>NC_056751.1:428268257-428295757 GCF_019279795.1 Protopterus annectens | reverse complement strand
CAGCTACTTTGGCAGGGACACAAAGCACTGGTTGGACAGAGAGGGTACTGGAGGTCTTGGCTTGGCCACTCAGCTGAGATCTCGACTCTATAGATGTGTCAGTGGGGAGTCTTACTGGGGATCTGGAGAAAGAGGGAGAAAGTAGCCCCAGACTGACTGTGGTCTCTATGTGCTCTTAAGGGAAATTGCACTTGATGCAGAGAGCTGCATCTGGAAACACTGTGTGTGTGTGTACTTGTCACCCTCTCAGTGTACGTGCCCCATTGTTGCCAGTGGTAAGGATTGTGGCTCCTTGATTACTGGTCCAATGGTGGTGCATCACAGACTGTATAGAGAAACTCTTCTTATTGCCATTTTTGAAATTATTTACTTGTCTTGGGTGCTGAGTAACAGGAGGCATTGGAACTGAAATGATAATATTTGTTTGTGAGTAAAAAAACAGAATGTTGTTTTTAATGAAATCAGTGTTTACTTACCATTTACTGTTCTGAAAGGTGTAGCAAATGTACCCACTTCCATTTCAAAATCAGCATTAACAAGTAACCAGAACTGTGGTACAGAGGGATAAACCCTGACTATGTCCTTAATGACTTTGTTTCAGTTAGCAGTTTGGGCACAGGAGACACTGGGAGGAGATGCTCTCAGGCATATTTAGTGGATGATCCCTAGTGGGAGCTGGGGACATATAGATGGTATTGTCTTTAGGGCAGCGAGGGCATTGGCTAAGTTGCTGAGCAGGTGGGACAATACATCAGCACATCTCATTACTTGTCCAGCATTGGACATTATGGATGCATGTAAGGGGAGCAGGCCTCTCAGCTGTCCCTATTTTGGAAGAGCATTCCTACTTTCAGACCTGATTTTCAATTACACATGATGTTCCTTTTTTAGAGATATGTCCCTGTTTTCAGTTTTGTTTTGCCACATCACAAAATTTTTAGAATCCCCCTCATTACACATGATTTTTGAACCTGTCTAGTACAGAGGGAACCACTGTACATGACCAACATGTTAATAGCAACATTAATTTAAAGAAAGAGGAGACACATCTTACATCTCATCTTTTTCAGAAGCAAAAAACATGACCTTGTGTGGTAGAATTTTGCAATACAATTTTTTAAAGAATACAGATTTTCCACTCTATCTTTGATAATGTGCTTATATTTTTCCATAATTTTTGTCAGTCTTTGTTTCTTAGTAATTTTACACATTCCTACTGGAAATTGGAAGACTTCTGTGTGATTTCGTATTTGCATTTATGCTAATTTATGTTTAGATTTGTGGCTGGATGTATCTACATTTTAAGGACCTTTGTTCATATTTTCCCAATGCGGGCTGAGAAGTATGAAGAGGAGGGAAAGTTATGGCATTGAAAATACTCTTAGCAACAATAGGATGCTGCTCCAGGAGCCTCAACCTATTTATTAGTCCTCACCAATGGTCAGTTAGTCCAAGAAGGAAAGGAGAGCCCAGAAGATTTGATCCTGGATCAGCCAGTGGGCATGGGCAAGGAATCAAAACCAGAGAGAGAAAAAAACATTAAAAGTAAGCTGGAAAATGCTATGTTTGCTGCTGAGAAATACCCACTTTAGTACTAAGTGTACCCTGTGATTTATTATATTACTCTTATGGTATTAAATGTATGCACATAAACAAGCTGGACCCTGAAACACCATGGTGAGTATCCTGCTACTACAGCATGAATGGAGTAACAAATAATCAGTGTCAGATAGCAACAAAGACAGAGGTTCTCAGTAACCGAATACTTCGCTCTTATCTTACATGTACTGCTCTTACTGTATACTACAATTTCATTATCTGTTTCCAGATATGAGATATGACAATGTCAGTAACAGTGAGTGTGTGTGTGTGTGTGTGTGTGTGTGTGTGTGTGTGTGTGTGTGTGTGTGTGTGTGTGTGTGTGTGTGTGTGTGTGTGTGTGTGTGTGTGTGTGTGCGCGCGCGCGTGTGTGTGTGTGGCAAACATGTTACTTTACAAATAACAGGGTAGCCAGAAATAAAGGAAAAAGAATTCCATCGCATAATAGGATCACAGCACAGGCTACTATACTTGGTAATAGTTCCAAGGATCTTAGATAGTGTCATTCATGCTTTACAACTTAGGTAATTAAACAAAAGAGTTTATAGGTTGTGCAAGTAAAAATGCCCCATATAAAATAAAATGATATGGTTTAACACCTAGCATGACACCTATCTCCTACATAAATAAACAAGTAATCCCCTGAATATAAACGGAATGTGTAGTGACTTAAAAGGAGGTTCAGCAAATCATCATTTTACAAGCTCAACACTCTGAAAACAAGCACATGGAAATGCATGCTTGCAGGCAGCAGTTAAAAATAAGACTAATAAACGTATTTTGTGTGTGTGGATGGGGGGTACCCTATCTACACATCCCCATGAGAGGGTCATGCCCCAACATCTTTAATTTAATCATTCTACACCTGACATCAACAAAGGCATGGCAACACTCAATTCATCATTCTCGTATAGAGATTTCCCTGTCTAGTGCATATAGAAGGCTGAAGTAACATAATTCATCCTGAATGAATTAGGCTTCGTTCAATTAAATGATTCATGAAAAAAGTAAACAACTACTGAAAAGCAGTATATATTTAAAGTAAGAAGTTCATTTGAAAGTTCAGAGGTCATTTAGAAATAGTCCACTAAATTGAGAATCCAGTGAAGAATGAACTCTGCCAGACTTGTAAGTACCACATACTCAGGTATATGAGGCAGTAAGTACCAAGTCAGCAAAACATCAGTCAGGACTATCAAAAAATGAAAGACAAACATTTAGCACAGTCAACACTGCAGTCAAACCTTTGTTTTCCAACAGACAACATTCCTTTAAGCATATTGATTAATTTGGGGTGCTTATGCCTATTCTGAACCATCTCTCAATTCTTCATAAGCATCTGTTTCTTCAGTAGTGAGCAAATCTGTGCCTACCTGAAAATAGTGGCAACAAATGATATTCTGTCCCTCAAAATGCACCTTACTTTATCAAGATGTTTTTTTTTTTACTTTGTCAGGTTTGACAGTTAGTATAAAAGAACATGATTAACAGTTATTTTTTACACCCTTCTAAAGAAATGCCTTATATGAATGCCTATAATTTTTCAATGTTTTCACATTGTTTTGTACCTGCAGCTTTTTTAGTAAAAATTATCAATCATCCTTAACTTTTATATCAAAAAATATTACTTTCTATGATCCTTGGCTTCTCCAGTCTGTTTCTTCAGATCATGTTCCTTTTTGTTCTTTTATTTCTCTTTTGAAATGTGGTACTCACGAAGAATCCATGCATTTATGTGAGGTATTAAATGTTTCAATTGTACCTCTTCTTTCTTCAAGACAACATATTAAGCTCTTCTAATATGTATTAATATGGTTTGAGTTGAAAACCACACAATATTTTTTGAATGACATCATCTGAATTGCCTCTGTACTATTTATATTCATGGGAAGATGAGATCTACATAATTGCTTACAACTCTCAATGGCTGCGTATCAGTTGTCCATATAAGGTGATAACACTTTGTCTTCTATTGATGACAGACACCTTGACACCCCACTAGTGTACCAACCAACCCTGCTGCTTTCTTATACTACTTACTTTTAGATCATCTAATACAAGTACATCAGGTCTCCATTTTTCCTTTTTGCCCTTACTTGGGTTGATTTTGCTTTCCAGATGCATTGTATTACATATTCTCCATTTAATTTAAAATGGTAAGTTGTAGAATGCTCCTCCAGTCTTGCCAAGTACCTCTTAATTGTTTCTGTATCAGCTTGTGTATTAGTCATGTTCCATATATTTGCATTACAGTCAGTAAAAATCCGTGCTTATCCTTCCATACATGCTACTATAACACTTCATAGACATGAAGAGTGCCAACCCCACTACTGACCACCACTGTACCAAAATGCTAACACAGACATGAAGAGTGCCAACCCCAATACTGACCACCATGGTACCAAGATGATAACACAAACATGAAGAGTGCCAACCCAACTACTGACCACCAGGGTACCAAGATGGTAACATAGACATGGAGTGCCAACCACAGTACTGACCACCATGGTACCAAGATTGTAACACAGACATGAAGAGTGCCAACCCCACTACTGACCACCATGGTACCAAGATGGTAACACAGACATGAAGAGTGCCAACCCCAGTACTGACCACCACAATACCAAGATGGTAACACAGACAAAAAGAGTGACAACCCCACTACTGACTACCATGGTACCAAGATGCTAACACAGACATGAAGAGTGCCAAACACAGTACTGACCACCACGGTACCAAGATGGTAGCACAGACATGAAGAGTGCCAACCCCAGTACTGAACACCACAATACCAAGATGGTAACACAGACATGAAGAGTGCCAACCCCACTACTGACCACCACGGTACCAAGATGCTAACACAAACATGAAGTGTGCCAACCCAACTACTGACCACCATGGTACCAAGATGGTAACATAGACATGAAGAGTGCCAACCCCATTACTGACCACCATGGTACTAAGATGGTAACAGACATGAAGAGCGCCAACTACAATACTGACCACCATGGTACCACGATGTTAACATACGCATAAAGAGTGCAAACCCCACTACTGACCACCATGGTACCAAGATGGTAACACAGACATGGAGTGCCAACCACAGTACTGACAACCATGGTAACAAGATGGTAACATAGACATGAAGAGTGCCAACCCCACTACTGACCACCATGCTACCAAGATGGTAACATAGACATGAAGAGTGCCAACTACAGTACTGACCACCATGGTACCAAGATGGTAACAGATATGAAGCGTGCCAACCCCAGCACTGATCACCATGGTAGCAAGATGGTAACAGACATGAAGAGTGCCAACCCCACTACTGACCACCATGGTACCAAGATGGTAACATATACATGAAAAGTGCCAACCCCACTACTTACCACCATGGTAGCAAGATGGTAACACAGACATGAAGAGTGCCAACTTCAGGACTGACCACCATGGCACCAAGATGGTAACATAGACATGAAGAGTGCCAACCCCAGTACTGACCACCATGGTACCAAGATGGTAACGTAGACATGAAGAGTGCCACCCCAAGTACTGAACACCACAGTACCAAGAAGTATAACATAAACATGAAGAGTGCCAACCCCTGTACTGACCGCCATGGTACCAATATGGTAACATAGACATGAAGAGTGCCAACCCAAATACTGACCACCACAGTACCAAGATGGTAACATAAACATGGAGTGTCAACCCCAGTACTGACCACCATGGTACCAAGATAGTAACACAGACATAAAGAGTGTAAACCCCAGTACTGACAACCATGGTACCAAGATAGTAACACAGACATAAAGAGTGCGAACCCCAGTACTGACCACCATGGTACCAAGATGCTAACAGAGACATGAAGAGTGCCAACCCCACTACTGACCACCATGGACTAAGATGGTAACACAGACATGAAGAGTGCCAACCCCACTACTGACCACCATGGTGCCAAGATGGTAACACAGACATGGAGTGCCAACCACAGTACTGACCACCATGGTAACAAGATGGTAACATAGACATGAAGAGTGCCAACCCCACTACTGACGATCATGCTACCAAGATGGTAACACAGACATGAAGAGTGCCAACTACAGTACTGACCACCATGGTACCAAGATGGTAACAGACATGAAGAGTGCCAACCCCAGCACTGACCACCATGGTACCAAGATGGTAACATAGACATGAAGAGTGCCAACCCCACTACTGACCACCATGGTACCAAGATGGTAACATATACATGAAAAGTGCCAACCCCACTACTGACCACCATGGTAGCAAAATGGTAACACAGACATGAAGAGTGCCAACCCCAGGATTGACCACCATGGTACCAGGATGGTAACATAGACATGAAGCGTGCCAACCCCAGTACTGACCACCATGGTACCAAGATGGTAACATAGACATGAAGTGTGCCAACCCAAGTACTGACCACCACTGTACCAAGATGGTAACAAACATGAAGAGTGCCAACCCCAGTACTGACCACCATGGTACCAAGATGGTAACATAGACATGAAGAGTGCCAACCCCACTACTGACCACTATGCTACCAAGATAGTAACACAGACATAAAGAGTGTGAACCCCAGTACTGACAACCACGGTACCAAGATAGTAACATAGACATGAAGAGTGCCAGCCCCAGTGCAGACCACCATGGTACCAAGATGGTAACATAGATATGAAGAGTGCCAACCCCATTACTGACCACCATGGTACCAAGATAGTAACACAGACATAAAGAGTGCAAACCCCAGTACTGACAACCACAGTACCAAGATAGTAACATAGACATGAAGAGTGACAACCCCAGTACTGACCACCACAGTACCAAACTGATAACACAGACATGAAGAGTGCCAACCACAGTACTGACCACCATAGTACCAACATGGTAACATAGACATGAAGAGTGCCAACCACAGTACTGACCACCGTGGCACCAAGATGGTAATGTAGACATGAAGAGTGCCAACCCCAGTACTGACCACCATGGTACAAAGATGGTTAACACAGACATGAAGAGTGCCAATTACAGTACTGACCACCATGGTACCAACATGGTAACACAGACATGAAGAGTGCCAACCACAGTACTGACTGTCACAGTACCAAGATGGTAACACAGACATGAAGAGTGGCAAACACAGTACTGACCACCACGGTACCAAGATGGTAACACAGACATGAAGAGTGCCAACCCCAGTACTGACCACCACCATACCAAGATGGTAACACAGACATGAAGAGTGCCAACCACAGTACTGACTATCACAGTACCAAGATGGTAACACAGACATGAAGAGTGCCAAACACAGTACTGACCACCACGGTACCAAGATGGTAACATAGGCATAAAGAGTGCAAACCCCACTACTGACCACCATGGTACCAAGATGGTAACATAGACATGAAGAGTGCCAACCCAACTACTGACCACCATGGTACCAAGATGGTAACATAGACATGAAGAGTGCCAACCCCATTACTGACCACCATGGTACTAAGATGGTAACAGACATGAAGAGTGCCAACTACAATACTGACCACCATGGTACCAAGATGGTAACATAGGCATAAAGAGTGTGAACCCCACTACTGACCACCATGGTACCAAGATGGTAACATAGACATGAAAAGTGCCAACCCCACTACTGACCACCGTGGTAGCAAGATGGTAACACAGACATGAAGAGTGCCAACCTCAGGACTGACCACCATTGCACCAAGATGGTAACATAGACATGCAGAGTGCCAACCCCAGTACTGACCACCATGGTACCAAGATGGTAATGTAGACATGAAGAGTGCCAACCCAAGTACTGAACACCACAGTACCAAGATAGTAACATAAACATGAAGAGTGCCAACCCCTGTACTGACCGCCATGGTACCAATATGGTAACATAGACATGAAGAGTGCTAACCCCACTACTGACCACCATGGTACCAAGATAGTAACAGAGACATAAAGAGTGTGAACCCCAGTACTGACAACCATGGTACCAAGATAGTAACACAGACATAAAGAGTGTGAACCCCAGTACTGACCACCATGGTACCAAGATGCTAACAGAGACATGAAGAGTGCCAACCCCACTACTGACCACCATGGTACTAAGATGGTAACACAGACATGAAGAGTGCCAACCCCACTACTGACCACCATGGTGCCAAGATGGTAACACAGACATGGAGTGCCAACCACAGTACTGACCACCATGGTAACAAGATGGTAACATAGACATGAAGAGTGCCAACCCCACTACTGACCACCACGCTACCAAGATGGTAACACAGACATGAAGAGTGCCAACTACAGTACTGACCACCATGGTACCAAGATAGTAACAGACATGAAGAGTGCCAACCCCAGCACTGACCACCATGGTACCAAGATGGTAACATATACATGAAAAGTGGCAACCCCGCTACTTACCACCATGGTAGCAAGATGGTAACAGAGACATGAAGAGTGCCAACTTCAGGACTGACCACCATGGCACCAAGATGGTAATATAGACATGAAGAGTGCCAACCCCAGTACTGACCACCATGGTACCAAGATGGTAACGTAGACATGAAGAGTGCCAACCCAAGTACTGAACACCACAGTACCAAGATGGTAACATAAACATGAAGAGTGCCAACCCCTGTACTGACCGCCATGGTACCAATATGGTAACATAGACATGAAGAGTGCCAACCCCACTACTGACCACCATGGTACCAAGATGGTAACATATACATGAAAAGTGGCAACCCCACTACTTACCACCATGGTAGCAAGATGGTAACAGAGACATGAAGAGTGCCAACTTCAGGACTGACCACCATGGCACCAAGATGGTAATATAGACATGAAGAGTGCCAACCCAAATACTGACCACCACAGTACCAAGATGGTAACGCAAACATGGAGTGTCAACCCCAGTACTGACCACCATGGTACCAAGATGGTAACATAGACATGAAGAGTGCTAACCCCACTACGGACCACCATGATACCAAGATAGTAACACAGACAAAAAGAGTGTGAACCCCAGTACTGACAACCATGGTACCAAGATAGTAACACAGACATAAAGAGTGCGAACCTCAGTACTGACCACCATGGTACCAAGATGCTAACAGAGACATGAAGAGTGCCAACCCCACTACTGACCACCATGGTACTAAGATGGTAACACAGACATGAAGAGTGCCAACCCCACTACTGACCACCATGGTGCCAAGATGGTAACACAGACATGGAGTGCCAACCACAGTACTGACCACCATGGTAACAAGATGGTAACATAGACATGAAGAGTGCCAAACCCACTACTGACCACCACGCTACCAAGATGGTAACACAGACATGAAGAGTGCCAACTACAGTACTGACCACCATGGTACCAAGATGGTAACAGACATGAAGAGTGCCAACCCCAGCACTGACCACCATGGTACCAAGATGGTAACATAGACATGAAGAGTGCCAACCCCACTACTGACCACCATGGTACCAAGATGGTAACATATACATGAAAAGTGCCAACCCCACTACTGACCACCATGGTAGCAAAATGGTAACACAGACATGAAGAGTGCCAACCCCAGGACTGACCACCATGGTACCAAGATGGTAACATAGACATGAAGCGTGCCAACCCCAGTACTGACCACCATGGTACCAAGATGGTAACATAGACATGAAGTGTGCCAACCCAAGTACTGACCACCACAGTACCAATATGGTAACAAACATGAAGCATGCCAATCCCAGTACTGACCACCATGGTACCAAGATGTTAGCATAGACATGAAGAGTGCCAACCCAAGTACTGACCACCACAGTACCAAGATGGTAACATAAACATGAAGAGTGCCAACCCCAGTACTGACCACCATGGTACCAAGATGGTAACATAGACATGAAGAGTGCCAACCCCACTACTGACCACTATGCTACCAGTATAGTAACACAGACATAAAGAGTGTGAACCCCAGTACTGACAACCACTGTACCAAGATAGTAACATAGACATGAAGAGTGCCAGCCCCAGTACAGACCACCATGGTACCAAGATGGTAACATAGATATGAAGAGTGCCAACCCCATTACTGACCACCATGGTACCAAAATAGTAACACAGATATAAAGAGTGCAAACCCCAGTACTGACTACCACGGTACCAAGATAGTAACATAGACATGAAGAGTGACAACCCCAGTACTGACCACCACAGTATCAAACTGATAACACAGACATGAAGAGTACCAACCACAGTACTGACCACCATAGTACCAACATGGTAACATAGACATGAAGAGTGCCAACCACAGTACTGACCACCACGGTACCAAGATGGTAATGTAGACATGAAGAGTGCCAACCCCAGTACTGACCACCACGGTACCAAGATGGTTAACACAGACATGAAGAGTGCCAATTACAGTACTGACCACCATGGTACCAACATGATAACATAGACATGAAGAGTGCCAACTACAGTACTGACCACCACAGTACCAAGATGGTAACACAGACATGAAGAGTGTCAACCACAGTACTGACTATCACAGTACCAAGATGGTAACACAGACAGGAAGAGTGCCAACCCCAGGACTGACCACCATGGTACCAAGATGGTAACATAGACATGAAGAGTGCCAACCCCAGTACTGACCACCACGGCACCAAGATGGTAACATAGGCATGAAGAGTGCCAACCCAAGTACTGACCACCACAGTACCAAGATGGTAACATAGACATGAAGTGTGCCAACCCCACTACTGACCACCATGGTACCAAGATAGTAATATAGACATGGAGTGCCAACCACACTACTGACCACCACGGTACCAAGGTGGTAACATAGACATGAAAAGTGCCAACCCCACTACTGACCACCATGGTAGCAAGATGGTAAAACAGACATGAAGAGTGCCCACCCCAGGACTGACCACCATGGTACCAAGATGGTAACATAGGCATGAAGAGTGCAAACCCCAGTACAGACCACTATGGTAACAAGATGGTAACATAGACATGAAGAGCGAAAACCCCAGTACAGACCACCATGGTACCAAAATGGTAACATAGACATGAAGAGTGATAACCCCAGTACTGACCACCATAGTACCAACATGGTAACATAGACATGAAGAGTGCCAACCCCAGTACTGACCACCATGGTACCAAGATTGTAACACAGACATGAAGAGTGCCAATCACAGTACTGACCACCATGATACCAAGATGGTAACACAGACATGAAGAGTACCAACTGCAGTACTGACCACCATGGTAACAAGATGGTAACATAGACATGAAGAGTGCCAACCCCACTACAGACCACCATGGTACCAAGATGGTAACCATACTTTTATCTGCATGGACAGTGCTAGCCACTATGTTCTTTTATCTAGCCAGTGTTTAACCAATGCCATTACATTTAAGCTTTATCAAATCTGTTTTATTTTTTTTTTCACTAAACTTTGATGGTAATACAGACATGGAGGGCCAACTACAGTACTGACCACTATGGTACCAAGATGGCAACACACACACACACACACACATGAAGAGTGCCAACCTCAGTACTGAGCACCACAGTAACAATATGGTAACATAGACATGAAGAGTGCCAACCCCAGTACTGACTACCATGGTACCAAGATGGTAACACAGACAAGAGTGCCAACCCCAGTACTGACCACCACGGTACCAAGATGATAACACAGACATGAAGAGTACCAACTGCAGTACTGACCACCATGGTAACAAGATGGTAACATAGACATAAAGAGTGCCATCCCCACTACAGGCCACCATGGTACCAAGATGGTAACCATACTTTTATCTGCATGGACAGTGCTAGCCACTATGTTCTTTTGTCTAGCCAGTGTTTAACCAATGCTATTAAATTTAAGCTTTTCCAAATCTGTTTTATTTTTTTTTTCACTAAACTTTTGTATTGTACTGTGTGAGTTGCTTAGCTAAAGTCGAAGTATGTCATGCCAACAATTTCTTTCTTATTGTCCTGGTTGCACAGCCCAACACCTATATATTTAGACCCAACCACTCACAAGAAAGGAAGAAATTTATTAGTTGAATTATCAATCTTTTAATGGCGGCATATATTGATTTCAGACCCACAAATCTACAGTATTTTTCATTAAGTTTGGTCATGTGTTTCAGAGTTGTTTATAGTTTTGGAGCCTGCATTGAGTTTTAGTTTGTTTAGTTTTAGAGTTTCAGATACCCCCAGAGGAGTGTGTTTTCTTAAAGGTTCATCTAAATGTTAGGTGCCTCACATTATTTATGCCTTATCATTGTGGTTAATTTACCTGAGATGTGAGATGTATGGTATTCATTTTATATATATATATATATATATATATATATATATATATATATATATATATATATATATATATATATATATATATATATCATCTACTATAACATCTCTGTATTGTAACTTATTACTAAGCCCTATCTATTTTCTTGTGTCTAGAATTATACTTCTTGGTTATCTAAGACACAGTATATCAGTGCATCCGGATGTATTGTGTCTTAGTACTATATCATTTACTATTGTTTCTAAAACTCTACATGTAACCCACTTTTGCTGTAGCTTTTAATCTGTGATTTGTTATCACTGGCCTGTGTTATAGCTAAAATGAACCATTTGAATCAGGTTACCAATTTGGCAGTCACAAATAAATAGCTCGCTCGCGAGCTCGGTAGCTAGATAGATAATGATACTATCAATTCTAATAACACAGTAATAGTATGATTTGAATATTAAACAGTAATAACGTAACATAGTATACTTGTAATGTTAATGTTTAGTAATTTGGTAGCATTCTAAGCTTAAAATGAATATTATTCAAAGATATCTCTTAATAAAGTCAGCTGTAATATGACAGGGCAAATGTCTTCACTTTCTAGGCAAAGTTAATATCCTACTGCATAAAATACATGACTTCTTATGTCAAGTTTTATATCACATTACATCTAGTCTGCTCTTTTACCCAAATTTAACATTTCCTCCCTCCATTCATGCCTTTCTTCCCCATCATATCTAGCTTACCTAAATAATCCTATCTTGGTTTGTGATTTACTGTGGAGTTAACTGGTAAGAGAAGTTTTATTTGAATTTATATTTTATTTTTTACCACTGCTTTTCTCTGTTTGTAGGAAGGAAGGGATATCTTGTAGACAAGATTTACTTTGATTTTTATTTTGTTGTTTTACCTTTAATTTTCACTGTTGGTTGTTAGAAAGGTATAGGTTTTAGACAGGCATGCTCTAGTCATCCCAAGGGGCCTAGTCAGCTATAAATTCACACAGTCTGCAGAGAGGACAATTCAGAGCATATCTAAACAATCCTATCTTGGTTTGTGATTTATTGACCTTTACTGTTAAAAACAAGTGAGACTGTGAGCGATAGTGAGCAGAAGCTACTGTGTGCATTCATGTGTGATGTAAAGGAATTCTGTGGTTACTAATTTTGATAATTCCTTTATAATTTTTTATGTGTTTGAAGCCGAATATGGATTTTTTAAATGAGTATGCCATTAATGATTTGCTAAAGCACACATGTATTTTACAGTGTAATAAATGCTATGCATAATTAAAAGTAACACCTGATAACACTGTTGGTCTGTGTTCCTCATGTAAAATGTTGAATGATTTGCTCACTATTATTACACGTAAAGATAGACTCACTGATGGTGATTGCATTTGTGCAATTGGCACAGCTTGGAGAACTGTTGTTACATATTTGAATGGCTGGACTGGTGAGATAAATAATGTTAGGCAAACAGCAAATAGAACACATTTAGGAAATCATGTGTCTAGGAAACAAAGATGATGCCCCTGACAACTTTGGAATTTTGGATGCAAGTATTCAGCAATCTGAGGATTCTTTGTTTAGAAGGAAACAAAAAAGAAAAAAAGCAAGAATTTCACAACAAATAGCAAGGAAGACAAATAACTGATAAATGTCTGTAAAGTAAAAAGAATATGTACTAAAAAAGAACACTGGTTTAGGTTCATAGGTTCATAGGTAGGTACTAGGCTATCGGCCCTAGGGCCCATACAAGCCTAGCCAAAAAATGTACCCTGGCTTTCACCACCTTAGAAAATTATTTTCCTGTGCCCCTGTCGAGCAGAGCCACAGAAGTGATCCCTGGGGTGAATTTCCCATTTCCCATCCAATCATCAGGATTTTTCTTGAAGAGTGCTAAGGAGGAGCTCTGTTTGACATAGATAGGTAGTCTGTTCCAGAGTATGGGAAGTCTTTGGGACAGGAATCTATCCCTCCAGCATGTTCTGTTTATTGTGGTGACAAGGTTTAGGTCCCTAGAGCGTGTAGCACGGAGGGATTGGGATTTCTTTAAGTGGAGCATGTCCAACAGCTCTGGGTTTGACATAGCTTTGTATGTTAGGCAGAGATCGCCCCTGAGTAGGCGATATGTGATGGAGTAAAGCTGTAGTTTTTTGAGACAGTCTGCATAGGGCATCTGTTTGAGGCCAGTAATCCTCTTTGTGAGGTATTTCTGTGGTCTTTCCAGTTGTTGTAAATGTCTTATGAGGTACATACTAAAAGGGGCGTTGTACTCTATAATGGGTCTAATGAGTTATGAGTAGAGGGGAACAATTACCTCTTTTTTTCTGGATGAGAATCCTTTTGTGATGAGATGAGCCACGTAGAAGGATTTCCTGACCACTGTGGCAATGTGATTATCAAAGGAGAGACTACTGTCCACCTGTGTCCCAAGGTCTCTTATCACATTTTCGGCATTAAGTAGATTACCAGCTATGTGGTAGTTCTTGGGCACAGAGTTTTTACCAAAGAGGATGACAATACACTTTTTGGCATTGAGCTTCAGGCCATGGCTTTGACACCAGGTATCTGTCTCAGTGAGGCCCTTTTGTAGTTTGTCCACATCATTAGGAGTTTCGATTATGGCTCCTAGTTTGCAGTCATCTGCAAACTTTGTTAGCCAAAGGCCTTCTGTGTTGGCCTGCACTTCAGAGAAGTAGATACCAAACAGGAGAGGACCCAGGACTGAACCCTGTGGTACTCCACTTGTCACTGGTCTGATGTTGGATTTGGAACCTGCTACTTTCACAGTGTGGGTTCTGTCCGTGAGCCATTTGGCAACCCATCTTGTGACATAGGGATTTATACCTAGTTTAGTGAGCTTATCTATAATTCCAGAGTGGGGGATGGTGTTGAAAGCCTTGGCGAGATCTAGATAAGCGGTGTGAACCATTTTACCCTTATCTATGGCTTTGGTGACTACTTCAAAGAAGTCAATCAGGTTTAGGAGACATGATCTGCCTTTTACAAATCCAAACTGGGTAGGGTCCAGAGTTCGGAGATTACCAATGTCTTTGTTTATGAGTTCCACAATGATACATTCCATGGCCTTGCAGACCAGGCTCATCAGGCTAATGGGGTGGTAGTTCCCGGGGCCCGTCATGGCTCCCCCTTTGTGGAGTGGGATAACCATCGTGGTGCGCCATTCAGTGGGTACAAAGCCTGAGGTGAGGCTATGATTGAACATGGTACTTAGGTAGGGTGCCAGTTCATTCTGTAGTTCATGTAGAACGCAGCCTGGGATATTGTCAGGTCCCATGGATGCTGTGTTCTTGGCTTTGGAAAGTGTGTTTTTTACCTGTGCAGCCGTGATTATAAGAACTTTGCATTCTTCCGGTATAGAGATGGGCCCTCTAGGGGGTGAGAGGGGGGTAAAGTTAGCACTGAACCTATCTGCTAGGATGTTGGCAATATCAGTTGGTTCTGTATATTTAGTGCCATTGTTTGTTATGTAACACAAGATTACAGTGAATGATAACATTTTTCTATCAGAAAACCTTCAGTCTACAGAAAAAGGCATATTTTTTTTTCTGAAAGAGAAGGTAGAAAAAAGAGGCAAGGAGAAGGTTAAAAGGAAAAAATCTAAATTGAACATGGAAGGATTATAGAACATTACTGTAAGAAAAAAAAGAAGAGAAAGATGTTGACTACATGGCTCTAGCTGTGGATGTACAAAGCCAGCTGGATGAAAAGTGTATGCTTGCAAATTTAATATGCAATAAAAACAGTGAGATTAATAAGACTAATGGTGATAAAGATCATTCCTTTGTAACAATTGATAGAATAGATATTACTGTATTAGAAATTGAAGATTCTTCAGATGGATCAGAAAATATATTCTTGTAATTGGAGACTGAATTATTGCAGGAACTGATAATTATGTTTGCAGAGAAGATAACAAATATTGAATATTGTTATGCTTGTCAGGAGCAAAAATAGAAGATGTGAGACAAGCCTTGGAACTCCTTAATGTAAGGAAGTACGGATCTGTATTTATTCACGTCAGTACAAATGATCTCATCCACAAGGACTCACTGACTGTTAGTAGGGAACGTACAGCCCTCTTAAATAGTATAGCTTGTACTAGTGTTAGGACATATTTTTCATAAATCACATATAAAATGGATAGTCAGGTCACCGTGAATGAAAAGATTTTTTGGGGTAAATATCTACATAGAAAAAATGTCCCATTTAAAAAAAATGGAAATGTGTAGAGCATCAAAGCCTTGTTTTGGGCACACATGTAGAGATAGGATGGCATGCATTTGTCAAGTTCAGGGAAGAGAACTTTTGCAGCAGATATTTTGCAATATTTGACAAACTTTCGGCAGAATTTTTGCCAGGTAAAAAATTTAACACTTCACAGATAGCGATATTTGCTGCATCTCTGATGGTTGTTAATGCTAGAAGCATTAATAATAAAGTTTTTTACTGGAAAATTTATTATGTTCCCCCAAGATTGATGTTGTCATTGTTTGTGAAACATGGTTAGAGAACAATGGCTGGAAACCAGTTCTGTCATTGTTTAAATGTTTTTACTGTAACAGACATTCTAACAAAAAATCAGGTGGAGATGTTATGATAGGGATTAATGATAGTTATGAGACCTATGATTATTACATGTTCAGTGATAACACCAATACTATAGACTGTGTAACTGTGACAATAAAGACATCAAGTCAAGTGCTGATGACCTAGAGGAAGCCATGCATTTCTTGCATGAAACACAGGAGGGAAGAATAATATTATCTGGGGACTTATATTTATCAGACTGGAATAATGTTGATTCAACAACATTAGTAAGGAAATTATCCACAATGTATATTCAGGAACAGCAATTGCTTCTGATTAAAAAAAAAAACTACCAGGAAATGGAACATACTAGACATTATTGTTTATGTTCCTTAAGAAAGTGCTGTTACTTCAAGTCAAATTTTCTCACCGTTGATGTGCAGTGATCATGGGTTATAAAGGTTATTTGTTGCTAGATTATTCTGCCAAAATAAAATATAAACCAATACACAGAAGAGTAATTATAGATTATATGGAAGCAAAACAGTCACTATGTAAAAGTGTGATGTGTTCAGTGGAAAAACTGCAGATGGAATGTGGAAAGTTATGAAAGAGAAATTGTTTGAGTACAAAAAATAAAAATAATAAAAAAAAATGTTTAACATCAGGATCTAGGCATACAATGTCAGGTGGATATATTCCCATAAAAACAAGATACTGGATTAAGGCAAGAAACAAAAAATGTAAGAAATGGAAGAGAGGTCGAACTACAACTTTGAAAACTGAAATAAACAAGCTGGACAAACAAATTAAGCGTAGTGTCAGACAAGATCAAGAAAAATATGAAGCAAATTTATATAAAGATATTGAGCATAATAGGAAACCTTTTTATAGATACATAAGATGTGGAAGGAATAAACACATACAAATTGATAAATTGTGTGTAGATTCTAAAATTTATTCTCAAACGCAACAGATTATAGATATATTTGCAAAATCTTATGCAAAAGAGTTTGGCTTTACAAAGGGGTGATAAGTTGTCCAAGTGACATCCAGGTAAACTCAGATACTGGAATCAAATTAAATTATACTGAAAATGAACTGCACAAACTGGATCCAAACAAAGCACAGGGAGGGAATGGAGTTAGTAATAATGACCTGAGAACACTTCAGCAAGAACTTACAGTACCTTTATATCTATTATTTACTAGGTCATATAAATATGGGGAGATGCCTCAAGATTGGAGACATGCACTTATTAAACATGTCTTTAAGGGAAAGGGAAGTAGGACACACCCAGAGTCATATAGACCTTTAAGTCTATTTTCATGTTGTGGAAAAATAATGAAGAAGGTAATACTGGATAGGTTATTGTCAGAATTGGATAGGGTGGGCATATGTTGAAAATAGATCCATTACCACCTGTAACATGATGTTCTATAACAATATAATAGTAGCTATATATGAAAAGTTGTGCTGTGATGTAATTTATATAGATTAACTTCAGCATTTGACAGGGTCATATACAAAACACAACTAGGTGTCAATGTTCCCTTGATAAAATGGACAGCTGCATGACTCACAAATAGAACCTGGCAAGTATCATGCAGCAACTGGACAGGTGAAATTCTAGGTTACAGTCAGGGTGTCCCACAGGACTCTGTCCTAGGCCATGACTTGTTTAGATTGTATTTTTCAGACCTACCCTTTCCATCTGAGGTGTTCTACAGTCTATATGCGAATGATTTGGAATTGGGTAAACTGATTACATGTGTAACAGAAAAGGCAGTTCTGCAAAAGAACTTGACTAAATTGACCGTTTGGGCACAGGAGAATAATATGCTGATAAATACATAAAAAACTAGGCATATGAAATTTGTCAGACATAAATTGAAAGGTGAATATTTAATACAGCATACAGTGATTGAAACTGCTGATTCATTTAAGGATCTGGGTATATGGGTAGATGCAGCTTTTAGTTTTTCTAATCATATCAGCTAATTGGCTAATGACAGTTATAGAACTATAGGATATTTAAAAAGATTTACAAAGTCCAGGAAATTAGAAATGATGAAGTCATTGTTAATTACATTAGACCCAAACTTGAGTATGGAATAACAAGATAGAAACTTTAGAAGAAAACAAGCATGAGTAAACTGGAAAGAGTATAGCAGAAATATACCAAGGGAAGCCATGGATGTGAACATTTAAGTTATTATGAAAGACTAAAATATTTGAACTTGTACAGTGTCTTTTACAGATATCTACGAGGAGATCTTATTCAGGTATATAGGGCATTTAGAGACAACTACCTCTGGGAATGTTTGTGGTTATCAAAAATACTAGAGAATCATCAGACAAACTACGTAAAAGATTCTATAGCAATGAGAAGTGTACTAATTGGTTCTCTGAGAGAGTAGCTGATGCATGGAGGAGACTACCAAATTACATTAAAGCAAGCACTAGTTTAGATATTTTTAAGAACAGCCTCGACGCTTATTATGGAAATAAGTGTTTTTGTAAGTTGGCAGGCTAGAAAGGCATTAATGCACATGTTTGAAATATTTGTATGTATGTATGTATGTATGTATGTATGTGTGTATGTATGTATCTGTCCTCCTGTCCTATATCCTTTTAAATACCTCTGGATTTACTCTCTATCCCTCACTCAGATATTCTGTTCAGTGGCCCTACAATCCTCTCTCTAAAATGCATTCTGGAGATCAAGTGAGTAGTTAGTCCCCTACATTCTGTTGTTTGTGCCCCCCCATTCCCTAACTGCCCTTCCTAATCATGATGACCCCCTCATACCTCTCCAAAAAAAGTCATCTTCACCAAAACCATGTTCTTCCTGTCTCTTCTGCTCTCAAAGAAGAACTGCTCTGTACTAGTCTTCAGTCATATTCCATCCCTTCCATCCTCTGACCTTCCTAATAGATTTATTTTTCCTTGCTCCCAGCAGCCTGGTGTCCCTTTCTTTATATAGCCCCTAAAACTACAAGCTGTATTCGATGTGTAGTTTGCACAAGGCCCTTTAGAATTGAAAGATTACCTCTTTGCTTCTGAAATTGACCCCTCCCTCTAGAAATATATCCCAGCATTCTGTTTGTTGGTGCCAGTACCCTCTCATTGTGCTCCCATTGGTTAAATCCAAGTGTAATCAACATTCCAAAGCCTTTTCCCTGCTCTATTGACATAGGTTTCACTCCTCTAGCTGATAAGTAATACCAAAGATACTGTGCTCTGGGTATAATACTTTGCATTTGTTTGCACTGAACCTCAACTAATACATTTCTGCACACTTGCTGAATTCCAGGTAGATTATGTCTACTGGTACTCTCCTGTCAAGCTCACCTAAATCCAGTAATTAAACTGGATCAGGTTTGAAGTCCTAGCCTATAGAAATGCTACCAGTCTTTCTTGCATCTCTGTGTTCTCTAGAAATGCTGCCAACCTTTCCATCAGGATTCATTCCATGACTTTACTAGTCATGGTTATTAAGATAACACGCTTGTATTTCCCCAGACCCCCCCCCCCATACAAGATACCCCACAAATGCTGTCTTCCATTCCCTGGCAGTTCTGTAGTAGACATTGATTATTTGATAATGTGTATCAGAATAGGGGCCTGACAGAATATTGATTAGATTTATAAGGAATCTGGAGGTAACCTTTTGGCCCTTCTGTTATAATCATCATAAGGACAACCAGTTCCCTCTGTACTTATGCCCTTTCTATCCTGTTGTCTGTCTACTGTTCTCAACATTCTTCTCTGCCACCCTGCTGACTTGACACCCACCATTTGCTTATTTTTTATAAATACTCAGGCAAAGTATTCATTCAGTACCTTTACTTGTCCCAGTCTTCTCTCAGTTCCCTTCCATCTTTGCTCAGCCTGGTCATTTCTGTTCCTCCCTTCCTTCTTTTTTGATGTGTATTTACAATAGCCATTGCTTCTCTTCTTGATCCTTTCTGCTAACATCTCTTTCAATATGATCCTTTGTTTACATTCCATCCTTGCTGCTTTTGTGTTACCCTGTGTTTTTCTCTTTTAGCCTTTTTTTGTCCTTCCTCTCAGCCTTGTCCTTAGCCCTAAGTGATCTATCTCTGACTAATTTCCATGGCTTGTTTAATCCTGTGATTTAATCCATCTTCTAATTCATCCTTGATCATCTCCTCCAGGATAGCATAATTTATTCTTCTAAAATTCCCCACCATCTTTATCTTTTTGGTCTCCCCCCCTCACTCTAAACATTGCAGTGACATGATGACCTTTAGCAAGTATTACCTTAACCTGGAGATCCATAGCACCTTTTGCACTGGTTAGGACCAAGTCCAGAATTTTATCAAGAACTGATCTCCCATTCGATTCTCGGCTGGAGCGCCTTCTGTGTGGAGTCTGCATGTCCTCCCCACGGTCGAGTGGCATTCGAAAGACATGCATGAAATGGGCGTGCCTTCGTTGAAGGTTGGGTGTTGAGCTGGCTTTGTAAAAATCTACTACCAATCATTAGCGGACCGGAGTTCCGCCATGGTGACCCCTAACCAGGAAAAGCCAAAAGAAGAAGAATAGTATTTTGAACAAAGTTGAACATTGTCAGTATAGTGAGAAGTCATTTGTGGTTAACTATTTTGAATGTCCTGGTCAGCTGTACAAAAATTCTTGCTGGAGTAAGTCACTCATTGATATTGCTATATTTGGAGTTTGTGGCAGGTGGTAATGCAGTAGATGTGCTGCAGGGGTGCCTGAAGAAACGTTGTTTCTCTGACAAGAACATCCCATAGCTGTTTATAAGTGTCAGTAGCTGTTTGCAAAGTATTTTTCAAAGATTTTGGGAAGGGTGGAAATAGTCCAAAGGTCCTTCTGGGATTTTAAAGGAAGCTACTTTTGGAAGAGGGACAACAGTGGAATGTGCTTATGTAGGTGGAAAAATTCCAGTAGTGAGGGACAGATCTTAAATGAAAGTAAGGGGTTTGGCAATTTTATTAGCTGCTTTTGTTAGTAAAGTAGAATGAAGTGGAGTTAATTTATAACAGGAGTGTTTTAAGTTTTTGAGAAGAGTTCTAGTTTATTTTACAGTGACTTTTCGGAAATAGAAAATAACAGAATATTCAGCAGGAGTGTATGACTGTGGTTGTTGGGTGTAACTGGAAAAGGTTGGAAGTACTATGTAGGACCAAATGAGTTGGTGATATATTTAATGGATGAAGTGAAAGAAGGTTTGTATTATTCAATGGGGTTGATGGAAGGGTTACAAGTTAAATGAGTGGAGGAATTGGTGTTTTTCACTAATTTCCTTGAGATCTCCTTTGCTTCCTTTCAGAATAGCTTTGGATTGCTTTTAGCTTTCATTTGCTTAGCTCTTAACTATGGGGAGCTAGCAGAGTTAGTTGCAACTCTAACGAACACCACGTCAAGTAAAATACAAACACCAACGTATTTTGGTGACCTTTAGTTGCAACTCGTTTGCTTTTTTAAAGGGAAATACATTTGTTGCAGTTTGTTTAATCCTGTGATTTAATCTTGTACTGGTCCTTCTTCAAGCAATCCAGACATGATCTTTTTTTTATTGGATTCTTAATGTCTCTTTAAAGCCAAGGACAAACCAATCCCCTTAATCTATTTCATTTGTAAGGGAAGAAGTAGTCTGAGGTAGACAACAGTGACAAAGCAGTGATGGGATCATTGAGCTAGTAAAGGGAGGACCAATGAATATGTCTTAGATGATAGTCAATAGAGGGAAGTTTGTGTTCAGAAAAAGGGCAGCCTGTGACTGTGTCTGTGGTGGCTTTTATAGATGTGAAAGACTAGGAAGAGAAAACTGGGCAATGTCACCATGTGATTTGGGAAGGATGGCTATATTAGTACAGCAATAAGCTACATTTGTCAGGATGATATCAGTAGTGGTATGGTTGCCAGATTGCAAATTGGGTCTGGTAGGTTGTTTTAATAGTTTTCAAAGTTAAGCTGCAAGACCATTTGCTTTAGTGGCTTCTTTCCATGATGTACCACATTCACACTTAGATCACTAAGGATTGTAGTGTTTTTGTGGCAGCCATCTGGAAACATTTCCATAAGGGTATTTTTAATAATGGAGACAGAGAAGTGTTGAAGGATACAGATGACAGATGTGGTAAGTTTTGTATGATTTTTGTTTTTAGGTTAGGATGGCTGATATGCAGTTTTGGAGCTTTATCAGCTGTTTGGCTGTCAGAAGTAGAACTGATGAGTTCTAAAGGGGTATTCTATCTGATTAAGAGAATGATTCCACCCTGTGTGGTTTGTTATCAGACAGGATCTTATAATTTGACTGGATACATATCAGCAGGTAGGAGTTGTCTTTTAGCCAAGTATTACTAATGGCCAGAATAAGAGGGTTTATTTACAGCAGTGATACAGGCTTCAAGAGTTGCCCATTTATTATTAATGCTACCTATGATAAAGCAGGCTATTTACAAGTATTTGGTCTGAGGAAAATTGTCATTTGTATTAAAGGTATTGTTAGTGACTGTGGAGCTAGTTAGAGTTATGGTGTTTTGTGGTTGAGAAGGGAGTGGTTCATAAGTGGAGTAGGGCCTGGGTTTGAGATGATGTCTCCAGCTCAAAGGACTCTGTATTCTAGGTAATAAAGCCAAGATAGTAATTGCTTCATATTTCAAGAAATCAGTTTCTCCCTATATAGTACTTTCTGTTACTTACTATGAGCTTCCCCCTCTTTGGATCAAGGATAGTCTTTTTCAAAGCTAATTATAAAGGAATGCAATCAGAATAGAAGCAATTCTGTAAAGCTCACTTCAGTTGCTGAGTCTGCTTCACCTTCTGCCTCTGTGGTTCAGGAAACCTCTGTTGAATCGTGCAGGCAAATCCTATATTTATGTCTTAGGGAAACCAAATAACAAAGTTTGAACCAGAATATTAATTTCATCATCTTTTCTGAGCAATGTCAGTAAAAATTTACATTGTCTAGATGTCCACAGATGGGTAAGATTTTAAATTGACAGGATGAGGCCTATTCAAAAGATTCTCAGTTGTTTGTATCCTATGCTGCCAACAGATTAGGTAAGGTATCCCTAAGTTCAGTCTGTCTAAGAGATGTTCATAACATTTTAAATTTTGTAATAAACATGCGACAAATCTCTTATGATCAATCGTATAGCACATTTAGAAAGAGCAGTGTCTACATCTCATAATTATTTCAAAAATGCATCTTTACATGAAATTTGAGTGGCTACAACCTGGCTTCTCTGCATAATTTCTCAAAAAACTGTAAGCTGGATGTGATCACAAGGTCTAGTTCTTCCTATAGGGCCACAATCTTGAAAGGTATACCTTCATAATGCCACCCAGGATGTTGAGCTGGGATCTGTGTTCTAAAGGTCTTCAGGAGGGTGGTCTCAGATCATCCTATGTATAAAAGTTACGTATTTTCCAAAATGATAGATCTGGATGATCCAAGTCAATCCTTTTCAATATAGACACCCTCCTTTCCCTGTCTTGTGAAGAAGAGGCCTAGAAGGGACTAAGGGAGGTTGTTATGAGTATAAATGTTAAAATATTGTCAAGTTAATATATTTCATGGTGTTTCCTTTTGAAGCAGAACTCTTGTCCTGATCTAGAGATTTAGAGTTGCATTGCATTATGGAAAAAGGAGAGACTGTGAAAGATTTGTATGTAGAGAGCTGACCTGAAGCTGCATTCAATCTCTAAATGCCTTGAAGAGTATGGATGGCCTCACATCATCCATTTCTTTCTTTATAGTAAATACACAACTTTTGCATCTGAAAGATGGAGATCTTCTCATCAGTTCTGGAAGCTATGTACTTGCCATAATGATATACCTTTAACAAGGTCCATCTTCAGTAATGTATGATTCTTCCATCTTCCACATCTGGTTCTTCTCTGGCCACTAGTGCAGTCCATTCTCGTCTGCTTGGCATTTAGCAATTCGTTCCTCAGCTCAGTGCTGCCTACTAAAAAATTAGAGTGTACGAGATGTGTAATGAATAATGGGATGGGCAGGCTAAGAATATTTTATCTGCTAAAGAGCTGTAATACCTGTGGTATCAGTCCTAATGGCTAATGAAGATTGACCTTTTTCACATAACTCAGTCCTTATGGTAAGTACATAGCCTTTTGTTTATTGAAGACAGACTGTAGATATGTTTTTTATTGCCTCTATATGTGTGTCATAAACTATTTATCACCACTATATGTGTGTCAGCAGCCACTCAAATAATGTAAAGAATGACAGTAATTCAGTTCTTCCACATAGATCAAAGGCCTGGAAATTAACAAAATTAAACAAACAAATTAAAATAAAATAAAACAATAAAAAAAATCACAACCACAAACAGCAATCATAAAATGGCATTGCTAGGAAAAACAGACTTGATTGAAATCATCTAATCTGAATAACATTAAACTAACTTTGAAAAAGACCAGATGCTAAGCATCTAAACCAAATAATATTAAACTAACTTAAAAAGTAAGAAAACATGGCTAAACTATGTAAGATATCATAACCCTCACTAACCTAGTAAAAAAATACCTCAAAACTAACTAGCACTTAAAACATCCATACATACAGTAAAAGAACACCAACAATATAGCTCATTCAGAAATACCTATAGAAGATGCATAAATCCCAGTTCAAAAGAAGACTTGTGTAGTTGCCACATCCCAGTGAAATGAAGGAATAACAGTAATTTAAACTTAAAAAATGGAAAAAATGTTATAATTGATAAATGGTATGTGTAGGAGGTCTGGTCTACACAATATGTCATGTACAATAAGATGATAGAGTTCAGGTATGTGGCGTGTGGCTCTTTCGTGCATCATGAAAAGTGTTTCATATCCTAGTATCTAGTACAAGATATTTTTCACTTCTCAGAATTTAGGCTAAGACCAAGTGTAGTGTAGATGTTCCTGTATCATGCACTAGGCAGCAAGGTAGTCTATATGTATTATTTATTATATTTTTATCATCTATGTCATTACACCATATCAGTTAATACTACACTTCAGCAAATGTATTTTTGCTCTGCTCCACTCTAGCTAACTACAGTCATTACCAAAGACAAAGTAACTTTTTAACATGCATTTTATTCTGCCCGACCAAAAAAACGTGATATCTATATGGGGAGGGAGTGTGATGAGAACCTCTTTTCACACTTAGCAGTTGATTTTTGAATTCCTTAAATAAGCAGATATAAAATACCGAGATAATGCTGAGTGAGCCTTGGCAAACTCTGCTGACTGACATACCTTCCTTGTAGATGTACAGATGTTCTTCGTGTTTCACTGTTGCAGTCATCACATTTGGATTATTTGCTTGCAGTAGTTCTCAGTCGGCCTGATTATCAAAGTCTTGGGTCCTGCTTCGGTTGCTGTCTCATCTTCAGTGACGTCAGGTAGTTAGGGGTATAAAGCATGCAGCCGACACCAATACATCAGTCTTTCTTGCCGTGCGGTGCCCGAAGCAGAAGCAGTTTGCAAGTGCCAGTCGGCCGACTCCTGAAATTTTCATTTTTGAGTTTCAGAACCGAAGTCTTCAACTAAAGCTAAGTACCCCATTGGGGAAACTTTTTCTTGCTCTTTACCGATGTCAGTAAAAGTTAATAATTGCATTTCTTGTGGAAAGCAAATACCTCATAAAGATTTTCATTCATACTGTATTCCTTGTCTAGGCCCTGACCATGACGTACCTCACTGTCAGTTTTGTGCCTTATTTAACCAACGCACTATCCATCGTCAGTATATTTACGCTTCTAAATATTTCGGTTCTCAGTTCAATTATCCAGATATGTCTTCGGCAAGCCATCCAACTACCGGAATTCTGATAAAACATAAAGATAAAGACAGAGACAGGCCACTTAGGTCCAAAGCTGCCGACGATGCTTCTCCTAAGCCAGTCACCAGTTCAATAGTACTCAGTGAGGCGCTTTTGCAGCCCCTGATACCCGCTACTTCAGATTCGCAGGCCTCTACTAAGATTCAATCGGAGTCCGGTATGCTGTGAGATGCTTCAACTGTGGAACTTGTGGATATCTCTACCTTGGATGGGTCCGGAGCCACTGTGCAGGCACCGGCTTCTGAGGGTGTATTCAGGCCTACTGACTTGCATATTAAACTGACGCCACCTTCTTCTTTAAGGCCTAAAACTCGAACCATGCCTAGAAAACCAATGCCCAGACCACATGCTCAGCCCTCTATGCCTAAAATACAAATGATAAGAATGGCTGAAGACCTTATTACTTTAATCAGGGGAAGCCAACCCTCCCCTTCTAAGAGACCTAGGACTGAATTTGCTTATGACTCTTCTGACCAGGATTCTGAAATTTCTATTTCTTCTGATGACCAGGATTTACCCTTATCTACCTATGAGGATTCTGATGCAGAGGATTCTATTCCCTCTGCTTCCCCTCCAGAGGATTTCTCTTTTGGTGAAACCTTGCATACTCTTAGGGAGCATTTCCACTGGGAAAGCCAGGATTACTCTGATTCTAAAAAGAGGCTTAGGGATTTCTTACTCCTGCCTCAACACATGCCTTTAGCTATCCCTCCTGTACTAGACATTGCTGACGATGCCTTTTCGGAATCTAGTTTGGCCCCTGATTCTTTACCTCCTGCTCCCAGAAAACCTGATAGATATTACAGGGTTCCTGACTCTCACAAGTTCCTTTTTAAAAATCCTACTGTGGATCCTGAGACCATTTCACAGGGACCCAAGGGCATTAAGGCTTCTACTGCCAAAATCCTTACCCTTCTGATAGAGGCTCCAGGGCGCTGGATAGATGGGGTAAGATGGTACACACTTCTGCACCTTTGGCCATTAGGACCTTAAGCTGCCAGTTTCATATGTTAAAGTATCAGCAGCATATTATTGGATTGCTTAAACAGAAAATGATGTTGATTCTTGACTGTGCTGAAAATAAAGATTTATAGGAAGCATACTTTGCAATGTAGTTTTGATTCATTAGAAGCATCTTG
>NC_056751.1:428168257-428263257 GCF_019279795.1 Protopterus annectens | reverse complement strand
ATTAAGTATATCAGTCAGACTGACTGTACTAC
Source organism: Protopterus annectens (assembly GCF_019279795.1). Taxonomy (NCBI): domain Eukaryota; kingdom Metazoa; phylum Chordata; order Ceratodontiformes; family Protopteridae; genus Protopterus; species Protopterus annectens. The sequence goes on along the minus strand of NC_056751.1, from coordinate 428,263,225 downwards.
ATTGTACTAATGAATGTTGTATTACGGACATTTTTGTTGCATCATGAACAAAAAACAAAAAAACAAATGTTGATCAAGTCAAAGTAGCACTCCCAGTTGCTTTATCCTCAGATGATGTCACTTTGTGACGAAAGCACTTGAGCAATAGTTTATTTCATGCTGAAATTAATAAAGTGCCTGGGAGTGCTACTTTGACTTGGTCAACATTTGTTTTTTTTTTTTGTTTTTTGTTTTTAGTATATTTTTATGTTCGTTTCCAATTTTGTGCATCATAAACAGTTTTGATCCAAGTAAAACATGAGGTAATGCTGTTTGTCAAAGTTCTTCATAGTTGTGTTTTAATGCACATATTTATATGAGTAATCATGTAAACCACTCATAATTTCTTCAAATGTTGTAACCTTTTTTGTATACTATTTGCTTACTGTATGTATGTCATAGGTTCATAGGTTGGTACTAGGCTATCAGCCCTAGGGTCTATACAAGCCTAGCCATAACAATTCCCTGGCTATTTCTTCCCACACTATTTACTTCCCTGGACCCCTGTCTAGAAGAGCGACTGACGTGATCCCCGGGGTGAATTTCCTTTCTCCCATCCAATCGTCAATGTTCCTTTTGAAGAGGACCAAAGAGGCACTCTGCTTGACATGTATGGGCAATCTATTCCAGAGTCTGGGGAGTCTCTGGGTCAGGAACCTATCTCTCCAGCATGTTTTGTTTATTGTGATGACAAGGTTTAGATCCCTGGAGCGTGTGGCTCTGAGGGATTGGGATTTCTTTAAGTGTAGCATGTCCAACAGCTCTGGGTTTGACATGGCCTTGTATGTTAAGCAAAGATCGCCTCTGAGTAGACGATATGCGACAGAGTATAGCTGGAGTTTTTTAAGGCGGTCAGCGTAGGGCATCTGCTTTAGGCCTGTGATTCTTTTAGTGAGGTATTTCTGTGGCCTTTCCAGTTGTTGCAGATGTCTTGAGAGGTACATACCAAACGGGCATGGTTTTCTATAATGGGTCTAATGAAGGATGAGTACAGTGGGACAATGACCTCCTTTTTTCTGGATGAAAAGCCCTTAGTGATGAAGTCTGCCACATAGAAGGATTTCCTGATTGTTGTGACGATGTGGTTATCGAAGGTGAGACCACTGTCCACCTGTGTCCCTATGTCTCTTATCAAACTTTCGGTGTTTAGTGTACTGCCACCTATATGGTAATTCACGGATACATGTTTTTTCCCAAAGGGGATAACTATACATTTCTTGGCATTGAGCTTGAGCCCATGGCTCTGGCACCAAGCATCTGTTTCTGTAAAGCCCTTTTGTAGCATATCCACATCATTTGGGGATTCAGTAATGGCTCCCAGTTTGCAGTCATCTGCAAACTTTGTTATCCAGAGTCCCTTAGTGTTGGCCTGTACTTCAGTGAAGTAGATGCCAAACAAGAGCGGTCCCAGGACTGAACCCTGAGGTACTCCACTTGTCACTTGTCTGGAGCTGGATTTGGAGTCGGCTACTTTTACAGTGTGGGTTCTATCAGTAAGCCAGTTAGCAACCCATTGGGTGACATAGGGATTAATGCCCAGCTTAGTAAGTTTATCTATGATTCCAGAGTGGGGGATGGTGTCAAAGGCCTTGACAAGGTCTAGATAGGCTGTGTGGACCACCTTACCCTTGTCCATGGCTCTGGAGAATGATTCAAAGAAGTCAATCAAGTTCAGGAGACAAGATCGGCCCTTCACAAACCCAAACTGGGTGGGGTCCAGTGTTTGAAGGTTGCCAATGTCTTTGATTATAAGTTCCATGATAATACACTCCATGGCCTTGCAGAAAAGGCTTGTCAGACTGATGGGACGGTAGTTTCCGGGATCCAAGGTGGATCCCCCCTTGTGGAGTGGGATAACTGTAGCTGTGCGCCACTCAGTGGGCACAAAACCTGAGGTGAGGCTATGATTAAACATGACACTTAGGTGAGGTGCCAGTTCATATTGTAGTTCATGTAATACACAGCCTGGGATGTCATCTGGTCACATGGATGCTGTATTCTTAACTTTGGAGAGTGCGTTTTTTACTTGTGTGGCCGTTATTACCAGAATTTGGCAATCTTCCGATATTGAGATGGGCCATTTAGGGGGTGAGAGGGGGTGAAGTTGGCACTGAATCGATCTGCCAGGATATTGGCAATATCCTTGGGATCAGTATATTTAATGCCATTCTGTTTTAGCTCAGAGCAGATCTGAGCATTGCCATTTAGATTCTTGACATAGTCATAGAATGCCTTGTTGTTGTCTTTGGAATCTTTGGCAATTTTATTTTCGTAACTAGCTTTGGAGGATTTTATGAGGGATCTCAGTTTCTTACTGAGGCTGGTAAGGAAGTTTTTTGCATCCTGGGATTTTCCTCTTTTCTGCAACAGTTTCTTCCTTTTGTTGTAAAGTTTGTTTATGGCAGGGGACCACCAGATTGGCTTCTTTTTTTTGGATGAGAGCATCTTGGTTCTATTTGGGATGGCATGATTTATGCCTGAGTGGATGTGCTCGTACAGTGCCTTAGTGTAGGATTCAGCAGTTGAACTTTCAGCTCGCGTCTGCATAGGTGTCATGAAGTTTGTCACTTCTGACTTGAGTAGCATGAAGTTGGCTTTGGAGAAGTTTTTTATGGAGGTTTCCTTACTGGGGGGTGGGGATGGGATGTGGATGTTAAGGGTGATTAGCTTATGGTCAGACGTGACTAACAAGGGGGTGACCATAGGTGTGGAGCATCGATTTCCCATGTTGGTAATGACTAGGTCTAGGATATTGGAGCCCCTGGTGGGACTATGGATTAGTTGATCCAGGGTGTTGGAATTTATGAATTCCAAGAACTGTTGGGCAAAGGTGTTGGTACAGGAGTAGCTTTCCCAGTTAATGGCAGGGTAGTTAAAATCACCCAATATTAGGGTGTTTGGTTCTATCTTAATATTTTCCAGTATGTTTAGAAAGGTGTAGTGAGAATCTTGGGTATGGTGGGGGATCTATAGCAAGCTACAATTTGGATTGCAGTCTTACCTAGTGTTAGTTGCACCTGGAGAATTTCAGACGCATTGTGTTGGACAACTAGCCTGGTGGTGTGAATATCCTTGGTGAATGTTGACACTCCTCCACCTTTAGTGTTTTGGTCCTGCTTTGGTGGCCGAAAAGTGTGGTAAGAGTTGTAGCCTGGTATTGCAGGGGTGCTCTCTGGAGCCTTGAACCAGGTCTCAGTTACTGCACAGACGGTTCTCCATTTTTACGAGTGCCTCGAGACACTGCATTTTGACGTTTAGACTTCTAGCATTGAGTAGCATTACCTTCAGATTTTGCATGCTTGTACCTGTTACGGTGGTGGTTTTGTACTTTGAACTTTGCCTAAAAAAGGCACTATAGGGGTGGCAAGAGCCTTAGCCAGTAACCTGAATCCCAGAGGCGACAGGTGCAGACCATCTCTGACAGTTTCTGTGGAACCCCATGTCCTCTGCATACCAATAACTGTAAGTCTTCCTACATTCATAAACTGTTCCAGCATTTGTTTTTTTGTAAGACATTTAATCTTTGTCCCAGGGCAATGGTTGATATGAGTGCTTTTGCTCAGTTCTAACCAGTCAGTAAATAACAAATAAAATAAAACATGCTGAATGCTACTTACTTGACACACGGACCTGTTTTTTTTGTTTTGTTTTATTATCATTATTATTGTCATAGTATTCCTTTCAGATTCATTAGGTATATATTCATTTATGTGTTTTGGGGAATACATTTATACCATGGACCTTTTGTTACTAAATCTTATATGGCTGGAGATTTTTTTTTCTGAGACCTTCACTGTAAGTGGGCAGTGCTCAGTTGTATCTCCATAGGTAACAAATACAAATACATACCATGGTTTTACATTAATTAGTCATGTACTATGTAGTAAGTACAATGTACTAAACGGTTAACCTTTATATTTTAGAGGAAGAATGATTCTAAATGATTCTAAATGAGAACTGCAACTGCAGGGTGTATATTAATGGAAATGGGCCTGTTCACACTTTAAATTTCAGCTAAACCATGTCTCTCAGAAACTACTAGCTGCAGTTAACACTTCATAAGGGAGGACACACTTTTTTACATTTCAACCCTTGCATTATGTTAGTCAATGACCATTTTTTTACAGAAGATAAAAATGCTACTGAGATGAGAATAACAATGCATACAGGAAGTTTACACTGACAGTTTCTGTGGAACCCCATGCAGACCCTTACTCTCTGTGCTTTGCAGTAAGTTGTTTGCGCTCTGTGTATCATGGACAGTAAGTGCACTCACTAGACTTAGGGCAACTGCTCTCACCTTGGAAGCGATTGTTTTTAAGGAAGCGGTGGCTCTGCTGTCATACAGTATTATTTAAAAATGAAACAGTGTAAAGCAGCTTATAATCTGTTAACCCATCAACATTAGTTGTCATCCTTTTTCTTGAATTCACTGCATGCCCCTCAGCACGTTGTATTTAAAACATTTATTTATTTAATTGAATTCAATTCATATATTATTTGCATTTTATTGACTGGTAGCTTTGTTAGATCATGATATCACTTTTTTAAGCAAAACTAAAGCTGACAAGTGTTAGGCTGCTACAAATTAATATTAATAAAATGTTCAATCTAGTTTGCCTGATAGAATAAAGAGATAATAAACCTAACATACCCTTTTAATTGCATTTAACATTCAACCACCCCTCCATCCCAACATTTCACCATACCATTTTCCACCTGCCCTATACCCTTTGAATGTCTCTGTACTTTCCCTGTCCACCACCTATTCTGGCAGTGCATTCCAGTGAGAAAAAGTGCTTTGGGATAGCCAAACAGTGGTTAGTCCCAACAATTTCCTGCCTGTGCTCCCACTTTATAGCTCTATCCTTCCTGTTCAGGATGACCCTTTCACATGTCCCTCATATTATAATTAATATCCTGCTCCCGTCATCACTTCTGCTGTCAGACAAGAAGAGCTCTAACTGCAGATCTGTCTGGTAGTTTTCTTCTGGATTCCTTCCATCTAATGTCCTTCAATGTCAGACCTCTCAGAATATGTGTCCCAGGCTGGTATGAGCCTAGCACTGAGGAGCATTTTACCATTTCCAAGGATGATGCCACAATATGAACAAAAGGGTGACTAACTTTAATAATTGGCTTAGTTTCTTGTGTCATTCTAAGCGCATGCAATATTTGTCAACATGTAAAAGAGATGGTCAGCAGACCACAATGCTTTGCCAGGGGTGGTTTGCACCTGTCCCCTAAAGGCTTTTGAATATTAGTTAAAACATTGTCCTTCTCCATAGTGCCTTTTTTAGGACATAGCAAATCAAAACCAAGAACATCTAAAGGTGTTACTGCTCATTGCTAGGAGTCTAAACAAAAAAACTTCACTCTCTAGAAGCACTCTTCACACTAGAGAATGCTGACGTCTGTGCGGTCAGTGAGACATATTTTAAAGCCATAGAGAGCACACTGACAGTGCAAGGTTATAAATGCCTTCCACACATTTAGACCAGCTACTACACGTACAGGGACTAAAGGTAGAGGTGTATCAGTTTACATTAAAAATAAATATACTTCAAGGCTGGCCAAACAGGACAATGCACTTAAACTTCTCTATCTTCAAAGCAACATAGGCAAAATCCAATACTACTTCTTTGCAACCTATAGGTCCTACTGTATGACTTAGGACACCCATGCCATGTATTTAATCTTATTGGAAACACTCATCATCCAACCCAATACCATATTCATGGGCAACTTTAACTACCCCACTATTAATTGGGAATCATATACAACACCAAACGCACAGGCACAGAGATTTTGTAAACACAAACTCCATCAATCAGATTGTCAATACACCAGCAAGGACTGCAATCATACCGGATCTGGTCTTCACTAATATGGGAGAGTGCTGCACGCCCCCTAATGTAATGTCTTCTCTGGTAAGGTCAGATCACAAATTGGTCTCCTTTGAAGTAAAATAAAACCTGGAACCCCAGCTAACCCTAGAATATTCAGGAACTACTCTAAGGTTAACTTCTTACTATTAAGTGATAACTTGGCAAAATTGCAAGCCCCCATAAACCCTGAGAACACTGTTGCCTGCACAGAACTGTTCACATAAACCCTATACAAGCATGTTAATAGCTACATAGAGGCAGCTGTACTCACCAGGAAGAAGTACAGAATTAACTCAAAAAACAAGCCACCCTGGTGGAATCATATCACTAGGCTGTATAACAGAATGAAAAGAATCATGATACAAATTAGGAGGTGCAGCACCCAGCAGGATAAAAGCACTCTTGTCAAACTAAACAAACAACTCATAAGACAAATAAAGTCTACCAATGCCTAATTTGAGGTAAATTTGGGCTACAAGTCCAAGGACAACCACAGGGCATTCTTTAGCTATGTTCGCAACCTCAAAGGCAATACACAGTTGTGTGCAGAGCTCATTGTAAATGCAGCCACCTATACTGAGCCAGAAGATATACCAAACCCACTGTCTGACAAATTCAGCTCCAGCTTTACCCCTCTCTCCCCATCAACCTTCCCTTAGGAAATACCATCAAATATAACTCCCCCTGCTTTCACTAGGGAGCAGCTCCTCAATGCTGTCTCTAAGACCAAGAACACTGCATCAATGAGCCCAGACAATATCCTAGGGTGCCTTCTAAATAGCATGAAACATGATCTATTAGGCCCTCTGTAACTGCTATTTCACTATAGCCTCCACACAGGCTTGATTCCTCATAAATGGAGAACAGAAATAGTCATCCTTCTGCACAAAGGTGGGCCATCTGTAGACCTTGGAAACTACAGACCTGTAAGTCTCACTAGTCTCATATGCAAAGTCATGAAAGAATTATCATGGAAATGATCATTAATGACACAGGAAACATCCAGACACTGGACCCAACCCAGTTTGGTTTCATTAACGGCAGGTCATGCCTACCCAGCCTGGTGGACTTCTTTGAGAAGGTCACCAAAGAAACAGATGAAGGCAAAATGATTCACACTGTCTACCTTGACCTGGCCAAGGCATTTGGCATAATCTCCACTCAGGCATTGTTGATAAATTAAGAGGTTAGGTACAAACCCTTATGTCACCTGATTGATAGCCAGCTGGCTCACTGACAGGACTCAGGAACTTAGAATTGGGGAGATCACCTCTGCAAAGAGGTCAGTCACAAGTGGAGTCCCTCAGAGATTGGTCCTGGGACCTCTGCTTTTTGGCATTTACTCCTATGAAGTCAAGACCAACATCAGAGGCCTCTTGCTGACTAAATTTGCAGATGATTATCAGAGGCTGCATTTGCAATTATTGAAAGGTCATATTCCTGCTCAACTTGTAAATGCCTTTTCCAGTAGCAATTCTAGCTTCAGGGATAAGAAACTTGGAGAAGTTCCAGCATTCAAAGGCAATTCATTTTTTTTTAAGATTATCAAGACAAACATTCATACTAAGTGAGAAATCTAGTAAGAAAACCAGAAATTTAAAGGTGAGGACCAAGTCAAAATTCAACAATTAATGGTAATTGCTTTAATGTAAGAGAGATACGGAAAAGTATTGCTTTCATTCTAAACAACTCGAGTACAAACTGCTTGTTGTACAACCAGTTTAATAACATGGCAAAATATTTTATGTACAGATGTGATAGTGAGAATAGAAGCAGCAAATCAGAAGATAATAATATCATCAGTTTACACTTTACATCATGAGCTTCGAGAAGCAGAAGTCAGTGAAAGTGAGTTAATACAAGCTGTGAAAAAAAGTGAACCACATGGTTCAGCATTGAGGAGCCCTTCAGCTTAGCTTAGTTGTTGGTTATAATGCAGGTCCCGGTTTGACTTGAAAGGATCTTCCTGAATGAAAACCAAGTAACAACACATAAGTCAAAGCCTGTAGAAGGCACAGAATATAAAAAGTACAAAATTTACCAAACGGAGGGCTTTGGAAATATCATCGAATAAAGCACCTGTTTAGAGATCTTGCTGTACTTCAAGAAGTTGGATGTCTCTCCTTCAGTCATTCTGTATGATAAAAACTGAAATGAGTGGTGTTTTGTATTTCAGTCCATCCAAACTTGTATACAAATTCAACTTGCAGACAGATATTATCAATGAGATTTTTGAGTATAATGACTTGAGTAACTGCATAACCAACAATCTGGACATTAAGAATAACACTTATACAGTCAAGTTAAAGGCAGTGCAAGTAATGGAAGTATTATTAAAAAACTGGCCACTAGATCAGAGAATGTTCTAGTTAAATTATTTACAACCTAGGTAAGACCAGTTATTTAATGTAACTCCTTATTTTATTCATATGACAAAGGCGATCTAATATTACTAGATAATAGTCAAAGGAAGTTCACCAAACATATTACTGAATGCCAAAATGTATGTCTGAATAAACTTAAGTTATATTTCGTTACTTATCCTTGGTTACATGGAAGGTTATATCTGATATATTGTGTACTGCATGATGAAGAAGCTAGGTTATTGTTAAACATCAAAATTGTGCCATCTTGAAAATTATCAACAGGAAAAAGATTATACATTCCTGATTCCAAAATGTAATGCTGCTACCAGGACTAAATTTATAATGCAATCATTAGTGGGATCTTGGAGTAGCCTAACTCTAAATATAAGATGCTTTGCCACACTTGATGCATTTAAGAGATCATTAGACTCTTAGTTTGAAAAAAATATATACTATGGAAATATGAATCCAATGTATTAATAGTCTTTGACCTTAGTTTAATATAACTAAACTATAAAACCATGAAAGCATTATTTAGTGTAACAGTAAACTTAATAGTTGGTAACTGAAGGCATGTTTGATGAGATAAGCATGTTATATAGTCACAGGTGTGATGATGGAGAATTTGGCAAAACAGAAAAAGTGAGTTTAGAAGATGAGATGGCAAGAAGTGTTGACACTAGGGTATATTACAGCCTTATAAAGAAGTAAATGATGTTAGTTTTGAGGCACTGGACAAAAGATGTGAGCATTACACTGGATGTGATTAAGAATGAGTTAACATAGCTGTCAGAACTTTTAGCTTAATATGTCAAGCAGTTGGATTCTTCAGAAACTGAGGGCTGTAGTGCTGTCACTGAAGCAGAGAAACTGAAGCATGAATAAGATGTAAAGACGTTTTGGTAAAGGGCTTATATTGAGCAGCAGCTGGTATCTTTTGAAGATAAGGGAAGAAGAATTTGCAACTAGGTGATATTTTGGAAGAAAACAAGTGCGATTTAGTAACAATAATAGCATTTTGGTCTGGATTTGCCAAGAAGTACCAGGGTATTTCGAAGGCCTATAGGTTGCCCTTCTGTGTAACTGAAAAGTTTGTGAAAAATTCTGGATTATTTTTGTGCAGTTTGTTTTATGCCATGAAAATGAAGAAATGTTATGACAACTAAGGTAAGCTAACTAGAAATGTACAGTGGAAGGTTAACCTATCTTTTAGATCTTGGTTTCGCTAAAACACTGCTTCAGCAGAAGTAATAGTTTACAGAGATGATTACTGAACATTGGTGATGGTAGTCTGTAGATAAAATATAAACTGATATTTCCAGCAGTTTAAAAAGTATTTTTTCCTCTTGGAATACAATTGTTTACTAATGCAGAAACAGCGATATAGAGGCTACAGGGGATAAATTTAAGTACTAGAATATGATACTGAGGACACAAAAATTAAAATTTACAGCAAACTGATTTATTGTTTGAGTTAATTGCAATTACGGGAAGAATTGGAAGAGCAGACTGAGAAAGATAACATTTTTTATGTACGCACTGGCTACTTATTGATAGCCAGAGCAAATCTTGCTACCTTTGTATTCCCATTGTTTGAATAAGAAGGGTGTCACTGGATATACATTGAGGTTTTGGATATTTCTTTAGGTCTTATTTAAGTACGTTTAGATGAACAACTATTAAACATCTTTATTTTATAGATCAATTTAAGTAAACTAAATGCTAAATTAAGGAATGCTGTAAGTATTAGTAAGTTAAGGCACTACAGGGGAAATTGTTAAACTTATTTTCTAACTTGGTAAGCAGGAGTCAGAGAAGGCTCTAAAGTTAACAAAGAGAAGGCTGAAGGCCTGGGAGGTGACTGAAGTGAAAGCATAAGAGATCAGAGAAATACTCATGGCTCTAGCATCTCAAGATGAAGAGGAAGTAGGTGGAATCAAAGAAGAAAAATGGCATGGTCTCAAAACAGCATATTAGAAGCCTATAGAACAGATATGCAGCTGAGCCAGGTATGGAAATAAAGTACATATGGAAAGCTGGTGGTGGTAGAATGCAGAAGTTCCAGAAGTTATGAAAAAACAAGGAGGCAGAAAAAAATGAGAGACAGAAAAGGCAGAACAAGCTAAGAAGGAATACTGATTGTCTAACAAAGAGGCTAAGAGAGCCATCACAATAACAAAGAACAAGGCATCGGAGGAACTGTACCAGCTTCTGGAAAGTGATACAGCAGATAGCACAAAAAAGCCTCAAAAGCCAGAAAGATAAAGAAGATGGTCAGCATTCATAAGAGTTGATAGCAAAACTTTGTATATCAATCCACATGACATCAAAAGCAGATGTAAGAGATACCTTCTGAATGAGGAAAACCATGGAAGCTGAATTGCCCCACACATGGCCTGTAATGAAAGAGAAAGAAGAAACCACCCTAGAAGAAATAACAATAACATAAGGAAAATGACTCTAGGGAAAGCAGCAGCTCAGATACAGTCACAGCAACTATGATCAAGAGGGTACTCATAGCAGTATGGAAAGAAAGGAGTATATCATATGACTGTATAATAAGCACCCTAGTGCCAGTGTACAAGAACAAGGGGGACATTCACAAATATGGGTGGTTTAGAGATATCACACTGCTCTTATACTGTATGAAAGTGCTGGAAAGGATTACTGATAAACAAATAAGCAGAGAAGTAGAAAGTAAGATGGGAGACGAGCAGTTTGGATTCAGATTAGGATATAGCACAACAAACCTGATGTTTGCAATGGGATAAACAGAAGGGATGAAGCTGGAAGTATGGAAAGAAACCAACTGGATCTTCTTAGAACAGGAGAAGGTATAGAACAATGTCCTAAGAAAACCAATTTGAATAGTCCTGTGATGGCTAATAGTCTCAGAAACATTTATGCAATTAGTGCATGCTATGTACAAGAATCGAATGATACTATCACAACCAGTCCTAGAGGGATCCCCAGTGGGAGTGGGTGTGCATCAAGTTACAGCTCTGAGTCCACAGCTGTACATGCTGGTGATGGACTACATTAGCAAACAGGTCAGAGGATATAGATCAAGAAAGCTGCTGTAGGCAAACAATATGACATTACAAGCAGCCTCTGAACAGGAACTTTGGCAAATAATATTGGCATGGAATGCAAAACTGAAGGCACATGGGATGAAACTGAGTGCAAACAAGTCAGTTTTTTATGGCAACAAATGAGTGAAATCAGAAGCAGAAAACTGATTTAGAAGGGGAACATAGTGGAATAAGTTGATTGTTTCAAGTATCTGGGACAGGTGGTTGCAGAAAAGGGAAGTAGGAATAAGGAGGTCAAAGCTAGAATCAGAGGTGCTGCAGCCAACTGGCACAGAGTGTCAGGGGGGTAGGGGGCAGTGTGTAACAGAAAAATGCCAAAGAAGCTGAAATGCAAGGTGTACACAACAATTGTGCAACCAGTTCTTCTATATGGTACAGAAACCTGGATTGTGAAGATTGAGCAGTTGAGGAAGCTAGAGGTGATGGAGATGAAATGCTTCAGACAGGTAATGGGATGTGCATTGTGGGACAGATAAAGAAATTATGACATTAGAGCAGAAGCCAAAGTAACCACAATGACAGAGAATGTTAAACAAAAACAGATTACATTAGTTTATGAACATGTGCAGGAAAAGAGCATAAGATGATTTGCTGAAGAAGATTTTGGAGAGTTAGGAGGAAGGTGAAAGAAAACAAATATATCCACGTCAGCATGACTACAGAATAAGGTAATTCAATGGCAATAAATCAAGAAAGGTTGTAACACTTGATGTGACACCCCATGTTGATGTAGAAAAAAATGAGATAAAAGGGGGTTTATGATGATGATGATGGGTTATCTTGCCTTTCAACCTTTCAGTAAAAGCAATCTGGATAAAGCAAAAAATAATGTGGGGACAAAGGCCCAAAACCAGAGACAAACTTTAAGTATTGCTCTTATAAACTTAGAAAGTTGCTAGAATAAAAGATTTTGTTTTACCATGCATTTTCTGAATGATATTAAGTCTAAAACTCAAATGACTATAATTATTTAGTGAATTCAACCCTTACTGATTTGCAAAAAATACCCTAAATTTTTATGAGGAATAAACCACAAATATAAGGCAAAAATCTGGACAGTTGAAAGGTATGATGTTTATTCAAATAGCCAGGTTTAAATAAACTTTTGACAATTTGGATTATTGAGCAACAGAGGGAGATAGAATGACAAACCTACTACCTCTCCTATGTAGCAAATAAATCTTTGAATACCAAGGACAGTACAAACTATATTAATAAAAGTAACTGAGGAAGTCAGGGAGTGAAGCTTTCCATCAATTTTTTTGTCACAAGACAATAGGCCACACAGTGAATTGCCTATAAGATGGTAAAGCTTTCTTTTGGAGTGAGTTAACATTAGAAGCTCTGTAAATACTTGTTAGGCTAGAAAATATTAAATTGTTTGTAATATTAATGACTGAATGATCTCCACTCTTAAGAGGAATCATTTTTTTTCTCCATATATGAAGGCTGTTTGAAGTGACTGGATTTCTTTGTTAGACAGTTGTTTAAAATGATTATTAAAGTGTTGTGCATATGTAGTTCTTAACAAAAGTAAATCTTATTTTATTTATTCAGTCATTGTAAAAGAAGAGTAAAAGACTGATTTTAATGAGATTTGTAATACAAAATGGGAAGAAATATTTCTATTTTATCAGCATGTAAAATATTTAAGACTATACTTTAAGATACATTTTTATTGGATTATTAGGCTATGTGCAGATTCAAAGCCTGGCCTTAATAACTTGGTAAGCATTAAACTTATAGAAGTTTTATAAGTATGTCCTTTTAAATTTTTTTTTTTTGGAGAACTTTTAATTGAGTGTTATGTGATTTGTTGGGTGTGGTCTCATGATGCTCACTTACTCGTATTTAAATGTGGTGTATATATTGTATGTTTGACATTTTTATTATAGACATATTTCTTATTATTGGAAGCAAAGTTTACAAAGGAAAAGACCAGGGTTACACAAATGTTGATAAATTTGTTGCTAGACCACTGTAGATATATAAAAAGTCTAAGGTTGTATTTAACAGTATCTGGTGAAGTAAATAGTATAGAGTTTGCTTAGGTATATTTTGACATGAGTGTATATCAAATATTAGACTGAATTTAATTAAGATTATCATATGAAATGCTATATGTATTATTTTTGTTAATAAGGGTGAAGTGAAAAAAAAACACCTGTGCTTTGCCCTTCATCCATAGCACAAGGAATTAAAGCAGTAAAATAATATGAGTGCTTCTCAGCTCATGTATGAATACCACAGTAGCTTCTTGGCAAGATCCCTGTCTCATAGTCTAAGATATGGGGTTCAGTCCTGACCTGTAGTCAATGTCATAGGGATTGTATATGCCTTCCCCACATCTGTGAGGGTTTTATCTGGCTATTCTGTTTCCCCACCTTCCAAAAAACATGCAGTTTGATTGGTTGCACTAAACTGTCCATATATGTGTTGAATTGACTTTTGCCTTTGTAGCCTGCGTTGTAGCTGAAAAGGGTCCCAGAAGGACGTTTACTTGCCCAATAAGTAAGTAAATAAGAAAGTAAGTTAACAAACAACTAATAAATAAAAAAATCAAGTTTAAAACACACAGTAAATTTATGCTAACATTTAGAATGCACATTTGTATGTATTCTATGGTGTACTGCTGTTCTAAATATGGAAATAAAGGGGTAAAAGAGAGAGATTGGTATATAGTCTACAGTTGAACAAGGACTTCAAGCTTGAAAGACAAAAGCGATTTTCCAGCGGGAAAGACCATTTGGTAGAGGGATTGTTTAAAGATATATACCAGGGGTCTTCTTATTTCAGAAACCAATATCAATGTCCATATTTTCCCAAACAGAATGTTTGCCCAAGACCCTGTTATGTTGCTTGAAAGGTATCTTTTTGAATTAAAATAGTGAAAAGAGAAAGCCTATGGCCTGTGGCCAGAGAATGTGAAACCCTGGATAATAGAGAACACCTTATATGTGGTTCATCTAATTTGCAAAGGCATTTCCACTAGATCCAGAGAAGCCTTAATTCCCATTTACTTGTATCTCATCAGACCCGTTATTGAATATAATGCACCTTTTGGCATGTATTTGTCTAAACTTATCACTCAGCTTGAGAGACCTCATAGATTCATAACTAAAAAGATCAGTGACTTCAGAAATCCTAGTTATCAGGATAGACTGAGAGCATTGTCTTTCTGTGCTTAGTCTCTCATAGACTTCTCCATGGAGATCAATATCTATCCTTATGACCCATGAAAGATTCAACCCTTTTATTCTTTCACAGAACAAATACCTCAAATACCAGGTTAAAGGAACTAAACCTTTGCCAGTGGATAAATAAGATACATTGGCATGATAAATTCATATTTCAATATATCCCCTACCTCTGGATCACTCTTCTACTGTATGTCAAGCAGAGTAGCAAATTTGCCATCTTCAGGGTTATAGGCGCCGGAAGCTGTTAAAGACTGGGGGGGGCGGGTGACAGGGGCACTTAGTGAACTAAAAAGGGAAATGTTTTTATAACTATTTGCTACCACAACATAGGTTCACTTGGAGGACATTTTAAGCTTAGCCAATTCCATTTGGTGCTTGAATTAACATTTTCTGATTGGTCTTAGCTATCCCCATGGCTGATAATTGTATATTAGCTCTAGTGAGAACAACTGTGATCATACCATAGATAATTTGAGGGGGGCATGTAATGGATGCAGCATTTAGGAACTGCTTCTATCCATTAGTGGCATGAGGGGAAATCCTGGAGTACATTTTCTATTACCCATCCTTAGATCCAAGTTGCATTTGAATACGGATGGCTGAGCTTTGCTTTATTTTTATGGATAGTCTGTTCCAAAATATTCAGCTTAGATTCCTGGACTGAGTATTTCTGATGCCATTTGACTTGCTGATGTTCAGTAGGTCCATTTGTATTATGCCAGAGGATGCTTTGTATGCCAGACATGTCATCTCTAAGCACTCTGTAGGATACTGAGTATAGTAATAAATATTTGAGGTGGTCCATGCAAGACCTATTGTTTAGGACTTGTATCCTTTTAGTAAGGTATCTCTGAAGGTATTCCAATTGTTGCATGGGGCTGGACAGATACATGCCAAAGTGGGCATTATACAAAATTATTGACATAATGAGAGCTTTGTAAAGGGAGACAACATCTCTAGAGCTAGTCACAATCAATTTGTTTATAAGCTGTGCAATATAGAAATGCTTTCTTATGACTCTGGGCAAATATTGGGCCAAAGTTAGGTCACTGTATACACAAATTCCCAAATGCCAAATAATTGGATCAGTTCTTGGAGGGCATTGTCATGATTTTGACACCAGTTATTATTTGGGACAAACATTCCTGCATGATGGTTAAGTCATTTGCGGATTCAATAACTTATCCTAGCTTGCAGTCATCTCAAACTTAGCTGGCCAAAGTTCTTTGGTATTTCCTTTTACTCTTGAGATGTATATGCCAAACAGAAAGTCTCAGTGCCGAACCCTGGGGGGACTCCATTGGTGATTGGTCTCTTCCCCTGTTTTGATCTCCTGCATCCTGTGAGCCAAGTTGGTAATGCAGCTGGTGATGTAGGTGTTTACTCCTACATTATTCATCTTTTGTACTACACCTGAGTAGAGCATTGTGTCAAAAGGCAAGGTAATGTGGTGTGAACTGTTTTACCTTCATCCATTGCTTTGGTAACAAGAATAAAGCTTAAAATTTGCCCATGATTTTGAGCCTTTCACACTTTCCTCTGGGCTGTTTTCAAACACATTTTTAGGGCCATGCATACATGTAAGCATTCCTTGATTCACCTTCCTGATTGTATTAAATTATATTCCTTGTATAATACAGCACACTTGTTAGACTTAAGTTAGAGCGCATTTAAAATTTATTGTTTAAACATTTTTCCAGTAGGCAATGAAACAAAAATGCATTAACCAATAATGACAAAACTGCCCTAGTCAGAACATTTCCATCATAAAGGTCTACTTCCACATAAAACTGCATTTTAAATTTATTGTTTGAACATTTTTCCAGTAGGCAATTAAGTAAAATGCATGCACCAATAATGACAAATATGTCCTATTCAGAACATGTCCATGATAACAGTCTACTTCGACACGCAATATATAAATACAGAATCACAGTAGAGTGTAAGCCATAGGCATGTTGCACAGCGTCTTGAACTTATTTTCAATTGGGGGAGCAAATGGCCAAAAACCAGGGGCACATTTTAAGCATTGCGTGTATAATTTTGGAAAGTTGTTTGCATAAAATGTTGTTACCACCATGCATTTCACTGCCAAGTCTTAAACCTAGAACCCTGTGCACTACAGTCAGAGCAACATAGCAATAAGCTAAACCAGCAGTTTCTTGAAAGACAGGAAGACAGACTTAAATGGCTATCATATCATTTAGTGAATTCAGTTCTCCTTTCTCACCATAGCTCTCAACCTCTTAGCACAAAAATACAGAACAAAGTCAATAATGGGGGAATATAGCCCCAAAATAGGGACACATTTCAAATACTGATTTTATAGCCTTAGAAAATTGCTAGAATAAAAGGTTTAGGGACACATTTCAAATACTGATTTTATAACCTTAGAAAATTGCTAGAATAAAAGGTTTTGTTTTACCAGTCCTGCAAAACCAGAGGAACAGAACAGCATGAGGCATAAATTCACAAGTGATAGTGGCTAGGGACTTTAGGCTCTTTTTACCTGTACCCAAGGTACAGGGTTTGAGCCTGAGTACCTCTAGCCACCAGATGTATCCTGCTGGGGGCACACACACACACACACACACACACACACACACACACACACACACACACACACACACACACACACACACACACACACAGTGTACTCACTCTGACACACCTCTGCAACAATATGCAGTGTACTCACTCTGACATACCTCTGCAACAATATACAGTGTACTCACTCTGACACACCTCTGCAACAATATGCAGTGTACTCACTCTGACACACCTCTGCAACAATATGCAGTGTACTCACTCTGATAGACACACACACACCTCTGCAACAATATGCAGTGTACTCACTCTGATAGACAACAGACTCCATCATCTGGTAGCATTCAGCTTCTGCCCACTCCATGATAGGCTTCTGAGAATAAATTATTTCCGTTTCTGCAGGCAGCTTGAATAAATCTGTGTTCCCACTCGCAATGTTTCTGCAGGCAGCAGCTTGAATAAATCTGTGTTCCCGCTTGCAGAAAAACGGGAAATACATGCGCTGATGTCATCATGGTAGTTGGAGATGCGGTAAACAAAAGGGCAGAGGTATGGTTGATCTGCAAAAGTGGACGGCTCCCCTCCCCTCACGCTCTATGGTTCCGGCGCCCATGTTCAAGGTAAACCTAGATAATTTATTTGGCAACCTCATATTCTCCCCAGACTATCATGTTTTGCCCTCCCTACGGCTGGAGGGAACTTTTGAAGAAAGATTTTTGACTAGACTTGCAATGGTCTGCAGAGTGATTGCCTAGTACTTGCCTAAGCTCTATCAGCCTATAGCCAGTAAAGAGAATCGTTAAGGACTTTTGCATGTCTGCCTTTCCCCATCCACCAAGCTATGTGGCCTTACTGCTGGCATAGAGAGGTAGATTCCTGAACATGGCCTAGGTGACCTGTTCAATTAGTGGCTCAGGCAATTAGAGCAAGGAGGGAGGATGAGTGGGAGTATTTTGGAGGGATGGGACACATGTGAAGGAAGGGCACTTGCTTTCATTGTTCTGGGGTAGGCAGGGCTGTGAACAGGGACCAGACTGGTGTATGTGAATATACTTGGAGGTGTCACTACCCCTATGAGCAGGGGTGGGAACTGCCCAGTAGCCTTATCTCATGGCAGACATAGCCTCAAGGATGATGTTACTATGTGTGTAAGGAAATGGCTACCCATGAAAGTCAAAGTACCTCACAAGTGGCTATGGTGTCTCTCTCTCTCTCTCTCTCTGGTCTCCCACTGTTATCTGGTAGTCTGACACACTGATGACTATAGGGTTTCTTAGAGATAGTGTGAGGCAGTGCCTTTCCTACAGCTGTGAGTTCCCCAACCTCAGGTCACATTCTAGTGAGGCTTCACAAGGAGTGGAGTGTGGAGCAATCCCCCATGGTGACCATGAGCTGGATAGGGAAGTCGTAGGTGGAAAAAAAGACCAAAAAAGAAAAAAAAAAGAAGTTTAGTCTCCCCTGTAGCTTTTGTTTAGCTAATACTTGTGCAGTATATGGTGAGAAATTAACAAAAGTATGTCTGCTGCTGTGTCCTCTTAAGAATGATAAAACTTGCATCCTTACTATAGATAAATGGTATTCTAAGAAAAGGATACCTGGACTGGTATGTTGGGTGGAACTGAGGTCCTTCCAGGAAAAAAATAGTAAGCCTAACCACTTTTTCAGTAATGTACCTTTCTTCCAGTAACAGAATTTTGTTCAGCTATGAGGTATGACGTGGAAATGCAGTTTCTACAAAGCTGTGTTTTCATATAGACTTTGTCGAACTAAGACTGATTATGATCAATACCCTAATGTAAAAATATTAGCCACAGCACAATGCAGAACTCAAAAAACTGAACAGTGCAGCTTCCAAAAACAGGAACAGAGTTAAAAATAACTTTTCACTAGCCATTTTCTATACAGGTTTTTTTTCTTCCTGTGCACCCTATCTAATAATTCTTGCCTGTGAGTAGCAGGCAATCATTGGTAAAAATAATAATAACCATTGTGCCCATTCGTGTCTATAGTATCAAAATAGTTATTCATTAGTCTGAGATCTACCTTACAATATACCCCACCACAAAAATAATCTCAGAATATAATGCTCCATAAAAGTTTCTCTACTACTTTTCTCGGCTTCATTTCAGTTTTATCACTTTGCTGTTTGGACTTCAGGTTCAGTGAAGAGGTCTGAACACTCTTTGATATAAGTAAAGTTTTTTCTGTTTATAGTGAACCAACATTTTTAACTCTATTTTTATTGATCCCTCAGTGATATGGTACCAGATTTCCCTTCTCTAATGTAGCTCTGCTCACAGCCTGCAATCCAAATGTCCAACTTACCCCTGAACTAGGGGCTGCAGTCTTCAATACTGGGATACTAGTGTGTGTTCCCACTCATTTGTCTCACCTCCATTTATCTCACCTACAATGTATACATATTGCTTGGCAGGCCAAGTCCTACTCCTCATGTTTTGTGCATGCCACCTTCAGCCCATCAGACAGGTGGTGCTCATGTATCTGAACTTTATTACCTCCCTTCTCCCAGAATAGTGAGCCAACATTAGACACTCACTCTCATCCCTTCCCGGATGGGTCTTCAAGCACTTAGACTTGCTAATCAAACCTGGGTGGATTAGAATTAACACCTGTCCCTCTGTAAGCAGAGCAGTCCCTTTTTTAGACATTTGTGTCTTACAAAAATGCTGAGATTTTAGAACAAAATAATGTTTCCTAAATTTGGACTAATGATTGTATTAAACAGTTATTTTGCAGATTAAACATATTAATATTAAATAAAACAACAGAAACAATGCAAGTTCTACAACAGTGAGCTTTTATTTTGGCAGAAAAAAGTCCAGCCCTCTGCATTGGTTATCGGTATGGTTTGTCCTGACAAATCTCACATTTCCTTAAAAATGTCCCGATTTGGGCATTTGTAAAGGTGCAGCCCTAACCAGGACTGGTTGTGTCATGCAGAGCTCCATTGCTCTCTGTCATGAAGTGGGCTACAAGGAACCAGTTGGACTGAATCATTTACTTACAAGTCCAAAATGGCAGACAATTTAGCACAAGCTTTTATAACATAGCTTTAGTGAAATTGAACACTCTAGCAAACTGCCAAGAAATCTTGTAGCACACTTAAGACTATAATTCACTCAATTAAGAAAACATAGTTTTAGTGGTATTTTAATTACAATTTCAATTATTTTAATTTCAATATTTGTAGACAAACTACTTATTAAATTGTCTGAAATGTACTGCTTGTATTGTTTTATCCATTGCATTTTATTGATTTATCATTCACCTTTTTATAATTCAACTGAAAATTAATAAAATATAAAAAAAGATTTATAAAAATATATTTTAATGTAGAATTCCTCATGTAAACATCAAACAACAGGCAGTGTATAATTGCACACAGTTCACCTACCTTCTTTCAAATGACTAGTTCTGAAGGCACACCTCAGATGTCTCTGCAGAAAGCAGCAGGATTGCTTCTGTGGTGAAACAAAATCAGATAAGTAATATAATAATCAGATAAGTGTGTTGTTTATATACAGTGAAGAAAAAAACAATGAAGCACCATCCTCTGAAAAGAAGATGCTTGTTTCTAGACTTATATTTCTCATAGCTGCGTAGATGTACAGCTTATGAATATTGTAAATGCATCTTGATTTACAATAATTACTATATAAAACTTTGGGTCTTCCGTTGCACAGTATTTCTCTTCCACATGGAACTACAGAGACTTCATCACCACCTGCTATGCAGTTTACTATATGAACCTGACCCTATTTTATATCAGTTTTGTAATGCAATTGAAAATAAAAGCATTAAATATGAGGTGGAGATTATAGATAATTCAGAGTACCTAAATCCATAAGCAGTTCCAGGTTGAGTCAGTGTAGATGAAAATGAAAAAGAAACATCTCTTATGTGGGCATGAAGTTGAGAATACAGATTTTTTTAAAGAATGTATGAAAATGTATTCTTACTTGTGCACTTCTGTATAAAGAATGTAAATTAAATGTAATAATTTTGCAAACAGTGAATCTTTTCCACCATGCACCCGCGGTTGGGAGGGCGTTCGATAGACATATGTAAATGGGCGTGCCTTCGTTGAAGGTTGAATGTCGAGCTGGCACCTCTGCATTCGTGAAAATCTACTGCCAATCATTAGCGGACCGGAGTTCTGCTGTGGCGACCCCTAACCGTGAAAAGCCAAAAGACAACAACAACAACAACAGCACTGACAGAAAAACTGCCATGCAGAGATTGATAAGGAGAGCATGACAGGATGTATTTATTCATACATTTATATTAAACTAAGTAACAGGAGTACCTGCTTCTTTATTTAACGCTGTATCTTTCATGAATCTAAAAAGGAAGTGCACATCAGTATCATAAAGTCTTGTTATTGTAGTTCAGATTAGACAGTTTGCCTGTTAATTGTTTCCACTTTTTTAAAAACAGAATCAAAATTTCAAAAGAGTTCTAATGTGGTGGTATTTTTCCAAGCTGTAACAGAGCTTTGTGTGTGTGTGTGTGTGTGTGTGTGTGTGTGTGTGTGTGTGTGTGTGTGTGTGTGTGTGTGTGTGTGTGTGTGTGTGTGTGTGTGTGCGTGTTGAAGGATGTTAGAGAAGCAACTTTTGCAGACAACTTGCTTTGTCATGATGAAAAAACACACTGTCTTCTCTTTATCCTCACATATTCTCACCTAACGCAATGAATGCATTGAAAGTTGTTGAGACACCAACATAATCAAAGAAGTTTATATGTAGTCAGACTAATGACCAATCAGCTGACTCCATTTGTCAGTATACTCAGTAATAACTATATCTCAGGGAACTTTTCCCCTATATCACCCTTACTTAATGGTCACTCAGACTAACTGGTGATCTATAGAGCTGGCCAGTTATGTGTTAAATTTCACAAATTATACTAACAAATAACATTTCCTAATCATATTAAGAATACTGTTATGTTCCACAGCAGACTTGTGTTTTCCATTTTTTGGCTGATACTTATGTTTATAGAGACACTAGTAGAAAAAGTGAGGAAGTGCAGACAGGAGTATGAGAAAGGCAGAAATGGGTTAACAAAGCTCCTTAGAACAGCCAAGGCAAGAGTAGGAAGGGAACTAGTGGAGGAAATCATAGAACGGGAAAATGTATTCTTTAGGCACACAGAGGAGACAAACAAAACAAGAATGGAAAAAGGAAGGGAGCATAGTAAAGACTCTACACTAGAAATTCTCAACAGATTTTTCTAATCTGAAAAAGAAGTAGAAAGTGCCACAAAAGATAAACTTGTCATAGTCAAAAATGTCAGTTGGATAGACAGTTAACTAAGTGCTTAATTCTTAAGTAACCTGCTTGAGGAACTTGTTTTCATGTGTGTGTGTGTGTGTGTGGGGGGTTAAATACACAAGGCATGGGTAGCATACTTCCTAATAGCCTAAGGAACATCATTAAGCAGGAGTGCTTGCAGATGCCCTAACTGGTCAATAAACACTGAAGCCATTTCACAGGTGTAGAAGGAAGCCACAGTTGTATTGTTCTACAAAAGTGGTATAAAAATGGAAACTACAAACCATTAGCCTTACCTCACTAGTGGAGCAGGCAATGAAAAGGATACTGAAGGAAATGCAATTTGAATTCTTAGAAGTATTTACCTAATGGGTAAAATGTAATATGGGTCTGTGGTCAAAAGGTCCTATCAATTCAGTTTGATCCCCGCCTATTACTGGATCATGCTGTAATTTGGCAATGGAGTCTTGATGGATGCGGTATACCTGGACATCCTTAAAGCTTTTGAATTGACCTCATACAGGAGATTCACTGGTAAACTAAAGGAGCTAGGTATGAGGAGGAGAGTCTAGTAAAAGGCAGACTGCAGAACAGCTGAGTCATTAACATCATCATCATCAACCTCTTGTTTCCCATTTTCTACATGGGTCAGGGTGCGGTGTCAACTGTTGTCATGTCTCTCTGTTCAGTGCCACTATCTAAACTTCTTCATTACTCAGCCTGACAATTATAGGTCTTCTCTCACACAATTCATCAAATTCTTTGCAGGACACCCTTATTTCCTGTTGCCTTCTTCCTGCCTGTCCTAAGTCTTCTTCTCTAGAGTGTCTTCTGCTTATCTTCATGTGTGCTCATACCACCACAATCTATTCTCTTTCACCTTTTCTGCAATTGGAGCAACTTTGGCTTATGCTCTTATGTCCTCATTTCCAAGTCTGTCCTACAGTGTGTATCCTTCCACCTATATGAGGCACATCATCAGCTCTACCTTCCTCAACTGCTCTGCCTTTACTGTTCAGATTTTTTTTACAATAGAGTGGTACTGCTTGCACCATTTTTCAGCTTCTTTGGCATTCTTCAGTCATACTCTACCTCTGGCACTCCGTGCCAGTTTACTGCAGCCCTTCTAAGTCTAGCTTTGATCTCTTCATCATACTTCCCTTCTCTTCAGTCACTCTTCCAAGATACTTAAAGCCATTAACCTGTTCCTCTGTTTTCCCTTCCATCTCAAGTCTCAGCTTCTTCTGATTTCCCCAATTTACTGACATTCCAACTATCTTATCTGTACTCAGTTTCATCCACTGTGCCTTCAGTTTTGTGTTCCATTCCCTTAGCCTTTGCTGAAGTTCTTGCTCAGAGTTTGCCTGTAATGCCATATCATCTGCATACAGCAGCTTCATTTATCTGTCCCCCTCAACCTATTTGCTAATGTAGTATATCACCAGTATGAGCAGCAGTGTGCTCAGAACTGAACCTTGATGCACAACCATTCTAACTGGGAACCCCCCTGTGAGACTGAACACTGTTCATCATTGGATCCTTGTACATAACCTGTACTAATTCTGCCAATGTTTCTGAGACTTTGAACCACTGCATTACTGCCCAAAGCAACTTTCTTGGGACCTTGTCATATATTTTCTCCAAATCCAGGTATGTCCAATTTGACTCTTTCCTCATCTCTAGCTTCTTCTCAAGAAGCTGTCTCACTGCAAACATTGAGTCAGTTGTGCTGCATCCTGATCTGAATCCAAACTGCTCATCTCCCATCATACTATACTACTGAGCATATTCTTTTATCAATTACCCTTTCCAGAACTTTCATGCAGTGTGACAAGAGTTTAATACATCTGTACTCCCAATGTTGTGGTTGTCCCCTTTGTTCTTGTACTCTTGTACTGCTATACTTATTTTCCAGTCAACTGAGATACACTTTTCTTTCCGTAATGTTCTGAGTACCTACAGGAGCCATTTCTCCCCTGTCTCGCCCAACATTTTTATCATATTTACTGTGACATCATCTGAGCCTGCTGCTTTCCCTGACTTCATTTTCCTTAGTGCTGTTCTTACTTCTTCTATGGGGAACTCCCTCTCTTCTTTTGAGCTGTGTCTGGAGCAGTATAGCTTCAGTTAGGTTTCTTCATTCAAATATTCCTTCCATCTGTTTTTGATGTCCTGTGGACTCGTGAATGGGTTCTTGCTGGTATCCCTTTTAAAGAGTGCCTGACTATCTTCTTTATCTTTCTGTCTTTGCCTTGCAACCTGATAAGAGTTTCTTTATGCCATCTACTGAGTCCCTCTCCAGAAGCTGGTAGAGTGGCTCAGATGCCTTGGTCTTTGGTACTGCAACTCCTCTTTGTTAGCCAACCAATATTTCTTCGTAGCCTAGTCCAGCTCGTGTATCTCCCACTTTTTCCTGCAGACCCTTCTTTTGATAACTTCCTGGACTTCTACATTCCACCACCAGCTATCCTTATGTACCTTATTTCCATACCTGACTTGGTTATATATCTGTTCTATAGCCTCACACATGCTGTTTTGAGGCACTGCCATTCTTCTTCAACTCCACCTATTTTCTGCCCTTCCTGAGGTGCTAGAGATAGCAATTCCTTAAACTGTTGTGCTTTCTATGTTGTCAATTTCCAGGTCTTCAGTCTAGTATCTGTTGACATTAGAGCATTCTCTGACCACTGTTTGCAGCTGATTGTGGCAACTGGTGGTTTATGCTGTGGGCTGATTGTTTCACTGTGGATGACTTTGCAATCACTGATTCTACCCCAGTGCCCTTTCCTTAATAGAAGGAAGTCTACCTGAGTTGCATGTTGGCCACTCTTATATGTGATGTTGTGACTGTCTGTCTTGCTGAACGATGTGTTGGCCACCATCAAGCCACTTGACAGAAAGAAGTCTAGAACGGCCTCTCCTTCATTATTACTGTTGCCCCATCCATGTTACCCAAGGCAGTCCACATATTCTGTTCTGTCTGTCCCTGTATAAGTATTCAGGTTACCCACTAACAACACCAGTTCCTGTTATCCTCTTTTATCTAGTAGGTCCTGCAGTTGCTGTCTGAATGCACTCTTTTCCTCAATATGACATCCCTGCTGTGGAGTATAGGCTGAGAGCATGAATACTGCCCTATAATTATACTGTTGTTGGACTGCCATGAGTCTGTAACTAATTCTGATTACATCTCTCACTGTCTTATGAAGTCGCTCCCTCACCACAATTCTCACAAGATTTTTAGCCTGTCCTCCTCCTGAGTGGCTTTACTGCTCTTCTCTTCCATCTTGGATCCTGGATAAATAGAATGTCCAGCCTCTTCCTTACCATTATGTCATCCACTTTCAAGCTTCATCCTGTCAGTGAACTTATACTGAATGTAACAATTCTTAGTTCATGTTTGGCAGGTTGATTGATTTTACATCCAGCTTTCACTCAACAGAGCTATGCCAGGTAACCCAAGCTGAGCAATTGGACACAGGCCAGCCATTAGCTTATTGACACATAGATTTTGGGCTTTATGGCAGGAACAATCTGGCTAAAAGGGACACATACACCCATCCCACAATTAGCATGGGTCCCTGAAGTAAGTCAGAGTAGGCCAGGTCTTCAACCCACTTACCACCAGTAAATACCCATACCTATTTTTGGCAACATTAGTAAACATGACCCCTAAAACCATATTTTATAAAGTTGAGTGGCTAGCCCTGCCATGGCATTTTCTTTGATCTGTGTTCTCCTATCCTGATGATACAGTGTACCACAGCAGATTCCCAAAGTGATTGGTCTATACAACTTTTTCCCTATAGGGCACCATTTAGAGTCTAGGTTGCTGCTTACAACTCCATCCTTGGGTGAATTTGAGATGGAAACATTTGGCATGCTTGTGCATAGTAGGAGAAACCCCAAAAAGATACAGAAAGAATATGTAAACTCCATACAGGCAATGGCTGGAGATTAGGATTGAATCTTGCACCTTGTACATGGGAGGTAAAGACCTTAATCATTATGCCAACTGGTGTCTTAAAAATAATATCTGAGTGGTGCAAGGAACAAGGCATTAGTGGAGCACTGTCAAAAGAGTCAGAGTTGGTGAGGGGGTGCTCCCTTAAACAACCATGGGTCCAGTACTCTGTACATGTCCTGGGATCCAGCAGTCAAAAAGAGGAGTACTAAAAGGGAGGCGATGGTCTGAGCAGTACAGAGCGAAAAGCATCTCAGAGTGATATTGACTGCAAAAGCTAAACAACAAACACAATAATGGAAAATCTGGACCCATATATCTCACTTAGCCTAAATTTGTTATATAGCAACTTGAGTTGTTATATGACATATTTACTACAGATTCAGTATTTGTGTGTGTGTGTGTGTGTGTGTGTGTGTGTGTGTGTGTGTGTGTGTGTGTGTGTGTGGTTTCAGTTTTTCTGGTTTCTTCACGGCATGGGCTAGCGTTTTGCTTGCAGTAGTATCAGTCCATCAGAGAAGGCACAGAGGAAAGGCAGTAGGGTTATTGGGCAGGGCTGGAGAATAAGTTGTGTGAAGAGGGACTGAGAGCAATAAACCATTTTACCCTTAAAGAAAGGAGAAAGGAAAAAGACATAAGAGATCTCCATAAAATTATTATGGTGCAATTCAGGGGCATATGTTTAAAGAAGAAAGACAGGATCAGACAAATGGGATATAGCTACCAAACTGAAGAAACAAACTTTAATATGGTCATTGGAATGTTTTTATTTATTTATTTATTTATGTATGTATTTTTCCCAAAGTCCAGTGAAAATGTAGAGCAGACTATGAGAGGAATCCTGAATTCTAAGTATGCAGATATATTCAAGAGTGCCCAGGAAAGGTGAATGACTACAGAGAGGGAAAGGAGCTGGGATGCTACAAGAAACTAGTGCAAAAAAAGGGCAGTATAGTTTTCTGCTGTCAGCATCATGTAACAAAATGGCACAATCACATAACAGCATTGTTCATAGGTTCATAGGTAAGTACTAGGCTATCTGCCCGAGGGCATTTATAAGCCTAGCCAGAGTGTGTCAGCTTTCGCCACCCCATTGATTAATTACCTGAGCCTCTGTCAAGAAGAGCCAATGAAGTGATCCCAGGTGTGTATTTTCTGTTACCCATCCACTCGTCAAGGTATCTCTTGAAGAGTGTTAGTGAGGGGCTCTACCTAATGTAGTTAGGAATTTTGTTTGGGGTGTCTCTGTGACAGGAATCTATCCCTCCAGCATGTTCGATTTATTGTTGTGGCATGGTTTAGCTCACTAGATCGAGTGGCTCGCAGTGACTTGGATTTCTTTAGGTGGAGTATGTCCATCAATTCTGAGTTAGAAATGGCTTTGTAAGTCAGGCAGAGATCACCTCTGAGTAAGCGATATGCCACTGAGTACAGCCGGAGTTTTTCCAGTTGGGCTGCATAGGACATATGTTTGAGGCCAGTAATCCTATTGGTGAGGTACTTATGTGGTCTTTCCAGCTGTTGGAAGTGTCTTGTGAGGTACATCCAAAATGGGGCATTGTACTCTATGATCGGTCTGATGAGTGATGAGTAGAGGGGCACTATAACCTCTTTATTTCTAGATGCAAACCCTTTAGTAATTAGATGGGCTGCATAGAAGGATTTCCTAACTACTTTGGCAATATGATTGTCAAAGGAGAGATTACTATCTACCTGGGTCCTCAGATCTCTTATTACCTCTTCTGTATTAAGGGGGCTGCCACCTATGTAGTAATTCATAGGTGTTTTGTTTTTCCCAAACTGGATAACTATGCATTTTTTGGCATTTAGCTTGAGACCATGACTTTGACACCAGGTGTCCATCTCAGTAAGACTCTTTTGGAGAATGTCCATGTCAGCTGGAGAGTCAATTATGGCTCCCAGTTTGCAGTCATCGGCGAACTTGGTTAGCCATAGTCCTCCTGTGTTTCCCTGTACTTCTGAAAAGTATATGCCGAACAGTAGGGGTCCCAGGACTGAGCCTTGTGGGACACCACTTGTGACTGGTTTAGAGTCGGACCTGCAGCCCACTATTGTTAACGTGTGAGTTCTGTCTGTAAGCCAGGTGGCAACCCATCTTGTGATGTAGGGGTTTATGTTCAGGCTGGTGAGTTTTTCTATAATTCTCGAGTGGGGAATGGTGTCAAAAGCCTTGGTGAGGTCAAGGTAGGTTGTGTGAACCACCTTCCCTTCATCTATGGCCTTGGTGACTGTATCGAAGAAGTCAACCAGATTTAGTAGGCATGATCTGCCCTTAAGAAAGCCGAACTGGGTCAGGTCAAGTGTTTGGAGGTTTCCAATGTCTTTGTTAATGAGTTCCATGATGATGCATGCCATAGCCTTGCAGACCAGGCTAGTCAGGCTTATGGGGCAATAGTTACCAGGGTCAGTTGTGGCCCTTCCTTTGTGAAGCGGAATAACCATTGATGTGTGCCATTCTATGGGCACGTAGCCTGTGGAGAGGCTGAGGTTGAACAGTGTGTTTAGGTGGGGGTTAGTTCGTTCTGTAGTCATACAAGATGCAGCCTGGGACACCATTTGTCCCCATTGATGCTGTGCTTTTGGCTTTTGAAAGGACTGTTTTCATCTCTGCGTCTGTGATTTCTGGGACACTACACTTTTCCAGTATTGTTGTGGGCCCTTTTGGGGGTGAGAGGGGGGTGAAGTTTGCACTGAATCTATCTGCCAGGATGTTGACAAAATCAGTAGGTTCAGTATATTTTGTGGTATTTTGCACTAGTTCAGTGCATATCTGTGAGTTGCCACATGATTCTTGACATAGCTAAAGAAGGCTTTGTGGTTATCTTTCGAATCCTTGGCTATTTTTCTTTCAAAGTTAGCCTTGGATGATTTTATGAGGGACCTTAGTTTCTTACTGATACTAATCAGGGATGTTTTTCCTTCTTGGGATTTGCTTTTTTTCTGAACTAGTTTCCTCCTTCTATTGTATAGCCTGTGTATGGCGGGGGTCCACCAGACTGGTTTCTTTCTCTTAGGGAAGTGAGTCTTGGTTTTGCTAGGGAAGGCATGATCCATGCATCCTTGTAGGTGCTCATAGAGTGCATTTGTAAAGGTTCCTGCATCTTGAACACTGTTATCCTTTAGCGTGGGGGCTGTGAAACTTATCACCTCTGTCTTAAGTAATGTGAAGTTTGCTATAGAAATGTTTTTCACTGTGGTTTCCTTGGTTGGGGGTGGTGGTGTGGTATGGACATCCAGAGTGATTAGTTTATGGTCTGATCTAACCAGTGACAGGTTGACCTCTGGTGCGGAACACCTGTCGCCCATGTTGGTGATGACCAGGTCCAATATGTTTTTACCTCTGGTAGGGGAGTTTACCAGCTGATCCAGGGCATTTGAGTTGATAAATTCCAGGAAGCACTGGACCTGGGAGTTTGTACTTGAGTAGTTTTCCCAGTTAACGGTAGAGTAATTGAAATTGCCCAATATCAGGGTGTTTGGTAGGACCTTCATGTTTTCCAGTGTCTCCAGAAAGGCGGAGTGGTGGTCCTGGGTCATGGATGGTGATCTGTAGCAGGCCACAATTTGCAGTGCAGATTTGCCAGATGTTAGTTGCACATGGATGATCTCAGAGGTATCATGGTGCGCCACTAACCTGGAGGTGTAGGTATCCTTAATGAATATGGATACACCCCCTCCTTTTGTGTTTTGGTCCATGTTCTGTGGCCGAAATATGTGGTATGAGTTGTAGCCCGGTAGTTCTGGGGTCCTCTGTGGAGCCTTGAACCAGGTTTAAGTTACTGCACAGATGTCAACATTCTCCATACTGAGGAGTGCTTCGACCACATGCATTTTGAGATTTAAACTCCAGGCATTGAGTAGCATAACTCTCATTTTTTTATTTGTGCTGTTTACTGAGGTGGGTTTGACTTTTGTGCCTTGCCTAAAAAAGGCACTATGGAGGCAGCAAGAGCCTTGGCCAGTATTCGAAAGCCTAGGAGTGACAGGTGCAAGCCATCTCTTGCAAAGCAACAAGGCTTGTTGAGCATGTCATCCCAGGCTGACAGACACTGGATCCCCTTTGAATGACACCAGAAGCTTAGCCAATTGTTGAAATTGATCGTTTTTTCTTTATACTGCAGTATCATTCTTGGTGAGGGCAGGATGCTACTCAGGGTCAGGGTCATACCCACCTGGGTTACATGATCAGAGAGCTCTTCCATGTCTCTTTTCATGTAGTCCAGGGAGGTATGTCTCAGGTCATTCACACCAACATGAACAATGACAGAGTCATATTTGTACTTGTTCTGGAGTGACCTGAGTGCTTGTGTTATGTGGCGGATTCTAGCTCCAGACAGGCAGCTAACAGTAACCTTCTCCTTGTCCAGCCTAGTAAGTGGGACATCAGTGTGCCTGACTATAGAGTTGCCTATTACTAGTGTGTTAGGTATGTTATTTTGCCTTAAGGGCTGTGATTGTGCGGCACACTGATTTTGTGTTTTATGTGTTGTCTGGTTTGTAACGGGAGGTGCAAGTTTTTTGGGTGTCTGCTTTGGAGGTCTCTGATGCTTTTGCAGGTTTTTATTTAGAGCCTCCAAGTATGATTTTGTGTATTTATGTGTATTTTTTGCCAGTGCTGGTTTAGTATGTCTATGTGAGGCTGGAGGTGTGGTGGAAGTGTTAACCTTCTCCTCATGACTGCCTGTTCCAGTCTTGGGTGGAGAGAGCTTAGCCTGCAATTTAGCTATATAATTGCATCTCTCGCATATGTTAATGTTTTGTGGTAGGAGGAGAGGGTTGTCTGTGTACATGAGGCAATTGTAACATTGCCTCAGGATACCTAGGTTCACCAGCTGGACTGGAGAGTATACCTGAAATTGCCCTTTGGTCATGCCTAAATAGTAGGGTGAGCTGCTTAGTCGCTTGGTTAGTGAGAGGTGAATAATGAGCCTTGCCCTGCTGGGCAATCAAGTGTCAGGGTATATTAATGCTTGCTAATAGGTCTGAGCAAGTGCTGGACTGTAGGATGCTTTTTAAGTGCTTAGGTTGAGAGTTAACTACTTTCAAGGGAAAAACTGAAGTGGAGACTTGGTGGAGCTGAGAATAATTTAGCCCTAGCTAATCGGAGCTGCCTGGATGTGCAAAACTGTGCAAACATGGTTTTTACAGCAGGGAAATGAAAGAGATAGAAATGAGCCCAAAATGGCCTATAAATTACTAACTTCTGGGCTGGAACCACTCCTCCAGGGATAGATGACTGCTCAAAGCTCCCTCTCTCACAGGTGAACAGAGAAACCTCCTTCTATCCCAGTAAGGTATGGGCAACTCAGAAACTTGTAATATAGCCCTGAATTCAGCACTAGCCTGAAAACTAGACTATACTAGCTTAGAAAGGTGGGAAACAAGGACATTTTTTTTGAAAAGATAATGGAAAAACAGTAAAAAATACATTTAAAACAGCTTTAAATGACTACAAACAGTAAAAAATACACTTAAAACAGCTTTAGATGACTACAAGCAATCAGAAAAGGCTTTTAAACAAATTACCCAATTAACCAGTAAACAAATCTCAAAACAGAGCCCTGTTCCTGTAGTCTTCAATCAGACAAGTTCTAACTGTACACTCCTGCCACTGGGGTGCAGGGGAACCTTCTCCAAAAAAGAAGGCCTGGATTAGTGCTCAAGTTATACAAACAAAGCTAGATTCAGCAGGCCTGAATCTAGTTTATGCAATAGCAAACAAGGCACACCAATTTCAGTAAGAAACAGTTTAAATATTCAGGCACTATAAGCCTCTAACCAGAAATTCCCATCTCAGAAGGGGAAAGTCCAGCCTCTCCTCCCACAAGAGTGCAGACCACAAACCTTCTTAGTGTAAAATGACTGGCCTGAAGCCCAAGTACTTAAACCACAACTAATACACGTTTAGAATAACAGACACTGAGCCTTCAATCAGCGGTTCCCAACTTAGAAGGATGTAAGCTACCTGTCCTGCCACAACAGTGCAGACCTCAAACCTTGTTAATGTAAAACAACTGTTCTGAAGCTCAAGTGCTTAAACCAAAAGGCTTAGAATGATAGCTACACTTTAATCAGGTTACTACCAAGCAGTAATAAATACAATTGAATACTTTTAAGAAGGCCTGGATTAGTGCTCAAGTTATACAAACAAAGCTAGATTCAGCAGGCCTGGATCTAGTCTATGCTACAGCAAACAAGGCACACCAATTTCAGTACAAAACAGTTCAAATATGCAGGCACTATAAGCCTTTCACCAGAAATTCCCAGCTCAGATGGGCAGAGTCCAGCCTCTCCTCCCACAAGAGTGCAGATCACAAACCTTCTTAGTGTAAAATAACTGGCTTGAAGCCCAAGTGCTTAAACCACAACTAATACACTTTTAGAATAACAGACACTGAGCCTTCAATCAGCAGTTCCCAACTTAGAAGGATGTAAGCTACCTGTCCTGCCACAACAGTGCAGACCACAAACCTTGTTAATGTAAAACAACTGGTCTGAAGCCCAAGTGATTAAACCAAGAGGCTTAAAATGATAGTTACACCAAGCAGTAATAAATACAACTGAATACTTTTAAGATGATGCAAAAGCAAAATAAAGTAGGAAGAAACACAAATACAGTGAAAGCAGATGAATAAGGTGCAATTTTTTTGAGTGAGCAAATGAGATGGGCCCAGGAAGAGTATCCAAATGCAAATTTACAAGAGGGGTGGGTAGTTTCAAAGCCACCAAGATTAACACCAAAACAAAAGTGGGGAGGTTGGGTGGGGAAATAACTGAAAAAACAGAGCCACAACTTCCAGCTAGAGAGTATTCAATACAACACAAATAAATCAATTTAAATGCTGTATTATTTGAAAAAAGTGCAGATAAAGATTTACTTAAATTCACTTATACATCCAGTTGATTGCAGGTAGGTCTTAGCTGGCCAAAGCACAGAATGCAAGCAGAAAATAATCCAAAATTTACCTCTTATATAAGGCAGAAACCGAATATCAATGAAGTGAAACTACACCCTCTTATCACTGGCTATGCAGGAATTCTAATTAGCACTAAATTCTAACAAGCATTAACTGAAAAAACAGAGCCACAACTTCCAGCTAGATAGTATTCAATGCAACACAAACAGATCAATTTAAATGCTGTATTACTTGAAAAAAGTGCAGATAAAGATTTACTTAAATTCACTTATACGCCCAGTTGATTGCAGGTAGGTCTTAGCCGGCCAAAGCTCAAAGTTTAACACAATTCTTGGTTCTGCAGTTTAGTCATCAACATTTATACTTTTACAGAGTCTCCATGTCCTTTCTATGTCCATGGGTTTTTACCAGGGTCTCCTGTTTCCTTCCACAATCAGAGATGCCAACAGGTAAATCAGGAGGCATCCCACAGCTAACATGCAGATGAATCCTATACGTATCGCTAAGAAACATAAGTCCTTTCCACTGAATAAAATAGATAATAGTTAAATGTAAATATCGGAGTTTGGGATTTTGTAAATACATTTTTTCTCTTTCACGTTTGAGTGTAGTTTATCTTAGGGTGTTTTATAATATTATTATTGAATATTAATTGAATGATCTTGGTGGTCTATAGGTATGATTTTTTTCCTTAGGGTGAGCAAGACCAGTTCAAATGTAAGGCAAGACCAGCATTTTATGGCACCATAGTGGTTCAGTGATGAAGGTATATACGTCACATTTCCAGAGTACAGGGTTCAGTCCAGACCTCAGGTCGATGAATTTCACCTGGCAGTTAGAACAGATGATAAAGGCTCTGAGTTGCTTCCAGTGTTCAGGGTTTGATTCTCTCAGCCTCCATTTGCTTATTGTGTGACTCTGATCAAGTCACTTCACCAGACAATGCCCTGGTGCATTTAAGGCATTAAGGCTAGGCTCCTCAATGTTCTTGTGGCTTGTGTGCCTAGTAACTACTTACGAAACTATGAAATCAGTGTGATTCTGTTCTGCACAAAGATTCCAGTGTATGTTACTCTATTGTGCAATGTCTGGCTATAACTACCTATGCAGTCTTTGTTAAAATTTGGAAGAATTCTGTTTCCTTGTGGTCTCCAATGTAAATAAATCTGTCATGCTGAATTTTGTAATTTTCTCTGTTCACTGGTCATGACTGGAAAAGGTCCTAGGACATGCCTACCAACCCAGTTAACCAAATATACAAATAACTAGAGGTCCTCCGAAATTACCCTTAGGTATATATGTGGCTTGCATGTAAGTACTTATGTGAGCCCTATGATGTACAGGGATCTTGCCCAGGACTGGTTCACTCACTTAACATCCATTGCTTTGGAATATAGGCTGCAGCTCTCTATATCTCTGATAAAGCAGACATCAGAGAATAAATGAGTATATAACTACCGAATCTAGACACATGAGAACAAGAAGAAGGATTCTGATAAATTACTTCAGTATCTGCAATGTAAACAGAAATATCCCAGCAGTCACGTAACAATATTAGGGATATTCTGTACTCCATAAAAGGGGCAGCCTCTGCCAGTAAGCAAAGGAGTGCAGCCGGGAATTTATTTCTTTATTTACTATTTTTGCAGAGATAGATGGGCTGTTGCATTGAACCTTTTCCACCATGACCCAGGCTGGGTGAGCCGAAGTAAGTATATCATATATAATACAGAATAAATGGAGAAAAAAATTGCAAAATTATGAAAAATAAGTCACAGCATATAAAGTCTAGTCAATGCTGTTTCCCCAGTAGAAGTTTTGAAGTGTAGATAGGAGAGATGAAAGACTGTCATTTTTGAGGCTTTTCACTGTGTAATGTTGGTGACTTAAATATGAATGCTGTTTTTTTTTGGGGGGGGGGGGGCAATAGCTCAAGTTTAAGATTTTGAAAAGTAGAATGTCAAGAATAAAAGTTAGGCCTTTCCAGCCAGACAACTGTACCTCCAAACTGAGGTGAGACTGCTTGCATTGGGGTGAGTAGCCAGCATGGGAAAACTTATTGCACTACACTGTGGCTTGGCATGAATACAATGGCACATTTACATTGTACAAATGAAGCTGGTATCTGTAATAAAACTTCCAATAGCGGTTGGGTACAAACCACCCCAAGCTACACTTGCCTTATTCCAGTCTACAATAACTGATATTCTTCAAATGTACAACAAAGGTGACTTAAGTCTATCAATAAAAGGCAATAAAATCAACACATTCTTCTCTCAATACAGCCTGACACTAATGATCTCAACCCTATCAAGACCTAATGCTATTACAGGCAAGAAATTCCTCTTGGACTTATTCATCATAAATACCCCATAAAGTTTGGGAAATGTCTTGCTTACACAACATTTATTGTTCGCATCTTGGCATTCATGCTCCCTTGTCATTAAATGCCACACTCACACCATGTAATTATTGAAACATGATCTGTGTCTGAATCCAAAGCAGAAGACATACTGTCAGATATCTACAACATGGACTATGCTGGTCATCATTTTATCAAACTAAAGGCCCTACTTCTGCTCTCCAAATCTTTCACTTCCTTACCACATCACGCTCAACAAGCACTTCCCAAAAACAAAGATGAGCAAAGGGACAATACTGTCCATGGCTTGTTCACTCTATTAAAAAACTCTTAAAGGACAGGGACAATGTTTGTGTACTATGGAAAGCCACACAAGGACAGGGACAATGTCTATGTACTATGGAAAGCCACACAAGGACAAGGACAATGTCTGTGTACTATGGAAAGCCACACAAGGACAGGGACAATGTCTGTGTAGTATGGAGAGCCACACAAGGACAGGGACAATGTCTGTGTACAATGGAAAGCCACACAAGGACAGGGACAATGTCTGTATACTATGGAAAGCCACACAAGGACAGGGACAATGTCTGTGTAGTATGGAAAGCCACACAAGGACAGAGACAATGTCAGTGTACTATGGAAAGCTACACAAAGTGTAAAATATAAAAATTCTTTCCTAGAATTAAACTATAAATACAAACTAGAAATGAAGCATGTTAAATCCAGTTACCTGTGGAACTAACTAAAACTTTCTTGCATGCCAAAAAAGTCTGAAAAAACATGTAAGACATAGTTCACTTTTACAAGAGGAAACTTAATCCTGCATCAAAACTAGTAAACCTAGATAATTTTAAATGTCAAAACACTAGTAAGTACTCCTACTGCCAGCACCATCCCATTATCCCACTTGTCTTAAAAGTACTACAAATACCCTTTCCTGGCCCTATAGCATTACTCCTACAACCAACTCTAATCCAACTAACAATCTCATTTCCACTTTTACTGCACATTTTTAAGCTTTTCCCTTTGACCCACCTTTTTATTTCAGAGAGACTGATACTAAAACAATGCAAAAATTTGACAAGAACTAGAATGCACACATAACTCAATCCCCAACAATTAACTACATCTATTTCTAATGATGGGAGGCAAATCTGTTGTTAATTTTGAGGCTAGTGCATCTCTACAGCAGTCAGCATCCCTAACAAAAGTTTTTTTTTTTAAATATTATAACATTTCTTTCCAAAAATGAAGTGAGGACTAGATATGTTGTCTGCTGAAAATCCTCTTAGGAATATCAACTGGAGGCCAAGTGGGCCCCTAGCCAAGCAAACGTCCCTACAGTGATTAACAAAAAAAAATTTAAAAGATAAATCTTAAACTCTTAAAAGAATTTCATTTATTTTTAACAAATGTGGACTTTGAATTGTTTGTAACTCTGAATATGCTTCCAACTGTTATTTAAAAGCTAGTCCATATGACAATTTTCAAGACAGTATGGTTTACAAATGTTAGCCTAGACACACCATATCTGCTTATAAACTGTAATTTATCTTAAAAAACACAGTGGAAAACAGATTCCATTTTCTTCATTCTTACAATAAATTAACAGCAAACTATACTCAACGTGATATCCCCACCCCCATGATTACACAGTTTTAAAATGGATACCATACCACTGGCCCACGATCACCACCACGTTGCCCCCATCACACTTAACCACTTCCATCACCTTTAATAAGACAGTTTTTTGCCATGGATAAAACTCCATAAATACTTGAGCAAATACAGGGCACTGATTAACCCTTAGATTCGTAGGTTTGGACATGTAATACAGAGATAATCCTTCATTATTTGATTTTACTATCAATCCTATTGAAACAAGTTTCTTTAAAAAGATTAGCCTAGACAGGGGACAGTCTTTCACCACATCTGATTCCACGGACATAATAAGGTCATGCACTATTTTACAGCAGCTCGCGTATGAAAGTGAACCTGAAAAAGATCACTACCAGCACATGCAAGTTTATAATATATATTTTTAGCAATATGGTATAATCCTATCTTTATATTTTTTTCCCTTCATGTGTTTTCTCTTCATGTACACACTGCAGACCACGTGGACCACTGACTAAGTCAGCGTTCCTCCAATGACCACCCACACTCACTAGGCAGCTA
This sequence comes from Protopterus annectens, assembly GCF_019279795.1. Classification (NCBI taxonomy): domain Eukaryota; kingdom Metazoa; phylum Chordata; order Ceratodontiformes; family Protopteridae; genus Protopterus; species Protopterus annectens. The sequence continues at coordinate 428,225,354 of NC_056751.1, read as the reverse complement.
CAAAAACAGCTTCCTCAGGGAAGTTTTTACATAGAAAAACAGCAGATGGAATGTACAGCCATACATAAACGTGGAAGAACCATTCAAATTAATAAAACTTCATCCAGTATTCACCCTTTCAGAAACTGATTTCAACTGCACAACTCCCAACCCACTCCATTCATCCTGTTAGGCTTTTAGCAGCAAAACCCAAGATCTACCTACAAGCCTCAACTCTATTTCTGCCTAAGGTGGGCTCATAGCTGAGCATCGGTGATAACGAAAAGAACCACATCAAGTACCAACCACGTTGTAACCAAGGATACAGCTAAGAACTATCACAAATAATAATAAAAATAATAGTAATTAAGTATTGAGGCAGACCTGATGAAGAAAACATGAAAGCGTCGCAAATCTTAGTTGACCATGTTTTGTTTTTCTTTTTTGTTTGATTTTTGTTTCTTGATATCTCATCATGATACCACTTTGACTAGGATAAACCACCAAAAAACGAACCAGTAACCCAAAAGTCTCAATTCCACGGACACTTTATTAAAATCCTCTCTTGAAGTTGGATAAATCCACATACACTTTTCGTTGCGACACGTAACGCTAACTTCTTCAGAAGACAAACATGTGTTTAATTAAACAAGGTACTTATATAGTAACCTTATATTAAGTCATAAATCAATCAATCAATCAATTAATTTATTTAGTTATATAAATTGATTAATTAATTTACCAAAATCGGACTCCCATAACTTAAAAACAAATACTAACTGATAAATGTAAACATAAAATAATAAATAAATAAATGTCATACTTTAAATATTACTACCATCAACTCATTATAGCATTTTAACCTACATAAATGTAAAACTATACAGGAACGACACTTTCACTAATACCTTAACATACCATCAGTTCACATTACCATGTTTCTAGGAGAATGTATATATATATATAACCAAACCATATAAGGGAATTTATTTCAGAATATAATTTAATTCTTAAAACTTAAATATATTGTTAAAAATACTATTAAAAATGATATTAGAAATAAGAACTTTTTAAACCTTGTATATCAGTTCATTAAACTATATACATTTAATACTTTTTAATATTTATAAATAACATAGTTATAAATATTTATATATGAATATAGACTATACACCAGTAATAAATGTTTAATACATATTTAAAAACATCTAAAAACATTATAAAATTATATATATATATATATATATATATATGAAAATAAATAGATATAATTAAGTACCAATAACTGGAATGACTAAGACACCCACCACTATATTGTAAGTGGTGTAACACCTATATTAAAACTAAAAAACTAAAAAACTAACAACTTCTTATCTACAGTGATATAATCCGAATGGGTCACTAATTACCTCTCCAGGTTCTTAAGCCTTAAAATACATTTGATAGAGGTTATTTCATTAATACCTGGAAACTGATTGGCATTCGTTTTCAATTGCCATATCAGCTCTTTCCTCTCCAGTTTTAGGGGCTCGTAACCTCCCCTAGGGAGAAATTTAAAATTAGAAATTAGAAATTAGACTTTGACTAGGATAGCATGTGTCAATTGATTCTTTATTGTCAGGTTCATTGTTAATTCTCCACAATCAAATTTAGGCACACACAAAAAAGAATTGTAAATTAAAAAGGACTTTTAAAAAGAAAAAGAAAACAGAAGTCAATTAATATATATATTTAAAGTTAAATAAAAATAAGGATGGATTAAACTAAGATATTCCAGTGACATAAAAGTTTGGTAATTTAGGAAAATGTACCACATCTCTTCTATATAATAGTTAACATAAGAAATTGAGAAATTGTATTGTGATAATAAGACTGAGTTTTACGGTTATAAAACTGTTTGAAACATTGACTGTTAAAAGTGAAACTTGTTATTTAAGATCTTATAATGTGGATTAAATAGAATGAAAATAATGCTACAAATTTAAAAACAACATTCAGGATTAAAACGAAATGATTTCTTGCACACCGTGTAACGCCCACCTTGACAACATGGGGCAGAGCTTAACTAAACCCTCCTTGCTTCATGCCCCATGTGATATAATGGGAAGTGACTAATCTTGGTCCACTCACACAATTTCCAATAAAAGCTGTGTCTTAATCCATGTTTACTCAGTCAACTAAGCAGAGCTCATCTGCCAATAAAAGATTTTTTATTTATTAAGAGAACTGAGTACTTGTGTTTCTTTCAACAAAATAAAGGGCTGAAACAAGGCTCAACACCTGTAACAGGATTCTATACCACACTACCCCAGCCTGTGCAGGAGGGAGAAGACCCAGAGACATTAGGAAAGGTGGAAGTAATTACTACTGGAGAGTCTACCCCTTCGAGATACTCCACACAACAGGAATTTCTCACAACAAGGCAAGGGGTTTCAAAAAATAATATCCTTCAGTACATTCAGCCTATCATAATGCCAATACCAAAAACGAAACTGCATCTTCCTATGATGATTTCTTCCCAACATCTAATCCCATGCCCCATCACTAAACATTTTGAAAAACCAATCCATGATCAAGTTATCAAACAGTTAAATAAATAGGGGTTACTAAATGACTCACAGCATAGTTTCAGAAATGGCTTCAGTACCCTCACATCAGAATACACAATGACTTACAAAATGTTCTCATCCATGGAGAAAAGCAATTTGGCAAGAGTTATGGTTACAGACCTATGCAGATACTTTGAGACCATGAAGTATACCAACATATTTAATAAGATTACATCATTTGGATTTATTTGCTAGCACAGTAGATGGCTTTGCAACTACCTTGCTAACTGATCATTCATGGACGAGTCAAGCAAAATGACCACAGATGTAGGAACCTCTTCCACAGACATCCCTTTAGGCTCAGTTCTCAGTCTAATATTATTCTTATTGTTCATCAAAAACACTATCACTACTATCCCTGCAGTATATGTCACTGTCTATGTAGATGACATAACACTACAAATAAGTGGTCTCTCTCTCTCTCTCTCTCTCTCTCTCACTCTCTCGCTCCCTCTCGCTCTCTCTGACAATAATTCAAAAAGACCTGCAGAATTACTTCAATACTCTTTCAGCATATTCACTCTTAACATCTCCAATTTGGAACAAATGAAAACTATTCAGAACAAACCGTCTTCAAATACAGACACCTAGAAATGAACCTGTAGATACAGTTGATTGATTCATGTACCTAGGCCTAACTCTTGATACAACTCTGACTTTTAAAAACACATCGACACCTGCATCCCTGAAGTACATACACAGCTAAAATCCTTTTATTCTGTCTAAACGCCTCATTACCCCAACACCAATAAACCACAGCAGAGAATGCCCTTGCCCTGATAACTATTTTCTATATATTATTTCCCTCAAGCCCTCGTAAAACACTAATTGGCACCAAATAATACTGAATATTATATGCAGGTTTAATAAACTATCTCCTCAACCCAGACACCACTGTCTAAGACTCCAGAAAGGAAACCAACTCTCAATTGCAGCATACTCTACCATAATTCAGCCCTGACTTACATTTAATTAATAAACAATGGCTTCTGCCCCTCTCTCAAAAGCAAGCTGCAATGTGTATCCACTCTACAATTCATAAGAAGACAGGAAACAAAACATCTTCTTTATAAATGGCATTGACCAGACAGCTCTGCCACAATTAGGAAACTGTGTTGGCTCTTCAGTGGTATCTTTGACCACATGCCTAATAAGTACCTATGTGCCTGTGAACTCATACTGTCTCTTTCTCCAAAAGGGCACAGAAGGATAAAGCCCTGACTGTCCCAATGGATGGCCTGGGTTCAATTAGTGGTCTATGAAATGGAGAGACCAGGTGGGGAGCATGGGAGTGACTGGCCAGCACCAGTTCATCCATCCTGGGATGAGGGACGCACACTAGCTCACTGTAACAGCAATCTGAAGAGCTTGATGAGCTCTACCGTACAGGTGGTGTACCATTTGGTTTTAATGTTGACCATGTGCTAAAGCAAGCATGCACTTCCCAAAGATAGCTGTAGCAGAGCCTGCAAAACTGTTGCATGGTGATGGATTACAGCATGCTCCCCAACAGTAGTATAATACTGCACCAGCATCCTTGATCTACTCAGTCTTAGATGTGTGTCGAGTAGGGCTCAGGGGAGGCTACAGTGGGTCTGGTTGAGCCAGTGTACACATAGAGGAGCTGGTAGCAGCTGATACTTAGTCATGGGAAGCTAGGAAAAACAGAGATTCATAGATTTATAGGTGTTTGCTATGCTAACAACCACAATGGCCTTTTTAAGCCTAGCTATGCATCCCAAATCTCTGGCAAGATGTTCTAAGTGTTTCACTGTTGCAGTCATTACATTTGGGTAATCTGCTGGCAGATTGCCCTCAGTCGGCCTGATTAACAAAGTCTTGGGTCCTGCGTCAGTTGCTGTCCCTTCTTCTATGATGTCAGGTTGTCAGGGGTATAAAACATTGCATCCAACGCCATAACATCAGTCTTTCTTGCCGTGCAGTGCCCGAAGCAGAAGTAGTTCACAAGTGCCAGTCGGCCGACTCCTGAAATTTTTGTTTCCAAGTTTCAGAACCGAAGTCTCCAACTTAAAGCTAAGTACCCCGTTGGGGAAACTTTTTCTTGCTCCTTACCAATGTCAGTAAAAGTTAATAATTGCATTACTTGTGGAAAGCAAATACCTCACAAAGACTTTCATTCATACTGTATTCCTTGCCTAGGCCCTGACCATGACGTACCTTGCTGTCGGTTCTGTGCTTTATTTAATCAGCGCACTATCCGTCGTCGGTACATTTTTGCCTCTAAGTATTTCGGTTCTCGGTTTAATTATCCAAAAATGTTATTGGTTAGCCATCCGTCTACTGGGATTCCAAAAAAATGCAAAGATAAAGACAGAGACAGGCCGCCAAGGTCCAAAACTGCCGATGACGCTTCTCCTAAGCCAGTCGCCAGTTCGCCGGTACTCAGTGATGCGCTTTCACAGCCCCTGGTACCCGTTACTTCTGATATGCAGGCCTCTACTGAGACCCATTCAGAGTCCAGTATGCCACATGATGCTTCACCTATGGAACCCACGGATGTCTCTACCTTGGATGGGTCCACAGCCACTGTGCAGGCATCGGCTTCTGAGTGTGTATTCAGGCCTACAGACTTGCATATTAAACCGACTCCACCTTCATTACTAAGGCCTAAATCTCGATCTATGTCTAAAAAACCAATGCTCAGGCCACATGTTCAGGCCCCTATGCCTAAAAAACAAATTATCAAAATTGCTGAAGATCTAATTACTCTAATCAGGGGTAGTCAACCCCCCCCTCTAAGAGGCCTAGGGCTGAGCTTGATTATGAATCTTCTGATCAGATTTCTGTTTCTTCTGACTCTTCTAATGACCCAGATTTGTCCATACCTACTTATGAGGATTCTGATGCAGAGGATTCCATTCCCTCTGCTTCCCCTCCTGAGAATTTTTCTTTTGGGGAAACTTTACATACCTTAAGGGAGCATTTCCACTGGGAAAGTCAGGAATTTTCTGATTCAAAAAAGAGGCTTATGGATTTCCTTCTTCTACCTCAGCATAGGCCTTTGTCTATACCTCCTGTACTAGACATTGTTGATGATGTGTTTTCGGAATCTGGTATGGCCCCTGATTCCCTGCCTCCGGCTCCTAGTAAACCTGACAGATACTACAGGGTTCCTGAGTCCCACAAGTTCCTTTTCAAAAATCCTGTTGCAGATCCAGAAATTATTTCTCAGGGGCCGAAGGGCATTAAGGCTTCTACTGCTAAAAATCCTACCCCTTCTAATAGAGACTCCAGGGCGCTGGATAGATGGGGTAAGAAGGTTTATACTTCTGCAACCTTGGCAATCAGGGCTATAAACTGTCAATTTCATATGTTAAAATATCAACAGCATACTATTGGACTGCTTAAACAGAAAATGATATTGATTCCTGACTGTGTGGAAAATAAAGATTTACAAGATTTATTGCATTCTGCTGAACAAGTTGGAAAACATACCTTGCAATGTGGTTTTGATTCTTTAGAGGCCTCCTACAGGGTTGCTGTTACTGAGTCTTTGCTTAGAAGGCATGCTTGGCTTAAGGAGCAATCTTTGCCTGATCATGTTAAAGCAAAATTGTTGGATGCTTCTTTAAATCAGGACCGCCTGTTTGGCAATAAGTCAGAAGAAGCTCTGAAAAAGATGGAAGATAAAGCAAAATCTATGCAAACTGTTAAAGTTTTCTTACAAGTGCAACTTCCAAGATTTAGTAGGCACTGGCCTACTAAGAAATAGTCTTTTCCAGCTCCTTCCAGATCCTCTCAAGTCAAACCCAGACACACCAAAAGCACCAGGTTTCAGTCCCAGGGGACTCTCAGAACTAAGCAATGGTGGGCCTCCACTTCCAAATCTGAAAATAACAAGACACCCCCCTATGGTAAACAGTCTCAATGACTTCCTTTTAAAATTACCAAGCACTTACCTTTTAGCCACCCCTTTGGGGGGAAAGGTTGCTCTTCATGCAAAGAACTGGGAACTCATAACCCAGGACAAATGGGTTTGAAATATAGTGTCCCAGGGATACAGATTTCATTTCCACATGTTGCCAACACCAAATGGGTGGCCAGACCTGCCCCCAAATCAGTGGGCAAAGGCTCAAAAACAAGTACTTTCCCTCTTAAACATGGGAGCTATTCAACCAGTACCAGAAGAGGAAAAGGGACAAGGTTTCTATTCCAGGCCTTTTCTGCTACCCAGAAAAGACTAATCATGGCGTCCAATTCTGGACCTATCTACTCTAAACACCTTTCTGGACATTCCAAAATTCAAGATGCTGACTCTTCACCAGTTACTTCCTATGCTAGACAAAGATGCCTGGTTGGCAACTCTAGATTTAAAACAAGCATACCTGCACATCCCAATCAGGGAATCTTGCAGAAGATACCTACGCTTCAAAGCAGGCTACTTGCATTATCAGTTCTCTGCACTGCCTTTTGGTTTGTGTACTGCACCCAGGGTATTCACAAAGTGCCTGGCTCCAGTTATTGCATTTTGCAGGCAAATAAATATTCAAATATATCCATACCTGGATGATTGTCTAATTCAGGCAGAAAACCAGGACATACTTCTAAATCATCTGGCATTTGTAAAAAGGGTTCTAACTTGTCTGGGGTACACCATAAATGAAAAGCAATCACAACTGGTACCCTCTCAACAGATTACATTCCTGGGTGCAAGCTTGAATACAACTGCCCAGATGGCTTTCCTCACGCCAGAGAAGCAAATTAATTTGGTAACTTACTTCAAACAAGTGGCCACAAAAACCCTGCTATCTGCAAGACAAATACTGCAAGCCTTGGGGTTCATGACCTCTTGCATTCTTCTAATTCCATATGCAAGACTGCATATGAGGAAAGTCCAGTGGTACTTAAAAAGTCGATGGAGTCAACATTGTCACAGCCTGGAAACAATGATTCCTATCATACCTTGCCTACGCCTGGAATTCCTATGGTGGGTAGAGGCCTACCACAAAAACAAGGGACTGCCATTCACACTACCCCCTGCGACCCAAACCCTGACTAGATGCATCAGACTATGCATGGGGGGGCTCACCTGGCAGGAAATTGCAATCAGGGCAAATGGAACCCAAATCAAATGCACCTACATATCAATCAAAAAGAAATGTTAGCTGTACAGAATGCTCTGACAGCCTTCAAGGACTACATTCTTCCAGGACAACTAATAGTAAAGATGGACAACACCACAGTTATGTGGTACATAAACAAGCAGGGGGGGTACACATTCTTGCCCCCTCTGCAGACTAGCCATGGCATTGTGGAACACAGCCATGAGCTACCGAGTGCACCTACAAGCTCAATTCCTGCCAGGAAAATTGAATACACTGGCAGATGGACTAAGCAGAAATCTCATGGACCCACATGAGTGGAAACTGGAACCACGGATTTTCAAAATGTTGACAAGCAAATGTGGGAGCCCAGACATAGATCTATTTGCCTCCCCCCAGAACTACCAGTTGGACAAGTTTTGCACAAGGACTCCCTACAAAGAAGCCTGGAAAGTGGATGCTCTGTCCTTCAGCCTTCCACCCTCTTCCTCTGCTCTCCAAAGTTCTGCTAAAAGTCAAACAGGACAAACCAGGAATAATTTTGATTGCTCCAGACTGGCCATGCCAACACTGGTACCCACTCCTGTGCAGTGTGTCACAAATATCTCCATGGCACCTGCCTCAGACCCCTTCCTTGCTGTCTCAGCAAGAGAACCAAATTCTGCACCCTCAGCTTCCAACATTGAACCTTGCAGCCTGGCTATTCACTTAAATTCACCCTTATCATCCCTCAGCAAACCTGTGATGGATGTCATCTTGGAGGTGAGAAGACCTAGTACTAGAAAATCTTATGCTGACAAATGGAAAAGATGCTGTGCCTGGAACCAATCTTTAGGGATGAGCACAGCAGCACCCAATTTACCTCAGATTTTTCCTCTATTAAAATCTACACTTCAGCTATTTCAGCTCACTATAACACAAAACCACCCCTCTTCTCTCATCCCCTGCTCAAGCAGTATCTCAGAGTGGCAAATAACTTGAGACCACCCTGGAGAGCTCCTACCCCTGCCTGGGACCTTAACTTTGTTTTGGAAAAGCTCACTCTACCTCCTTTCGAGCCAGCTAATACTGCAGACTTAAAATTACTTTATTGGAAAACAGCCTTCCTTTTAGCAATCACTTCAGCTTGAAGGATATCTGAATTACAGGCCCTTATGGCAGTGGAGCCTTTCATCATCTTTCATGTGGACAGGGTATCTCTGAGGACCAATCCATCCTTCATGCCCAAGGTGGTTTCCAGTGTGGCTCTTAATCAGTCCATCCATTTGCCAACCTTCTTTCCCAATCCACAGATCAAAGGGGAATGAATTCTGCATTCCTTGGATGTGCACAGACAACTTAGATTCTACGTGGACATGACTAAATCTCAAAGAAAATCTGAACAATTGCTGGTAGCATTTGCTGCAGGGGCAGAGGGGAAGTCTATTTCAAAACAAACCATTTCTAAATGGATAAGCCATTGCATTCATTTCTGCTATAAGCACCATGGATAACCTATCCACCAGGGGATCAGATCTCACTCCACCAGGACTGCATCTACTTCTGCAGCCTTTCTCACAGGTGCTCCTACCAGGGAAATTCTAGAAGCTGCTACTTGGAGTTCTGTACATACTTTTACCAAGCATTATCATTTACCAATTTTCTCTAAATCCAGAGCTGGCTTTGCCACTGCCATCTTGCAGGGCCTTATAGCTGGCCCTAATGCTGTATAAACTCCTCCTCCCAACCATAGCTTTGGGAATCTACCCAAATGTAATGACTGCAACAGTGAAACATGAAGAACATAGTACAATTGTGTACACTTACCATAAATGTAGATGTTCAAGTGTATTCACTGTTGCAGTCCTGGTTACCCTCCCTCCAGACCCCTACTTTTCTCTGGCTATGTCTCTACTTTCTTTTACTATGCTTAAAAGCCTTTTTGGTGTATTTGCTTTTGGTTGGAGGTATATTTCTGTGTTTTAATTTTATTTTCTCCCCATTAGGGGGCACCTGACATCTGGAGCAAGAAAAACTGATGTAATGGCATCAGATGCATGTTTTATACCCCTGACGACTTGACGTCATGGAAGAAGGGATAGCAACCAATGCAGGACCCAAGACTTTGTTAATCAGGCCAACTGAGGGCAACCTGCTAGCAGATTACCCAAATGTAATGACTCCAACAGTGAATACACTCGAACATCTACATTTATGGTAAGTGTACACAACTTTACTTTCTGATACCCTTGATAAGTATAAGCAGTGGTTTGGGAGATGAAATATTTGCAAGCAGGGGACTGGGAGATGAACCATTTACAGGTTGCCTGTTGTTCTCCAAAAGTATTCCTGCAATTTGTAAACACCTCCTCTCCAAACTCAGAAGTGATACTGACTAGTAAGAGTTGAGGAAAAAAGCTAATCAAAGAATTGGAAATGTCTTAAAAATGCATGTGCTTTATTGGCAAAAGCTAAAGACATTTGACCTCTGCAAATGAAGCTTCACAATATCAAAATTAGTCTTGGTTACTCTCTTCTTTAGTAAAATAATACCTTTCATATATTTGTAAATAGATGCTTTAATATCTGTGTCTGTTGTCTCATTCTAAAATTATTACTTAGACAGCCATTGCAGAATTTGAAATAGAGTATTTTGTAAGTATAAGGCTTAACAGCACTTATACCTAAAATAAATAAGGTAGATTATTGATTCAGCTTGATATAGTATGCCTAGAATATCTTATCAAGGGCAAATCTCACTTAACAGAGAATGTTAAGTGTGATACATATAATTGAACAATCTGAATGTTGTGCATTTTTCACTGAAACGTTTTTTTATGCTTTCTGTATTTTCAATGTAAATGTTATTTAAGTCTAGATGTATATAAATACATGCCGGTCATGGGTGAAAAAGGTCCAAGGATCAACCCATCTATCTGGTTAACAAAGTTGCAAATAAATAATATAAAATAAACATTCATGGATTTTAAGTGGAAGGCTTTAAAAAGACTTGTATATGCCCGAGGAGCAATTTGGCTGGCAGTTTTGATAAGGAGAGTAGAAAATCTGTCAAACCATCTATAACAAGTGATAACTGAGACTTATGTGTTGGAATTATGTAAATAAGGGCTGTATAATGAAGATTTATTTAGTTGTCAAACAATGTGTTAGGAAGAAAGGGCAAAGAATATGGCGTTCTGGAAATTAAGGGGAAACACAATAGATGAAGGGCAGGACTGAATTCATCATAGAAGGAGCCTGAGAAAAATTAAAATAGCAAAGGCTGAACTTAAGAATAAAGATACTTAAGAAACAGAAAAAAGAAATGCAATAAGTTATAGGTTTATTTGAGAAAAAAATCAATAGGATAAGAAGAGAGAAGGAGGAGAAATGACCATGCAAAGGTATTCACTTCTGAATAAATATTTATTTGTGTTGTATCCCTAACAGAAAAGGCAGATAAAATGCCATAACTAGAAAAAAATAAACAAATCTCAGAGAGAAGTTTCCAGCTCATGCATATACGACTAAATTCTGAACTAATTTACAAAAATGGTGGTGCTATTACACAGAATACAAGAATACAGCAGAAGTGTGAAAGAAAGGCATTAGCTCTCATTTGGGACTCAAACACAAGACCTCCAGCATTCTATAGTAAGGTTACTGCTGCTGAAATTACAAGAGTCCCTGGACAGGGAGGTGTTGTGTTTTCCCTTTAAGAGATGTTTTCTTTCAGCTAGGAAAACCATAGCATGATGATTAGGTCAAATTAAAGAATCACTCATATACAGAGAAAACCTTCTGCTCAGGCACTGTTAGAATCAGAAGTATGAAAGAAAAATATCAGTTCTCATTTGGAAATCAAACCACAACCTCTAGCATAAAGCAGGTAAAACAGGGGGCACTAACATTCCATTGCTGACTACTTTGCTTACAAATCCCTAAACAAAGGAATAGTTTAAAAAGACTGAAGAAATGTTGAAGATACAAATGTGGGAATAAGGAGCAGTTCAGAAATAGTTTGTCACCTTAATCTTACCATTCGTGACACTTCTAGATTTGTTACTTAAGAAGAGATTTGTGAAACCTCAAATCTAGCACAAAATTCAAGATATGGAGAGTTCCAACTATGTCCCTCTTGGACAGCGGTGAAAGGTGCTGATCATGGAAATAAGAGTAAAACTTGGCTAGGCTTGTAAGGACCCTAGGGTTATTAGCCTAGTAAACTCCTATGATCCTATGATCACAATAATTAACTATGCAAATAAAACAAAATAGAACTTAACATTAATCAGTCTTGATATTAGTAGCACTTTTGACTCAATAAACTGGAAATATCTCTTGCTGGTTTTAGAAGAATATAATTTCTCAAGTAACTGCACACATCTTATTAATCTTCTTTATAATGATTGTTTTGCATATGTTAAAAACAATACTTTTACTTTTGATTTTATAATAATTTTGTAAGGAGCCAAACAAGGATGTCCTCTTTCATCTCTGCTTTTTACCCTAATTACAGAACCATTTGCTAATTTTCTCAGATCAAATATAATTGGTATTAACATACATGAGAATTTAAATTCTGAAATTCAACTATTTGCTGATGGCATCCTATTGACATTAACTGACAATGCTAATTCTCTGTCTGCACTTTTCTTAGCAATGTATGTTTTTCAAAGAAAATCTGGTTTAACATTTAATGATGACAAAACAAAAACCCTACATTTAAATATAAATAAGTATAGAATCAAAAATAAATTCATTAAATATATTGTCAAACAGAAGAAAATGAATTATTTAAGAATAATTATAACAGATAACATTAAAGATATAATAAACCATAATTATATTAACAGTATAAACAATATAAAGAATCTAACAGACAAATGGAATAACATTTCTTCAAGATGGAAGAGGAGTTATCTGTAATCAAAATGATTATCTTACCAAAAATCTTATATATTATACAATCACTATCATTACCCCCACAAAAAGTTGTATTAAAGAATTTAACGCTTTAATTTTGAGATTTCTCTGGTATCCCAATAAAACAAGAATTGCTTTAAACCATTACATGAAAGACTGGGCAGCAGGAGGGATAGGGCTACCAGATCTAGAATTATATTCATCATCAATTATAAAAACAATATTGTTTTTGATTAATAACACTTACATAGCTAGGTAGAAAGAGTTTTTAGTAAATCTTTTCATAAGCTCTAAACATAATAGATATTCTAATAATTATCACATACTAAATAACAGTCTATATTGGTTATTAAAGAATTACCTTATAGGAAAAAGCCACCAAACAATTGAATTCTATTTCATTTCTACTATATTAAACACTTTTAAAAAAATATATATATATATAGAAACCTGGCATATAAAGCATGGATCTTCCTTCTATTTCATATGGTATCCATCCATCCATCCATCCATCCATCCTTTATCCATTTTTCCCATTTTGCTCATGGGATCGGGGTGTCACTTCAATAGTGTCAATCATCTCGAGACAAGGTATACACCGCTGGGTTGCTATATATCCAAAATAACATCTCCACCTCAAAGTTAGAAACAATGATCACATTTAAGAGAAAAATCTGCTATATTGGTTTCAGTCAATGAAAGATGAAAAGCTACATTCTGTTGATTTTATTAAGAACAAATATCATTTAGATAAGGACGTGGCTGGATGTACAGTTCTGCAGACAACATGTAGAAAGGGAAATTAAGTTAATACAACCAAGGATAAGAAATCATATCCCAAAATTAATTGAATATTTAATATTCTTAATGCAACAAAATACATTTGGACAGGGTCTCTTATCTAAATTATATAGAGCTGTGAGGAGAGAAACAAAAAGTTGCAATTTCAATTATTGGAACTATTTCACTCAAATTAATAACAGACCAAGTGAAGAAGATAACAAAATTAATTCTGATGTCTTCTAGACATACAACTTTATCTCTTAGACAGAATCTCTTTACTTGGAAATTTGTGCATAGACCTTTTTTCACACCACATAAAAGTGATTGAATGTGCAAGCAGAAAAATGTCTGTTGGAGATGTAAACAAGAACTTAAAGCAGATTGGCAATGACTGTACTGTCTTAAAGTCTTATTGGAATAACATTAATCTCTTTTTACAGGCTTTTTTGGAGATATATTTGTTTTATCTAAATCAACAATCCTTTTTAACACTCCTATTCCTAAATGTGTGAAAAAAAGACACATTGCATTTTGTGGTGTATACTAGCTATAGCAAGAAAGGTTATAATTTAGAATTGAAAGAATGAATCTACACCCCCCTTCAAAGAATTTATAAATACTGCTACTAAAGTGTATCACCTGGAAATCATTACAATTAAGTCAAGAACAAGCAGGATTACATCTTGTTACAAGGCATGGACAAAACTTAAGACATCTGCTTGACAAGCCTAAATAACTGCATTTTAGATTTAATGTAATGTATAATAACTTGAATGACTTGATGGTTAATGGACACTCCTGTAAATAGTCATTTTGTTTTCTTTTCTGTATGAGGTTTAGTTGAAATTTTTTCATTTATTATGTTCAGAAATCTCTGACTGTAAATATTGTTGTAATTATTTTACAAATTGAAAATCCAATAAACGGCTTAAAAAAGAATGACTGTATCAACTGGGTGATCAAGGGAGAGGCTTGGTGACTCCCCCCTCCCCCCAAAAGGAAGAAAATAGAAAGAACTGGCACCAATAAATTACACACTAATTAAAGTAATATCAAAAATACCTGAATTTTAAAAAAGCTGAGTGTATAACAGAGAGGGTACTCAGTGTTTTGCATGAAAAGGTTTCAGAGCTTGGAAAAATCTTTGCCAAAATTATTAAACTTCAATATACTGAGTTTGTTATTAATGTATGTAAATTATTTAATTTATGTATTTTATTTAACATTTGTTTACCAGGAAAGTCTGACTGGGACAGAACCCATTTTCAGCGGAAGCCAGGGGGGAGAAATGTTCCAGATGCATGTCTTTGGAATGCGGGAGGAAACTGGAGCACCCGGACTAAACCCACCTGAACACAGGGAGGACATGCAAACTCCTCACAAATTAAACAGTCATAACAATGGAAATGCTCACCATCTTACACTCATCTGATTTACCACTACAAATGAAAAGATAATGGCAGAGAGTGTCCACCTATGCACAACAAATAAAGAGAAATATAAAGTTCAAACCTGATGTCCTGGTGTACATTTTTTTTCACAGAATGTATCTTAACATAGAGCAACAAATGCACCAGAAGCAGAAGAAACTGTTTGTAATACACTGAAATGCAAAATAATTCTGATCTGCAAAGAATATAATATTCCATTTTGGCATACAGCTACAGTTAGACAGATATCTTTTATCTATTTATTCATTTATTGATGGTGATGGGGTTGGCATGACTTTCTTTCTAAAATATAAATATTTTATAGTTCAATATGCAGAGAAAGAAAACAACATCAAATAGTCTGTTTAGATATGCCCTTGCCTGTGGGGATGGGAAGTGTTGAAGTTGGATATCATCAGCAGCAGCAGCCCCCTTTTTTCATGTCCTACTAGGGGTTGGTGTCAACTTTTGCCACCTCTATCTATTCAAGGCTACCTTCTTTGACAATAATACCTGACAGTTGCAAGCCTTTTCTCACCTTCTTCTGTGAATGGATACAGCATACAAAAAATAAGTACAGTTTGGAATTCTCTATAGAAAGAAAGTTTTAAATTACATCAACTTATACTCTAAAATTAAGTTGCAAATATTTTATTTATTTATTTAACATTTCTCAACAGGGTAGGAGAAGTGGTCCAAGAGCTCTTTTCATTGGCTAATTGGGCCAGAGAGGCCATACAAAACAACTTAACATACAACAGAATGTAAAACTATTTACATAGAAATTCACATATGTATTGACAGTAACTTAGTTGTATATATACCACAGTATGGCGTTTTCATTTTGACCAGATCATTTTGAAATATTTTTTGCCTAAAATAAATGTTGCTAAGTACATGACATGGCACCATTATTGAATAGCATATTGAATAAAAGCTGTTCTGTGCATGTAAATGAATCAGAGTTGGCATACTCATAAAAAGTTATAAAATTTGGGGAGGCATGGCCATGAAGAACACTGAGTAGCAGCACTTCTCTTCAGCTCTGTCTCTTCAATTTTTTAAAGACAGGATTTTCAGAAAATAACTGTCGGAATTGTGAATATTTTTTCAGCCTCTGACTCTTCTTGCTATATAAAAGGATAGTATATACATTTTTTTTTTGAAAATTTTACTTTTTTCTGTCAAAAATATCTATGAC
The DNA here is from genome assembly GCF_019279795.1 of Protopterus annectens. Lineage (NCBI taxonomy): Eukaryota > Metazoa > Chordata > Ceratodontiformes > Protopteridae > Protopterus > Protopterus annectens. The sequence goes on along the minus strand of NC_056751.1, from coordinate 428,209,384 downwards.
ACTCTGATCTTTATTAGTCAACAGAATGAGCTTCTCTAAAACTACACATCAGGATGCAACCTTAAAAAAGGAAATACAATCCTTGCTAACTAATATACAAGAATTAACAAACAAAATAGACAGAATGGACTTGAAACTGGATAATTTCAAAGAGAGATGGACCCAACAAATGGATATTATTCATGAAGACCTGCAACAACAGAAAGAACACATCTTGGGAATTCAAACAGCTCTTAATGATATGGACACCAGAATCCAGAAAAGTGAGCATAATATAGAATTTCTTTTAAAACAAATTGCTCTACTGCAATCAAAAGCAGATTATCTTGAAAAGAGATCTCGTAATAATATAAGAATTTTTGGGTTTTCTGATAATATAGAAGGAAACAACATGGAAAAGTTCTTGACATCTTGGCTGCCAGAAATCCTGGAACTCCCTGAAGCTCTTCCCTATGTGATTGAAAGGGCACACAGATCTATGGTTTCATCTAAAAACAGCAAAACTAACTCTACTAAATCTGTGATTGTAAAATTCCTTTCATCACATGATAAGGAAATAATATTGAAAACAGCCTGGGCAAAATCACCAATTAAAATAAAGGACAATATAGTTAATTTCAACAATGATTATTCTCCTGTAGTAATATCTAAAAGAAAGATCTTTTTACCCTTAATAAGAGAACATAAAAAAATAAAATAAACTCCCATTTATTATTTCCTGTAAGATTGAAAATTTTCTACCAGATTAAATCTAAAATTTTTAAAGACTTGGACACTGCTCTTTCATTTGTTAAAACAAACAAGCTATTAGACAAAATTGAAGACATGGAATGTGCTAATGCTAGTTTAAAGAAATTACCTGAGAACGGAGCATAGAAAACCTTTGAACAGAAAAAGAAACTTAGAAATAACTGTCATTGGATACATTCTTTATTTACCCTCATTTCCCTATAGATAATCAAATATTTTCTTTCACTTCAATTTTTCTTTACTTGCTTCTTTATACAATTGCAAAAGACCCAAAAGTCCAGGGAGATGAAACTGGATCAACAGGTAAGAATTTAGAATATTTTTGTTCACTGATAACTTTATTATCTATTCTTGTTGGTATGTTATTATAGTTTAGTATATTATAATTTAAAAGGTTCATTGACTATTTCCTTCCCATAATATATTTAGTCTTTAATTAAGTAATGGAGTTCAGCTGATTGATGTACCTCTGATGTTGATTGGAAGTTTTTCTATGTGGCTGAGTCTGTGTTTTATGTTATAGTCTAGTAATTAATAGGTTACTATATCTTTATCTCTTGTATACTGGTTGAAACTTAATTATAGCACTTAGTGTTTATTTGTTTGACTTCTGTCTTTTGTCTAACCTTTTTCATTTTAGTGTATGTTGCGGCTCTGAGTTTATGAGGCAGGAATGTTGCTCTACGTTGTAATGCCTTTAAGGTAATGACTCGGTTGTATTGTGTTGAGCTGGGGCTGGAGCTGTTTGCATTGGTTTGGAATAGTGCTGATTATTCCCTCCTTTTTTTTTTTTGTCTTTTATTATTTGTTTCATTTTCTCTGCTTGCTCGTACTTGTTGTTGGGTTAAATATGTTGTGTTTTTGCTTGGTACGTTGTGTTTTGGGGCTGTGTTTGTGATAGAGTTGTCTGGGAGGGCTTCTGGAGTTGTTATGGTTCAGCTTAGTTCTTGTGATAGCTTCACCCCCCCCTTTTGGCTAGTTATTGGTTGTGCTGTTGGCTCGAGCTTTGGAAAAAATGTAAAAGTGAGTTTTTACTCACAGTTTCACACTGAAATCTTTGAAGGTTGTTTCCACTGAAGATTCGGCTCGAGACTAGCTCCACTAGATGATCATACAGCTGGGTCACTTCTTCATTACTTCACTACACAGTCTTGATATTCTGGTAGAACCCTGAACTTGAATTTAGCCATACTGCATAAACAGAATGTCCAAACGCTTCGGGAAAGCCAGCGCAATTGCCTGCATATCCGCAAGTGATATGGAATTTCATATATATGCAACCAGTGAACACGATGCTTGTACTAAAGTATGGAGCTTCATTTTCTTACTTATTTTTGCATATATATTTAGTTTGTTTGACAAATTTTAATACAAGTTATTTGTGTATTATTTAGACATGGGCATACTAAGTAGATACGGTTCATTTATCAGCTATGGCTCCTTTTATTTTACATTCAAACTGCTGTCTTCAAGACTATTAGTTGTGCAGTTTTCAGTGTATTATTTTATTTTTATGCCTGGACATCTTACAGTTAGCTTGATAGATTTCCACCTTTATAAATCTTTAACCTACATTGTGTGCTAGTCACTGTAGACAATGTTGTCTTCACAGCTATTGATTATGGTGTACTAGCTTTAGGTACTCTGACACTTAAGTATATTTTGTACTCAAGCTCATGTGTATCTTTTATTAGCAGTTATTCTGATATATTCTAGTATAGTGTTAATTATAAATTGTTAGATATGGTTGCAGTAGTTATTTTAAATCTTTACAAAGAGGCATAACAGGAATTCTAAAAGTTTATTTGCCATTTCAGGTAATTGTTTTACAATATTTCTTAAGCAAATGGCATTTCTCGGTCTGATATATTTCATATATACTTATATAGTCAGTTTTGATGATGCCCAGTATTTTAGATGCTTTTATTTTTCCATAAGATATTAAGATTGAAGAAACGGGCTAAATTAATACTACAGCTGCTCTTTTCAGATAACAATATCATTATTTGCAGAGTTTCTTGTTGAATAAGTGACACTTTTGACTTATTATATATATTTAGTAACTGCATTGTTCACTATGACATTTTTTTCTTCTCTCTTTTTTTCCCTTTGATGGTTACTGAAAGTGAAATTTTAACGTATGTCATTAGAGGATATTTATTATTGTTACACCTTACAGAGTCATTTTCATATGGCTGTTCGTTATGTGCTATTAACATAAATACACTTTTTATTGATTCATGACATATATTATTAGTTTTTATCTTAAAGCTAAAATAGTTTTATTTAGAGTAAATATTATCTCAGACAGATGCTGATTAGATGTTGCTACTGGTTAGAGGGTTAATTTGAGTGATCATATGTCACTCAAATTGGGAGCATTAAACTCCAAAAGGGATAGGGGCAGTTATGATGTTATTAGTTTAAGTTATAAAAGGTTACTATTACTTTTCTTGACATTCTCCACAACACTTGGAAAAACAAATCACATACATTCACTTTTTTCAATGTTACTACTTTACCTTATAAATAGTGTATCTTTTAGTATTCCTTCGATTTTCATTAATAGCTTATGGTTTTGGTCAAAACATTTCATTTTCATTAACATAATACTGAATTACTTCATTAAAGAGTATCTAAATTAACATTAATGGATTACATAATCCAAGTAAGAGGGGGAGTTTCTTTAAATATCTCAAACTATACAAAGTTCAATTAATTTTCTTACAAAAAACTCATCTGAAAACAGAGGATGTATTTAGATTAGATACCAAATCATACTCAGTGTTAATAAGTTCAGAACATTTTCAGAAGAAGAGAGGAGTAGCTATTTTATGGAACATTTTATCAAGTCCAAAAATTATTAATACTTATAAAGATAATCAAGGAATGTTCTGTCTTGTTTCATAGTTTCATAGTATAGTACTAGGCTATCTGCCCTGGGGCATTTGTAAGCCTAGCCATAGTGATGTGGCTTTTGCCACCCCATGAAATGGTACAAATAATGTACAGAATAAATTTAGAATACTGTGCCTCTGTCTAGTAGTGACACAATGAAGGTCCCCTTATATAATAGAATTAGTTTACTGTGCCCCTGTCTAGCAGTGACATAGATGTGACCCCTGGGGTAAACCTACGATCTCCCATCCACTCATCAAGATTTCTCTTGAAGAGAGTAAGTGAGGAGCTCTGCCTAATATGAACTGGGATCTTGTTCCAAAGCATGGGAAGCCTCTGGGTTATGAATCTATCCCTCCAGCATGTCCTATTCATAATTGTGCCGAGGTTTAAGTCTTTAGCTCTCGTGGTCCTGATGGATTTAGATTTTTTGAGGTGGAGCATGTCCATCAGATCCTGATTGGACATGGCCTTGTACGTCAGGCAGAGATCACTTCTGAGCAGGCGGTATGCTACTGAATAGAGCTGAAGTTTCTTTAGTCTGGCAGAATAAGACATATGTTGGAGACCCTTGATCCTCTTGGTGAGGTACTTTTGTGGTCACTCCAGCTGTTGCAAATGCCGGGTGAGGTACATACCAAATGGGGCATTGTACTCAATCATGGGTCTGATGAGGGAGGAATATAGGGGTACAATGACATCCTTGGATCTGGATGTGAATCCCTTCAGGATGAGGTGTGCAAGGTAGAATGTTTTTCTAACCACTTTGGCAATGTGGGTGTCAAATGAGAGGTCGCTGTCGACTTGGGTCCCTAGGTCTCTGATTACTTTTTCCGTACTCAGTGGGTTGCTGTCTATGTGATAATTTGTGGGTACTTTGTTTTCCCAAAGGGGATGACTATACATTTTTTGGCATTTAGTTTAAGGCCGTGACTCTGGCACCAGTTGTCCGTTTCTGTGAGGCCTTTTTGTAGGATGTGTGTGTCTGCTGGTGTATCGACTATGGCGCCTAGTTTGCAGTCATCTGCAAACTTTGTCAGCCACAGCCCTCCCATGTTTGCTTTAACATCTGAGAAATAAATGCCAAACAAGAAGGGTCCCAGGACAGATCCCTGTGGGACACCACTTGTGACTGGCTTTGAGTCTGACATGGCTCCAGCGATTTTAACTTTATGGGTTCTGTCCTTTAGCCAGTTTGCAACCCATCTAGTGACATAAGGATTTACTTTTAAGCTGTTGAGCTTATCTATGTTACTGTCCAATTTAATACAAAAGGACCTTACAGAAACAGATGCTTGGTGCCAGAGCCATGGGCTCAAGCTCAATGCCAAGAAATGTATAGTTATCCCCTTTTGGAAAAAACATGTAACCGTGAATTACCACATAGGTGGCAGTACACTAAACACCGAAAGTGTGATAAGAGACTTAGGGACACAGGTGGACAGTGGTCTCACCTTCAATAACCACATCACCACAACAGTCAGGAAATCCTTCTATGTGGCACATCTCATCACTAAGGGCTTTTCATCCAGAAAAAACTGTACTCATCCCTCATTAGGCCCATTATAGAATACAACACCCCATTTGGTATGTACCTCTCAACACATCTGCAACAACTGGAAAGGCCACAGAAATACCTCACTAAAAGAATGGCAGGCCTAAAGCAGATGCCCAATGCTGACCACCTTAAAAAACTCCAGCTATACTCTGTCACATATTGTCTACTCCAAGGCAATCTCAGCTTAACATACAAGGCCATGTCAAACCCAGTGCTGTTGGACATGCTGCACTTAATGAAATCCCAATCCCTCAGAGCCACATGCTCCAGGGATCTAAACCTCACAATAAACAAAACATGCTGGAAGGATAGGTTCCTGACCCAGAGACTGCCCAGACTCTGGAATAGACTACCCATACATGTCAAGCAGAGCACCTCTTTGGCCCTCTTCAAAAGGAACCTTGATGACTGGATGGGAGAAAGGAAATTCACCACAGGGATCACGTCAGTCACCCTGCTAGACAGGGGTCCAGGGAGGTAAATAGTGTGGAAAGAAATAGCAAGGGAATTGTTATGGCTAGGCTTGTATAGGCCCTAGGGCAGATAGCCTAGTACCAACCGATGAAACTATGAACCTATGAACCTATGAATTTATACCTTAATAAACCTAGGAATAGGTACCAATACAATAAAACAATATTTTGATGATATAGTGCAATTTTCTAAGGGACATATAATAATAGCGGGCAATTTTAACTGTATTTTAGACAATAAAAAATCAACTTCCCATAATGAAAGAAGAATTACAGCTTCAGCCAAATTGTTGAAAGATTTTTTTTAAACATACCTTTTGAAAGATATACATACCTTTACTGATTCTGATTCTTTAGCTTACACTTTTTTTTACATAGACATAATTCTCACTCAACGATAGAGTTTTATTTTCTGACTTAGTAGATTCTTTAACTAGCACTGAGGTGATTACATGCCCTTTATCGGATCACAAGTCAATAATTTTTGAATTTTTAGTTAATCCAAATTGTAATGTTCAAATAAGTATAATACCTGCATATATCACCAAGTTGAAAGATTTTAAAGAATTTATAGCATTAGAAATTCAGAATTGTATAGACCAAAATAACATCGATACCTATGAAATTTTTGTATGGGATGCCTTAAAAGTGTATCTCTATGGAAGAATTATTAATTGGTATCACAAAAAGAGGAAAAGTTGGGATGAACAATTACTTGACATACAACATAAATTAGATTCTCTGAAACTTATTCAAGAGAAGAATGTTAAGTAAAATGATAAAAGAAATACATTCTTTGAATAATAAATATATGGAGATATCGAACCATAAATCTATGATTATTTTAGAGAAATTCAAAGTTTTAAAATGCTCTACTAATCCTAGAGCCCTAAATTTATTAGCTAATCAAACTAAAAAGATTAAATAAATTCACTCATATAAACAAAATATTTTCCCCTAAAAAGAAAAGGAGAGCCTCAGGTATGCAAAATATCTTAATCGAATTTAAAGAATTTTTTATTAATATAAATCACCAACCTAAGATAATAGATTCTAATCAAGAAATCAAATATTTCATTAATAAATATACAAAAAAGGACTGTCAAATGAGCAAGCCACTTTTATAGACAGACCTATCTCCTTTAAAGATATTTAATTCCAGATCACTAAATTAAAACTTAATAAAGTACCGAGAAATGATGGTATTGTCCTGGAAATTTATAAGATCTTAGCAATGTATGCCTTAAAACTGCTTCATAAAGTTTGTAACAGCTCCCAAAATAATAATTTAATACCTCCATCATGGAAATATACTTTTATCTCCCCTATCCTTAAATCTAATAAAGATCCTATTAAATATTTATCCTATAGACCTATCTCTTTACTAGACATTGATTATAAAATGTTTATGTCAATATTTGCAAATAGACTAAAAAATGTTTACCCGCATTAGTTGAAGATGACCAAACTGGATTTATAGTAAATAGAAACTCTTATGATAACATTAAAATAATTCTATCTTTAATTGAATCAGTTAAATATCTAAATAATAATCTAACTTTAATTAGTCTTGACATAAAGTGTGCTTTTGACTCAATAAATTGGGTGTATTTATTTATATTATTGGGGGAATTAAACTTTTCTAATAGTTTTATAAATCTAATTACGCAATTATATCAGGGTACCCAAGCATATATTAAAATAGGCACAACTATCTCCCAGAATATACCAATTATTAAAGGAACCAAGCACGGATGCCCTTATCTCCCTTATTGTTCACAATAATTATGGAACCTAGGGCTAACTTCATAAGAGATGACGAAAACATTGAAGGATATAGGTTAAGCCCTAATGAATCTTCCAAAATACAAATGTTTGCAGATGACATACTTATTACTCTGGGTGCTAATAACACATCTATTCATGCTCTTTTTAAAGATGTTAAGTATTTTCAAAAAAGAAAATCAGGTCTAACTTTTAATAACAATAAAATGCAAATCTTAACAATTGGCCCTAAAAAACTTGAACTACAGGATCTTTACAAAAAATATCAGGCACAATCTAATGAACTACTTTATTTAGGTATTGTAATTGTTAACAACATAAAAGATATCATCCGAATAAACTACAATAAAAGTTTATTGTCAATAGGAAATCTCATTAAAAAAATGGAATAAAATCCAATTTGCTATGAATGAAAAACTTTTAATTATAAAGATGATCCGATTACCCAAAATTCTTTATATTATTCAATCTCTTTACCTCCACCTAGCTCAATAATTAAGAAATTTAATTCTGTGATACATAAATTTTTATTGTTCCCTATTAGATCCAGAATAGCTCTATCTTATCATATGAAAACATGGGAAAATGGGGGTATAGCCATGCCTAATTTGGGAATTTACTCAGTTTCTTTGATGGCTAAATCCATTTCCCTTCTTATAGATACCAAATATAATGCTAAATGGAAAAATATTCTAGAAATATTAGTGAGTAATACGATAAACAATAACAAATCTTTGAAATTAAATTTACTAAATCACACTTTTATTTGGATTTTAAAAGATTACTTCTCATCCTATTCCTCCCACGGTAGTGGTGCTGTGTTAGCGTTGTCACCTCACAGTAAGATGCTGTCAGGTTCGATTCTCAGCTAGAGCGTCTTCTGCGTGGAGACATGCGTGAATGTGCGTACCTTCGTTGAAGGTTGTGCATCAGGGCCAGCAACTCGGCACGTAAAAGTCAACTGCCAATCATTAGCGGACGGGAGTTCTGCTGTGGCGACCCCTAACTGGGAAAAGCCGAAAGACACGACAACAACAACTTCTCATCCTATTCCTCTCAAAACTTTAGATTTAACAATATAACCCTTCTTTTGAGATCTTTTAGAAATTATATATATATATATATATATATATATATATATATATATATATATATATATATACACACACACACACACACACACACACATATATATATATATATATATATATATATATATATATATATATATATATATATATATAAATTCAATGTGTATAAGGACTGGTTATTTCTCCTATTTCCTATAGCTTATAAGCAAGGTGATATTTTCTCTTCTGATTATTTGAAAATGTATTCCTTTCAACATTAATATTTTGGTCCCAAATGATGTCTAATAATGACCTGAAATCCATTAATTTACTGAAAAGTGAATATGAATTTGATACATCTTGGTTGGATCTACATGAAAGTAGGAAATATGTCTTAAATAAACTTGACTCTATGACTTGACTTCAATAACTAAAATTTCAGTACCTAAATTAATTCAGAATATGATGTTGTCTTTAACTCATAAATCCCCAGCAAGGAACATTTTATCTCACTTATATAAGGCAATTAAATTAGATCTAGATAATACACCAGACAATTATTGGAATTATTTTTCCTTAATAAATAATTATTCCCCTAAAGAAAAAGACAAATTCCATATATTACAATCAGCTATTGCAACCACTTCATCACTAAAATGGAAAATTTTCACATGGAGTTATTTGCATAGATCTTTTATCACCCCACTTTCTTTAAGTAAATTTAATAAGAAGAATGTTAATTATTGGAGGTATAATAAAGAAGTTAATGAGGATTGGGATCATATGTTTTTTGACTGTATAGAAATAAATAAATTCTGGAATAACATTAATATCTTCTTACAAGCTATTTTTACGGACAATTTTTTTCCCTCAAAATCACTTATATTGTTTAACACTCCTGTTCCAAATTGTATTAGAGAAGCTAATCAGCCTCTGCTCTGGTCTATATTAACAGTAGCCAGAAAAATTATTACAAGAAACTGGAAGTCTAAGTCTTCTCCCTCAGTAAAAATGTACTTTTTGAGGTATGTAATTTAGAAATATTGACTAATAGAGCGAGATCCTCTAGGAATACTACTGCATGCAACATGTGGAAGAAAGTATATTATTTATTAGATAAATAATTTAACATTATTGTAATTGTATTCAAAAGTATTTACTATTTATTAACTTGTACTTGTTTAAAATGTCATTGTACACACTTTGTGTGTTTTTTTCTTTTCATTGATTTTATTATTCATATTTAAAATTGTACATAACTCAAGATAATTATTTCTTATCTATTTCAATTTAATAAAGCTGTTTTAAAAAAGTTATAAAATTTAAACCACTTTTAAAGCAAATATGACATGTACTTACATGCATTATTTAACTTAAATCCAAGAGATGTAAATGGCTTACAAAGTGTAGCTCAAAGCCTTTACATAGTATATATATATATATATATATATATATATATATATATATATATATATATTACTAAATTGTACAGCCAACTTAATTAAAAATCACTGCTATAGGGACAAATGGTGATTCAGGAAAAACTGAACTGAAGCCAGTTTATTCAAGATGGATTAGATGAATATCTTTCAGACTAGCTAATCCAGAAATTTTAAAACTGTATGGGCTATGTAAGCTAATTATAAGGGCTCTTTTATAAGTGGCAACTGTAGGACCTTCCTGTAAAATCAGGGACAGACAATTGAGAGATGTGTGTGTGTGTTTGTGTGTGTGTGTGAAAATTGCCAACTAAAACAAAATAAGGGTTCTGCTGCTAAACGCTAGGAGCTTAAGCCAAAAACTGCACACTCTGGAAGCACTTCTATCACTGGAGGATGTAGATGTCTGTGCAGTCACCAAAACCTGGTTCAAGACCTAAGGGAGTACCCCGACCTTGCAAGGCTACAATCCCTTCCACACCTTCAGGAGGATTTTAATTATCCCACCATCAACTGGGAAACCTACTCTAGCCTTAACTAGTGCAAACATTCCCTGACTTTGTTAACTTAAATGCCTCGGAAGAAATTGTTCAAACCTCAACAAGAGGAACAAACATACTGGATTCTGGTCCTCAATAACATGACAAACAGATGCACCACCACAACTGTTGGACCCTCATTAGTTAAATCTGACCACAAATAACTCACCTTCAAACTGGCAGAACTCACAAAGGATGAAGTCAGACTAAAAGAACTTTACCAAAGCAAACTATACCCTCCTAGGGGAATGTATAATTGCAATAAAGCCCCACTTCCAGCTGCAAGTGATAACTACACCAAAGCTTACACTAAAGCCCTGTACAATCACTTGTATAAGTGTATAGACTTGGCTGTTCCAGACAGAATCAAAGCCAGAGCCCCAAGTAAAAAAAGCCATCCTGGTCAGCATCAACAAACTTTACAACAAATGCAAAAGGTTGCTGTCTAAGAAAACTAAGATGAGGCCCTAACAATGGAAAAGCACCCTCCTCAGCCTCAACAGGCAAATAAGACATGACAAATCCTTTACGTATGTTGCTTAAAAGTTAGGACCCATGCATGTGCTGAACTAGGACTAACGGTATCACAGACACTCTGATCCTGCAGAGATAGCAAACGTGCTAGTGGACAGATTTGGCAAAAATTACTCTCCCTTATTCCCTCCAAACTTATCACAAGCCTTAACCCCCAACTATCCCCCTCCCTATATATATCAGAAGAGCAGGTTATTAAAGCCTTGTCTAAGGCAAAAAACACACCCTCTATGGGACCAGACAGCACCCCAGACTGTCTTCTAAACAAACTAAAACATGAACTAACATCACCATTAAGTACTCTATTCAATCACAGCCTATCCACTGGCTTTGTTCCTGCAGAATGGAGAACAGCAACAGTTATTTCCCTCCACAAAGGTGGCTTAGCAACAGACCCAGGGAATTATAGACTCATAAGTCTGACCAGCCTCATCTGTAAAGCCATGGAATGCATTATCATGGACCTTATAAATAAAGACAAAGGCAACCCCAAACCCCAGATCTGACTCAATTTGTCTTTATTAAGGGCAGATCCTGCCTGTTAAATATGGTGAATTTCTTTGAAAATGTAACTGGGCCACTAACGACAGCAAATCCAAGCACGCAGCAAACCTCGACTTGGCAAAGGTCTTTGACACAATCCCAAACTCAGGCATTACTGATAAACTTACCAAACTGAATGTAAACCCCTTTGTTGTAAGATGGGTTGCCAAATGGCTTACAAACCAGTCACACCCTATCAAAGTGGGTGACTTCATATCAACCAGCAGACCTGTCACCAGCAGGGTGCCACAAGGGCCAGTGATAGGCCCCCACTATTTGGTATATACTTCTCAGAAGTTCAGGCCAAAACTAAGGGGCTGCATCTGACCAAATTTGTGGACTGCAAACTGGGTGCAATTATTGAACCCTCAAATTATGTCAATATACTTCATAAGGGTCTTACGCAGATCGACTGGTGTCTTAGACATGGTCTCAAACTGAATGCAAAGAAATGTATCATCATTCCCTTCGGTAAAAATATTGTCCCTTTACAATGTCAAATTAACAACAATATCCTGTCTACCTACAAAGTGGTAAGAGATCTAGGATCATATGTAGACTGCGACCTTAACTTTGAACACCATGTGTCTACTGTAGTAAGGAAGGCTTTCTACGTAGCACTCTTGATTAGCAAAAGCATTGCCTCTAGAGCAAAGGTGGTTATAACTCTTCTATACTCATCACTAATTAGACCCATAATTGAGTATAGCACCTCTTTCAGCATGTACCATACAAAGCACCTGCAGCAATTGGAGGGACTGCAGAGGTTTCTAACTAAGAAGGTCAAGGGACTCCAGTACATGCCTTACACAGACCAACTAAAGTCCCTGTCACTATACTCAGTATTTTATAGACTTCTTAGAGGAGACTTATGCCTGGGTTATAGAGCAAACTCTGACCCAAATCTAATGAATTTGCTGCACATCTGTAAATCAAACAGGACTAGAGTTACCTGTTCCAGGGACCTAAATATGACCTGCTGGAAGGACAGATTTGTCTCCCGGTGACTGTCGTGCCTTTGGAATAGGCTGCCAGTTCATGTGAAGCAGAACAGCTGTTCAAAAGGAACTTGGATGAGTGGATGGGAAACCGTAAATTCTTACCTGGGATAGCACCCACAACCCTCCTGGACATGGACAGTCATTAAGCTCCCACAACACTCCTGGACATGGGCAGTCATTAATAAATGCAGTCATACCTGTAAAAACTTGGACTCTTGTGACTGTTCTGGGTGAAGGTAAAATGCTACTCAGGCCTAGGTTCCTACCTGACTCAGAGAATATCCTTGGAGCTCCATCATGTCTGTCTTCATATAGTCCAGGGCACTATGACTCAGGTCATTTACACCCACATGTACTATGACTGTTTCAAATGTGGACTTGAGTGCATGCAGAGTTGTAACTGGCCCAAGTAGTGCACAGTGCTAGTCCACATTATAGCACTTCACCTCCTCAGGACTTTGATTTTCACTACAGAACATAATTTTTGTACTGGAGCATCCAAACCCACATCTCCTCCTAAGCTCTTCAAGTGAATGAAAGGACCTAATTCTGAAGTGCCCTGTACTGGCATTTCAGTACAGAAGAAAAAAATACAGGAACATTTGATCACAGCCCCTAACACTTTGTACCCCACTCAAGCTACACTACAGACAAATCCTGGCCCTTGGTAGACTGAGTGTGACCCTGTCCTTGTCAAGCCTGGTAGGCTGTGCATCAGTGTGTCTCACAAGGGAGTCTCCCATGACTAGGATGTTGGGTAGTGTGACGATTTGCCTTATGAGCTTTTAAGGTGAGTCGCCTTGAGTTGAAGATGCATGTTTTGTGGTGAGCGCTGCCTGAGTTGAGTATTTTTTGAGGTTGATGAGGGTATTTATTACAATAGTTGTATCTGGGAGGTTTATGTGATTAAAGAAGATTAGTTTTAAGAGCCTCAGCTTATATGGGCCTTTGTGTCTGAGTGATAGCTAAGGTGTGATTTTGTGTGTGGCTGACAACCTTATTGCTATATGTAGCTTCTGTAGGTAAAAGCCTTGCCACCAGTGACATTGACATTGTATAACTACACCTCTCACAGATTGCATCAGATTGCTTAAGGATTGGATGGTTGTCAGTAAACATGAGGCAATTGCTACATTGTCTCAGAATGCCCATTTCTACAAATCATGTGCTGCAGGAGTAGTACCTGAGGAATTTCCAACTGATTTGTTTAGGTGCTATGTGACTAAAAATTACAGTCTATTTATAAATTCATGCAGTAGTGCTCTTTGCATGCAAACTAGAGAATCATCATACAACTAAGTACTCAATAAATTTCAGAGGTTGCTTTTTTATATGGAAAATTGAAACTGAAAGTACCTATGTCTATACAGTTCCCTATCAGATTACTGAAGTTTCAAAACTTTGAGCATCATATGGCTGAGACCATATGATTGAAATTTTGAAACTTTGAACATTTGACTGGAGATCGCTGCACAGTGCAGAACAGGAAATTTACCATTTTCCTCATTGTAGTGTGATCTCAGAGTTTGTATATTTAATTAGCAGGGGGTATGGGGGTGCAGGAGGCTTGTCTCCTGCAAAAATTTTAGTTTCAAAACTTCAATCATATGGTCTGATGTTTGAAGTTTTGAAACTTCAGTAATCCAATAGATATCTGTTTATACAGACCCAGCAAACTATCAATGAGTGATGTCAAGCATCGTAGAAACATGATGATTATACAAGCAAAGTAAGCTCAAAAAAAGTCAAAAAGCCCTTTGGCTAATCACAAAACCATACTGTCTTGGGTTCTTTAAGCAATCTCAAGCACAAAAATGACACTGTTCCCTTCTACTGCCACTAGAACACAAACCAAAGCTTTGTAAGCCAGATCACAAAAATAGCTAACTAAAGTGATGATATAAGGCAATATAACACTTCAATTGACATAATATGAACAGATCTAGTAGACAAATAATTATGAATGCAAGGAATTAGACAAACAATTACAAATGCAAGAAAATAAGTGTAAAATAAAAAAGTACTTTTCTGGCTTGTAATGAAGCTGGTGGTGAACCAAAGTACAGTAGTTCAATGGCATCATTGCCAAACATTGTGCAACTCTGTAAAAATGAACCAAGGACACACAAATACAAAAAAGTTATACATATTCCAAAAAAATGAAATAGTCCTCTGGTAATCACAAAACAGCACTCACTTGGGTTCTGTAAAAAATCTCAACATCAGAAATAAGTTGGTTTCTTTCTACTGCCACTAGAGTGCAAACCAAAACTTTCTAAACTAGATTACAGGTTACTCTCCATGATATACTGCTTATATTGTCTACAGTTTGCTCCTAATAAGAGCAAGCAGTTCAGGGTAACCACTCCAGAATCAGTTGTCCAGTTAATAGTAGAAGGTCCATAAAATGTTCAGTTATGGCAGGAAGGTCCATCAATTAATTTTTCTTCTTCTGACTTGCTACTGTTTCCCAAGCTGAAGTACTAGACAGGGAGAGTGCTTACCTGTTTCATGTACTACATTATTATTGATAAATTGCTTTTTAATAGAAACTGGCAAGCCTTATCACCTTACCTTCAAAGTGTTCTTGCAGAGGCTCCCCTTCCCCACTCCCTCCAGTAGCAATTTGCTACTAATTAGAGACTCAGGCAGCCCATTTGTGATTATGTTGCTACTTGTGTATCTCTGCTACCTTTAATCTAAAACAAAAAAGAAAAAAAAAAAAATCTTGCTTTTTTTCCACTTTCTGAAATTTAAGAAAGTTCAGTTACAGATTTGCTGTTTTGAACTGTTTGTAAGTATCTTGGAGGCCAGTGCTTGCTTGGACTAAAGGGAAGTCTCTCTGTTCCCCAGTGGCAGTGGTTAACACTAAACAGTCTGCCTGTCCCTGTAGGAGTGGTTACTGCCTAGAAGCTGTAGTTTTATTGGCCATTTTGGGTCAATTCTAAACTCCTTGATCTCTATCTCTTAAAATCCTGCAACCCTCTTTTAGCGCGGTCTTGTGCACAGAGCAGCGTCGGGCAGCGCCGCTTAAACAAGCTTAAACAACTCCCAGCTCCACAAAGTCTACTCTTCACTTTTTCCCTTAGAACTGCTCTAAATCTCAAATTAAGCACTCTATTCTCATTCTAAAGCCCTGCACTTGCTCGTATAAGTAATCTCATAGGTTAACACAAACTAAAGCACTGCATCCTCTTATACTCCTTCAAAGCACTTGCTCCCTATTGGTTCTTTCTGATCAGTCAATAAGTAGTTCCCTATATTATTCAGGCATGTCCAAAGGTCAGTTTCGAGTTTACTCTCCAGTCCAGCTGGTGAATCTGGGAATCTTGAGGCAATGTTACAACTGCCTTATGTATACAGACCACCCTCTCCTCCTCCCAACAAGCTCAAATATATGTGAGAGATGCAACTATATAGCCAAACTGGAGGCTAAGCTCTCTCAACCCTGTACTGACACAGCCTGTCAGGAGGAGAAGGTAACCACACACACCACAAATCCAGTCTCACATAGACCTATCGCATCAGCAAACCAAACACATAAACACACAAAAACATACTCGGAGGCTCTAAATAAAAATCTGCCTAAGCAGCAGAGACCTCCAAAGCAGACATCCAAGCAACACCTACCACGAAACAATATCCGCATAGCACATAGCTCACAAAGTCAGTGTGCCACACAGTCACAGCCCTTAAGGCTAAACAACACACCTAATACACTGGTAATAGGTGACTATTGTCAGACACACTGATGTCCCATTCACCAGGCTGAACAAGGAGAAGGTCACTTTAAGCTGCCTGTCGGGTGCCAGGATCTGCCACATAACACAAGCACTCAGGTCGCTCCAAAGCAAGTACAAGTATGACTCCGTCATTGTCCATGCTGGTATGAATGACCTGAGATGTACCTCCCTGGACTACATGAAAAAAGACGTACAGGGGCTCTTTGATCATGTAGCCCAGGCCAGTATGACCCTGACCTTGAGTAGCATCTTACCCTCACCAAGAATGATGCCACAGTATAAAGACAAAATGATCAATTTTAACAATTGGCTAAAGTATTGGTGTCATTCAAAGGGGATCCAGTGTCTGTCAGCCTGGGATGACATGCTCAACAAGCCACGTTGCTTCGCTAGGGATGGCTTGCACCTGTCACCCCTGGGTTTTCGAATACTGGCTAAGGCTCTTGCCTCCCCCATACTGCCTTTTTTAGGCAAGGCTCAAAAGACAAACCCACCCCAATAGACAACACAAAGGAAAAAAAAACTAAGGGTAATGCTGCTCAACACCAGAAGTCTAAACCTCAAGATGCACGCACTCGTTACTCTCCTCAGTATGGAGACTATTGATATCTGTGCAGTAAGAGAAACCTGGTTCAAGGCTCCCGAGAGCACCCCAGCACTACCAGGCTATACTTCATACCATACTTTCTGGCCCCAAAACTCGGACCGAACCACAAAAGGAGGGGGAGTATCCATATTTATCAAAGATACCCACACCTCCAGGCTAGTGGCACTGCACAAAGCTTTTGAGACCATCCATGTGCAACTAACAGTGGGCAAAACTGCCTTTCAGTTTGTAGCCTGCTACAGACCACCCTCCCAAACACAGGAACCTCACTCGGCTTTCCTAAGAACACTGGAGAATATGAAGTTCTCTCCAAACACTATTATATTGGGTGACTTCAACTACTCAAACATCGATTGGGAAAACTACTCAAGCCCAAACACCCTCGCCCAATGGTTCCTAGAATTTATAAACTCAAATGCTATGGAACAACTGGTCACCACTCCCACAAGAGGGGAAAACATATTGGATCTGGTCATCACCAACATGAGGTCTCTATGTTCCACACCAGAGGTATACCCCTCATTGGTAAGAGCAGACCATAAACAAATCTCACTGGACATCCATATTCCGTCCCCACCCCTAGCCAAGGAAACCACTGTGAAGAACTTCTCAAAAGCAAACTTCACACTTCTCAAAACTGAGGTGGAATCCTTCAAAGCCCCCGAGCCAGTGGACAATATGGCCCAAAATGCAGAATCCTTTACAAAAGAATTCTATGGACACCTATAGGAATGCATGGAGCATGCTATCCCAAATAAAACCAAGACTCACTCCTCCAAAGGCAGGAGACCTGTCTGGTGCACCCCGGCCACAAATATTCCTACAAACACTGCATCTACTGCAACATCTTGTACCAAATGCACTTAGTGGTCTTGGTAAACAAAATGTTGGCATTACAAATTTACCATGTACCACCATATCTTTCAAATTTCTTCCCCTTTTATAGGAGAATAAAGGTTTTTGTGGCAAAATGTGCATCAACACCTTGTCTTTCACTAAAAATTTCCAAAAATGTTCCACTACATCCTTTATGTCTCCACTTTTTACATTATATGTAGAGACAAAATAAATATCCTTACAAGTTTTATCACTGGTTGCCAGATGATATTTCTTATAATGGTGATGTTCACCCTTATTACATTTATTCCTTACCATATTATTCTCCTTTTTACCTTCATAAGGGCATTTTCTAAAATATTCACACTGTACCCTCTTTTCAAAAACATATTATACGTGATATCCCATTCCCTTTGTAAATTTTCTTGTGTGTTACATAATCTAGATACCCTTGGCAATTCCCCATAAGCGAGAGCTTCCAAAGTATGTACAGGATGGCAGCTAGATGCATGAAGGTATTGATTACCATCTATAAACTTCCTATGTATATTTGATATAATTTTACCATGTTCTGTACCCTCCAAAACAAGATCCAAGAATATTACTTTGTTTCCCTTCTGTATTCCATCAAATTCTAACCCAAATGGGTTACCATGTAAGTCTGTCAAAAATTCATTAACTGAATCAAAACCACCATCACAAATAAAAATCAAATCATCTATGTAGCGAAAATAAAATAACACATTACATTTCATAAAATTTAACTCAAATAGAAATTTCCGGCCACAAATAAGCTATACAACAGAAGGAGAAAGCTACTACATGACAGAGCAAAATCCCAAAAAGGGAAGGCGTCACTGATCAGTACTAGCAAGAAACTACGATCCCTCATAAAATCTTCTAAGGCCAGCTTTGAAAAAAAAATTGCACAAGACACTAAAGATAATCACAAGGCCTTCTTTAGTTATGTCAGAAACCTGGGAGGCAACTCCAAGATATGCTTTGAGTTAGTGCAAAATGACAAAAAATTCACTGAACCCACAGACATTGCCAACATCCTGGCAGAAAGGTTCAGTGCAACCCCCCCCCCCCCAAAAGAGTAAATGTCTATCCCAACAGAGTGTAGCCTTCCTGAGATCACAGATGCACAGGTGAGAGCTGCCCTCTCCAAAGCTAAAAACACAGCATCAATGGGACCAGACGGTGTCCCGGGCTGCGTCTTATATGAGCGCCAAGAAGAACTAAACCCTCATATAAAGTCACTGTTCAATCTCAGCCTTACTACAGGATATGTTCCCAAGGAATGGTGTACAGCAACAGTGGTCCCACTCCACAAAGGTGGTGCCACAACTGACCCCGGAAACTATCGCCCTATAAGCCTGACTAGCCTGGTCTGCAAAGCTATGGAACATATCATCATGGAAATTATAAACAAAGACATTGGGAACCTCCAGACACTGGATCCTACCCAATTCAGCTTCGTTAAGGGCAGATCTTGCCTTTTGAACCTGGCTGACTTCTCTGAAACAGTTACCAAAGCCATAGATGAAGGGAAGGTAGTCCACAAAGCCTACCTGGACCTCACAATGGCCTTTGACACAATACCCCACTCGGGCATCATAAATAAGCTCACCAGCTTCAATATCAAACCCTATGTCACAAGATGGGTTGCAAACTGGCTCAGGGATAGAACCCACATGGTCAGAATTGCAGGTGCCATGTCAGACTATAAACCAGTTACAAGTGGTGTCCCACAAGGCTCAGTCCGGGGACCTCTCTTGTTCGGTATATATTTCTCTGAGGTTTTACATATTATTTTGATTTTGATTTGAGTTTGATATTGTTTTGATTTTTACATATTATTTATACAAAAATTTTTTTATATCTACACTAGCAGCATATGTTTTAAATTAATTAATATACATATGGTTTGCTCTGTGATATTATCCCTATGTTTTTATGTTAGGTTGTTTTTATGTTAGGTTGTATTTACTGGTTATCAAGGAAATAGCAAATTTATTCTATTATAGCTTATGTTAGTAAGCATTTGCCATTTATCTATGTGATTTTTGCAGCTAGATATTTCAAGCTGCATTGACAGATTGATACTAATTAATTTTATTAATTGGATGATTGATGCTCCTTTTTTACTAATTGGATAATTGATGCCTTTATGACATGATTGTTTTAATTAGAGTTATTTGGCTGTATATAAGGATGATGGTTCTACTGAATTATTAGATCTGAAGAAGCATACAGTGTGTACGCAAAAGCGCTTATCCCTGTGTTTGTTCTGAATAAAGAAGTTTTTTCCTGCATCATCGTGGTGGTCGATACTCTGGTTTGTTTCACTGCATTACTTCTATTTTGCGGAGAAGACCTTTGGGAGCCAGCTGAGGTTGTGTTTTTTGGCTTTGAACTTTTTCCTCTCTACGTTCGGCTGTCTTCACATGATGGATGCTTCCACAGTAGAATTGGACTATGTACCTGATAAACAAGTGTTGGTAAGGAAATGGAATGCTTTAACTGAGTCGAAAAACAATCCCTCACTGAACATGGAGTTTACAATGTCAAGTATAACTTTAGATAAAGGGAATATAGACATTCAAAGAGAATTTAATTCTATGTTTAAAGAACTTGAAAATATACTATATAGACTTTACAGGCTCATTTGGCAAAGGCGACATCTAGAAGCCTGCTTACATTTCAAAGTTATACCCAGGGGAATGAGAGTTCTGTGCATGCCAACTTATGGCGAAAACCTAAGCTCCTAAGAAGATGGCAACAGCTAAATCTAGACCTTGGATTTAATTATATAAGGCTACTCATTGACTATTTCCTACCCATAGAAAAAGAACTTAGTTCAAAAGCTGATACCTTGTTCAAAGAAATTTCGACAAAATTTAAAGAGAAATGTTCCTTCAAAGACTGGACAATCTATATAGTCAAGTGTTTGCCTATGGTGATAAACTTCAACAAGTAAAATCACGAAAACTTCAAAGGGATCATATCGATTTTCACAATGGCCAGGTGTTTGCTTGGCCCAGGTATCGGGACACTAGAATGGAATCTGTAAACACTAATAATACACAAGAAGAACATGTTTCCATTGCTAATGAAGAGAGGGCTTTACATTCTCAAGTAAACATTTCCCTTTTAAGAGATCCAGCTTCTACGGATGATGTATCGTCGTCGCGTTTTACAACAGCAAATACTGTGGCTCATGACATCAGAGACACTCCCCCTCCTAATCAACAAGCGTTGGAAAGACAGAACCCCAGCACGTTAGGTGCAAAACCCAAAGTCAAACAAGGGAATCTTGAGGGTTTTTTACCGTTACCGATAAAATTTCAAAGGACATCTCAAAGCAGATCCAGCAGTCGAGGGAGAACAAAAAGGAAGTTCTCAGGCAAACAACTGAACCACAGAAACCGAATGAGAAACTAACCAGTTTGGTCTTTAATTTATCTAAACGAGTCCTTACAGAAACTGAAAATACCTTATTAAATAAAGGACTCTCATTCATACCGGCTCAGGTTAGTAACATCAGCGAAATATTTATTGACTTGAGACTCTTTGCTCGTACTATTGCATTAAAGTGTTTCTTTAGTAAAAACAAACCCTCTAAAGCTGATAAAGGAACATGCTCTGAGTTTAAAAGGAGAAGCACGTTTATGCCGATATTACCACCAGTAGTGGAATGTTTTATGAGAGCTTGTGAAAATGACTTTTATTGTTATTTTAATGACTCTAGAACTAAAGAGTTATATACAAATGTTTCACATAAAGAATGGGAAATAATATATTCTTTACAACGTGATAACAATATTATCATAAAACCGGCTGATAACGGAGGGGGGATAGTTTTACTAGATAGTTTAACATATAAAAATAGCATGCGAAGTATGCTGAATGACATAGAAACATATACCAAAATAGAACAATCTGATTTAGAGAAACTGATCTATGAGGTACACCAAGAACTCTATGACTTTTTAATGTGTAGACAAATAGATCATGAATTATATTCATACTTTTTGGTGGAACAGCCTAGAATCCCATACATAAAGGGTTTGCCTAAAGTACATAAAAACATACTACCACCTCCTTTACGTCCCATAGTAGTTGGGAATGGATGGATTACAGAAACCATGTCTGTTTACATTGAAAAGAAACTAAGACCTATAGTTACTGGTATCCCTTCTATACTAAAAGACACTTATCAATTGCTAAATGACCTAAATGTCTTTGATCAAGGTCTTCCTATGGATTGTCTTTTAGTGACTATGGACGTGAAGAATCTTTTCACATCTATACCCAATAGCTATGGCACGGATGCCATCAGATGTCTTATTAAAGATAGTAACATGTTTGGCAGCAATGACCAGATTTTACTTAATTCTTTATTAGATTTGATATTAAATAATAATGTTTTTATGTATGATAATGATCTATTTTTGCAACAGTGGGGAGTGGCCATGGGCACTCCCTGTGCAAATACCTACGCAAACTTAGTTGTTTATTACTGGGAATGCATGCACCTTTTTAACAGTGTGGGTTTTCAGAAGATATTGCTGTATAAGCGTTTTGTGGATGATGTTCTCATATTCTGGAAGGGCACAATAGAAGAATTTACAGCCTTTGTACAATATTTAGAATCAACTACTTCCTTCTTTAGATTTACTGTTGAATATTCTTATACTAAGATAGATTTCTTAGACATTACCATCAGGAAAGACGAATGGGGTACTTTACACACTTCTATATACAGGAAGCCTTGTTGGAAAAACACACTGTTACAGTTTAATAGTATGCATCCTAGGCATGTATTCCACAACATTGTAAAAAGTCAGTTTATTAGGATAAATAGATTATGTAAAGATGCTGAAGATCTATCTACACAAACTTGTGCATTAGAGCAGATGTTCATAGAGAGGGGCTATGACCCAAAGATGATACACCTTATAAAACAATCTCTCAAGCCATCAGAAGTACTATATAATACTAGAGATAGGACTAAAATCATACAGAGTACCTATACACCTAGGAAGCATGTGGTCAATTTTAAAACCAGATTTACTAGTGATAATAAATGTATCACCAGTATTATAAATAAAAACTGGCATATACTTCAAACAGACACAGAGATCAAGAAACTAGTAGGAGAGAGACCTGCTTTTGTATATACTAATAGTAAAAATCTCAAGAGGTTACTATGCATAGAGAGTAGTAATGACAAAATGAAGGAAGCTGTCATGAGGGCTTCATTTAATAATAAGTTAGGGACATATCCATGTAAAACTTGTAATATGTGTGTTCACATCTCAACAGAACAAGTTTTTGTACACCCTTTAATAGATTTTGTATTTAAACCTAGTTTCATAGCTAGTTGTGATAGTATTAATCTAGTATACCTAGCGGACTGCCAAGATTGTAAGGCGTTCTATATAGGTATGACAACAAGGCTATTGAAAGAGAGAATTTATAATCATTTATATGATATTAGGAGAAATGACCATAAGAATGCTTTATTTAAGCATATTAGCAGCAATCCAGGATGCAGTTTTAGATTTAGAATACTACAACTTGTGAAGTCTAATAAAAGGAAAGGTGATACCTTTAATGAATTAGAGAATATTGAACTAGGTTGGATACTACGTCTCAAAGTACATTATCCACCTGGGTTGAATCAATATGTTAGCATTAGATCCACATTAAAAGGACGGAGCTTGAAATAATCTCATTTTATTCTATATTAGAGTTTTGTGGCTTCATATATTCTAAAACTATCTATTTACTCATATGTTTATTTTTCAATGAACATAATGATTTATCTTAGGTTATACTAGATTATAAGCAAAAAAATTTAAAATGTTTAATAAAAAATATTTATTATATTTATATTATATATATATATATATATATATATATATATATATATATATATATATATATATATACATATATATTTTTATTTTATATTTTATATTATATTGTATTATATGAATTAATTTTATGTCCCTTAATTTTATACCCCTTATGAGCTTATGAGGTATGTTTTCTTCCATAGGAGGCTATACATATATCTATATATATATATATATATATATATATATATATATATATATATATATATATATATATAAAAAATTGCAGGTTTCATGTGCTGTTTACACATTTTTGTGGTTATATATATGCATATATATGTATACTTGATATATACGCTTGATTTAAATGATCCAGTCTCAATATAGCCCCAATGATAATAAATATAAAATTTTAAAGAAAGGCTTTGGATATACATGGATACACATTAGTATACAGTTCAACTATGTATGTAATTTAAAGGATATATATGTATATATTTTTGATATGTACTTACATACATATATATATATATTTTTCTAGTCTATTTATAGATTATATTATATTTTATTTTGTAAGTATATGGTGCAATATTGATATTTTTACATATTATTTATACAAATTTTTTTTATATCTACACTAGCAGCATATGTTTTAAATTAATACACATATGGTTTGCTTTGTGATATTATCCATATGTTTTTGCTTTTGTGTTAGATTGTATTTACTGGTTATTAGGGAAATAGCAAATTTGTTCTATTGTAGCTTATGTTAGTAAGCATTTGTCATTATTCTGTGTGATCGTTGCAGCTAGATATTTCAAGCAGCATTGACAGACTGATACTAATTTATCTTATTAATTGGATGATTGATGCTTCTTTTTATTAATTAGATAACTGATGCCTTTATGACATAATTGCTTTATTAACTAGAGTTATTTGGCTGTATATAAGGATGATGGTTCTACTGAATTATTAGATTTGAAGAAGCGTACAGTGTGTACGCGAAAGCGCTTATCCCTGTGTTTGCTTTGAATAAAGAAGTTTGTTCCTGCATCATCGTGGTGGTCGATACTCTGGTTTGTTTCACTGCTGTTCCACACCAGAGGTATACCCCTCATTGGTAAGATCAGACCATAAACAAATCTCACTGGACATCCATATTCCGTCCCCACCCCTAGCCAAGGAAACCACTGTGAAGAACTTCTCAAAAGCAAACTTCACACTTCTCAAAACTGAGGTGAAATCCTTCAAAGCCCCCGAGCCAGTGGACAATATGGCCCAAAATGCGGAATCCTTTACAAAAGCATTCTATGGACACCTACAGGAATGCATGGAGCATGCTATCCCAAATAAAACCAAGACTCACTCCTCCAAAGGCAGGAGACCTGTCTGGTGGACCCCGGCCACAAATATTCCTACAAACACTGCATCTACTGCAACATCTTGTACCAAATTCACTTAGTGGTCTTGGTAAACAAAATTTTGGCATTACAAATTTACCATGTACTACCATATCTTTCAAATTTCTTCCCCTTTTATAGGAGAATAAAGGTTTTTGTGGCAAAATGTGCATCAACACCTTGTCTTTCATTAAAAATTTCCAAAAATGTTCCACTACATCCTTTATGTCTCCACTTTTTACATTATATGTAGAGACAAAATAAATATCCTTACAAGTTTTATCACTGGCTGCCAGATGATATTTCTTATAATGGTGATGTTCACCCTTATTACATTTATTCCTTACCATATTATTCTCCTTTTTTACCTTCATAAGGGCATTTTCTAAAATATTCACACTGTACCCTCTTTTCAAAAACATATTATATGTGATATCCCATTCCCTTTGTAAATTTTCTTGTGTGTTACATAATCTAGATACCCTTGCCAATTCCCCATAAGGGAGAGCTTCCAAAGTATGTACAGGATGGCAACTAGATGCATGAAGGTATTGATTACCATCTATAAACTTCCTATGTATATTTGATATAATTTTACCATGTTCTGTACCCTCCAAAACAAGATCCAAGAATATTACTTTGTTTCCCTTCTGTATTCCATCAAATTCTAACCCAAATGGGTTACCTTGTAAGTCTGTCAAAAATTCATTAACTGAATCAAAACCACCATCACAAATAAAAATCAAATCATCTATGTAACGAAAATAAAATAACACATTACATTTCATAAAATTTAACTCAAATAGAAATTTCCGGCCACAAATAAGCTATACAACAGAAGGAGAAAGCTACTACATGACAGAGCAAAATCCCAAAAAGGGAAGGCGTCACTGATCATTACTAGCAAGAAACTACGATCCCTCATAAAATCTTCTAAGGCCAGCTTTGAAAGAAAAATTGCACAAGACACTAAAGATAATCACAAGGCCTTCTTTAGTTATGTCAGAAACCTGGGAGGCAACTCCCAGATATGCTTTGAGTTAGTGCAAAATGACAAAAAATTCACTGAACCCACAGACATTGCCAACATCCTGGCAGAAAGGTTCAGTGCAACCCCCCCCCCCCCAAAAAGAGTAAATGTCTATCCCAACAGAGTGTAGCCTTCCTGAGATCACAGATGCACAGGTGAGAGCTGCCCTCTCCAAAGCTAAAAACACAGCATCAATGGGACCAGACGGTGTCCCAGGCTGCATCTTATACGAGCTCCAAGAAGAACTAAACCCTCATATAAAGTCACTGTTCAATCTCAGCCTTACTACAAGATATGTTCCCAAGGAATGGTGCACAGCAACAGTGCTCCCACTCCACAAAGGTGGTGCCACAACAGACCCCGGAAACTATCGCCCTATAAGCCTGACTAGCCTGGTCTGCAAAGCTATGGAACATATCATCATGGTAATCATAAACAAAGACATTGGGAACCTCCAGACACTGGATCCTACCCAATTCAGCTTCGTTAAGGGCAGATCTTACCTCTTGAACCTGGTTGACTTCTTTGAAACAGTTACCAAAGCCATAGATGAAGGGAAGGTAGTCCACAAAGCCTACCTGGACCTCACAAAGGCCTTTGACACAATACCCCACTCAGGCATCATAAATAAGCTCACCAGCTTAAATATCAACCCCTATGTCACAAGATGGGTTGCAAACTGGCTCAGGGATAGAACCCACATGGTCAGAATTGCAGGTGCCATGTCAGACTCTGGTGTCCCACAAGGCTCAGTCCTGGAACCTCTCTTGTTTGGTATATATTTCTCTGAGGTACAGGCTAACACGGGAGACTATGCCTGACCAAGTTCGCAGATGACTGCAAACTGGGTGCCATAATCGACTCGCCGACTGACACAAGCATCCTCCAAAAGGGTCTCACAGAGATGGATAACTGGTGCCAGAGCCATGGCCTAAAACTAAATGCCAAAAAGTGCATAGTCATCCCCTTTGGGAAAAATAAAGTGCCCACAAATTACCACATAGGTGGTAATCCATTAAGTACGGAAGAAGTAATTAGGGATTTGGGGACCCCAGTAGATAGCAATCTCTCCTTTGACAATCACGTTGCCAAAGTGGTTAGAAAGACCTTCTATATAGCCCACCTTATCATGAAAGGGTTCACATCTAGATCAAGAGAGGTCATTATGCCCCTCTACTCATCACTTATCAGGCCCATAATTGAGTACAATGCCCCATTTGGGATGTACCTTACCCGACACCTTCAGCAACTGGAAAGACCCCAAAAGTATCTCACCAAGAGGATCAAGGGGCTCAAACAGATGCCCTATGCAGTTCGGCTAAAGAAACTCCAGCTCTACTCAGTTGCGTACTGCCTACTCAGAGGCGATCTGTTTCTGACGTATAAAGCCATGTCCAACCCAGAATTAATGGACATGCTTCACCTCAGGAAATCTAAATCCCTTAGAGCTACACACTCCAGGGACCTGAACCTCAGCACAGAAACAAATAGGACATGCTGGAGGGACAGATTCATATCCCAGAGACTCCCCTCACTCTGGAACAAAATCCCAATCCATGTCAGGCAGAGCCCCTCACTGACCCTCTTCAAGAGAAATCTTGACGAATGGATGGGAGATTGTAAGTTTACCCCTGGGATCTCTTCTGTGTCACTGCTTGACAGAGGTACAGTAAACAAACCTTAAAAGGGCTACCTTCTGTGACCTACTATACAGAGGCACAGTCAACTAATCTAAAAGGGTGGTGAAAGCCAAACATACTCTGGCTAGGCTTATAAATGCCCTAGGGCAGATAGCCTAGTATCAACCTATGAACCTATGAACCATATTAATTTTCCAAGTTGAGCCACGTTCGAGGAAACTCTAGCTCCTGCCCTTCGACATTCCAAAGTTTAGGCAGTTCTACAGCAACTCTAGCAGGCACTGTCTGACAGTATAGGATGCATCCATTGTTTGTCCTCTGAAGAGACAGAGGGCCATCCTATGGCAGAACCCAGATGGGTGGGGCATGAAATTGTTTTCCTCCTCTACATTGTGCTGTAAAAATTGTACTTTAAGGATTTTGCTTTTCAAAAATTGGGGGGGGGGGGACTACAGAAAAATCTTTCTGATTACCCATTATGCTGACACAATGCTGTGCTGCTTACATAGGGATTCTGCCCTTTGCAGACTCATGGATTCCCATAACACAGTGAAGTCACCTAGCAAAGCCTGCTTCTCTCCCCTCTCTCTCTCTCTCCCAATTCCTAAAGTACCCCCTGGTCTCTCAAATTTAAATGCCATCTCCACCCATTTCACATCACAACACCTCTTCTCCTTAAACACTACTCATGTTGCCTTCTGTTCTATTTATCCACACAAAAGTTATCTATACCTCACTGTAGTACTCCCATTCCACCATCTTAAAAGTTTATATCAATCTACCACTGATTTTCACTGCAAGCTCACTTTCCACTCCTACACTACCCTTCCTTACCTTTCTCGCTTGTTTGCATTCACACTATTACCATTCACTTCTTCTTTTACTGGCACAAAATGCCTCCTCACTGACACTCATTCCATGCTTCTCCTATACATTCCTATATTACTAACATAAAACTTCCCATACCGTTCCCCTAAGAACATCCAACCCCTGCATTTTACTCACTCATGTTCACTAACCTCCCTCCTCTACCACCACACTCAATCCTTCCATATACCAAACTACAACATATAGTCTAATATCAATACTGCCAACTCCTCAACCCATACTATACCTTTGTCCAAAAACCCTTAATACACAAAAAAAATTATTCCTAAAAATCTGTTAAATTAGCTGCACTCACACTCATTATGCTGCTTAGAGGAAACACTAAACCAAACCCAGGCCCATAGTACACATGCAATAAAGACTACTCACATAGTCTCTCCAGTATCTTCTGCAACCTACCTCATACAAAGCTTTAAAAACAAACTAGACCAAATTGCTGCATTCTTCTCAAGACACAACCCTGATATTGCAACAGCAGCAGAATCTTTGCTCAAAATCAACTCCACTAACTTTGAACATCTACTTTCCTTCTACAGATAGTTTAATGACCCCTAGACCAGAAAAGAAAGCAGGAGAAGGGGCATTTGTTCTGCACCAATCCAATCTCAACCCAACTATGGTTTTCCAAGCAAACTCTTCCTCAGACTTGGATTCAAACTGACTTCTATTTGAAATTCTCCATGACCAAAAATGCACCTCTCTTTCTGGCAGATGTCTACTTAACACCACACTCCTCATTTTTGAAATTTAAAATCCAGATTTACTCCATCACCACTTCAACCTCCACTTCCTCCCCCAACAAAAAACAACTATGCAGTTATCCATGGGGATTCAGTTTTAACTTTCTAGGCCCAAAGTCAATGAACACCTCAGAAATCCTGTCTGACCTAGGATTTTGTACAGCTGATTACTGAACCTACGTAACCTAACCACAACTAGAAATATAACTCCCTCCTCAGTTTAGTTATAACCAACATTCCAACTTCCATCTTTAACATGACCATTCATTCGTCAACTTTCAGTGACCATTGCCCTGTCACCATCACTATAAACAATCTCTCCCTCAAGCCCTCAACAAAACTATGTTGCTTTCGGCCAGAATTCCAATTTAATATCTCCAAACTCCAAATTTACATGCAGTTCACTGACTGGTCTCCTATACTATGTAATTAAGACCCCAGCAATGCAGCCATAGGCTTTACACACACACCAACAACACAAAGACAATTTTTTTTTATCCAGCCACCAATAAGGATTGGTTAACCAAAGGAAAAAAAATCTCATCAAACCACAGAACAAAGTCTGGCAGGACTGGAAACATAATCTAACAACTGAAACCAGATAACCTCTCTCTGCAACTTGGAAGTGAAACAATTCTTTTTGATCTCATTTGTCATTCTTAACTTGATTCTTCAGTACTTTGTATTACTATAAAGTTGATGGGAACTGATCTTTTTTTTGTCATTGGTTCCATGAGCTAACATTTTGTTTCATCAGCTGCTTCGTGTCTGATGTTAACCAGAAGGCAGGCTGGGTTGAATTTGACTTTTGTCTGTGTCTGTGTGTGTGTGTGTGTGTGTGTGTGTGTGTGTGTGTGTGTGTGTGTGTGTGTGTGTGTGTGTGTGTGTGTGTGTGTGTGTGTGTGTGTGTTTAGAATATTTAAGAATGTTTGGCTAAAACAGATGACTTCTTCTAGAGGAATTTGTTTCAGAGGGTTCCCATTGCATTTTTTAACAGTGATATGACTAGAGTGTCTTGTAAAGTTATGTCTTGTTCAGCCACATGTATATTAAATGTTTTGTGTATTTTAATGTTTCCAAATTAAATTGCTTGGACTGTGGCCACTTACTGAGTCTGGAAATACTCCCACACTAAATGCTGTTTTTTATTTGCTAATACCAAATCTTCCTCTAGTGTTGTCAACACTATTTGGTTGCAGTAGTAGTTGTTGTCGCCAAGTAAGTTTATGTGTAAGTTTTGTTTTAGTGATGATTATATTAATAATGTTTTTTCCATACAGTATTAAAGTCTCCTATTATTACAATGGCTTTTATTTATTCAAGCCAGTTTGTTCACTAATGTGTTAGTGCTGTTTGAGGTAGAATCTGGAGGAATATAAATAGCAGCTACTGCAGGCATTTGTGTTTGTGTAACTGAATGGTTTGTTTGTTTCTCTTTTCGGCTTTTCCTGGTTAGGGGTCGCCACAGCGGAACTCCGGTCTGCTAATGATTGGCAGTAGATTTTTATGGTGCCGAGTTGCCAGCCTGACGCCCAACTTTCAACGAAGGCAAGCCCATTCACGCATGTCTTTTGAACGCCACTTGAACCACGGGGAGGACATGCAGACTCCACACAGAAGGCCCTCCAGCCAAGAATCGAACAGGAGAACCTCTTGCTGTGAGGCAACAACGCTACCACTGCACCACCGCGGCTCTCGATCGTAAGTATGACAATTTTAGATGTGTCAAAATTAAGAAGTAAATAAGTAATTAACAGGTCAGTGTTGCTGATAAATAGTTGAGCAATGAAGTGTTTACATATGGACAAAGTACATTTTTTTTTACTTGATATGTTAGGGTTTTACTGGTTGGTGTTTTGTGAATGTAGGTGGCAATGTTAGTCCGTAGGTAACTATTAGTAAAAGAGAGTCAATGACATCAGCATGTGAGGGAGAATTGCTCTTGATATGCTGTTTGTTTTTGGAAGCACTTTATCATAATGTTTTTGGGCAAAATATTGTCTTTTGTTTGCTCGGGAGATTATACATATTTATTGTAGCAGTAGAATGTTTATATTTGGTATAAATGCATAAGGAGGGATTTGATAATGGGGTTGGTACAAGGGTGTGAATATACTGTGAATAACTGTGTTTTCACTGAGATTTTTAAATTGTAGGTGAGATGAGATTTTGAATAAGAAGAAGGGCTAATTAATGGGGTTGTTACAACTGCATGACCATGAGGATGCTGGAGGGATATAAATAGTAGGTATTAATAGGCTGGCATGTGAGATTCCATGCTGCTTTATATTAAGTATCCAGTTGGGATTGTTTTCAGAAGCAGTACCATCTTTAACAATGAGCTGTAGGATTAGTTCAGCATCTTCTAGCACAAGAAATGCTGCCTATCTCCCTTGTATTTTCCTGGTCTATTGTCAGTGAATTGAAGCAGACTCAAATCATCTTTGAACCATGTCTCTGCTATACCTATGAGACTGGCATAATGCTGGCTAGTCCAGAGTTCATGTTGGACCCATTTACTGTTTAGGCTGCATGTGTTCAGATGAGCTATATGTAGCCTTTAGAATAAATGACCAAAAGACAAGAGATATGCAAGACTAGTATAAGGCACTATATCACTAGTAATAAGAATATTTAATAATATTAGTCCCATATTAAGTTTAGATGCCTTTAGACAAGTAAACATAGGTGTTGTATTTCAAGAAGTTGAATAGTATTCATAAAAGAATGCTTTGTAAGAAGGATGACAAGAAGTACAGTTATACGGCTGGTTAAGTAAAGTAATGTACTGTGTAATGCAGTGTGCAATGCATGATATAATTTAGTGTGCAATGTACTAATTAATGGACAATCCAATGTACTATGTAACATACTATGTAATGTACAATATAATATATGATGTGATGTACTGTGTAATGTATTGTGCAATATACTGTGTAATGTGCTATGTAATGTATTAAGTAATGTACACTGCAATATACTATGTGACATACTGTGTAATGTATAATGTAATACACTATGTAACATACCGTGCAATGTACAATATAATATATGATATGATGCACTGTGTAATGTACTATGTAATATACTGTGTAACATGCTATGTAATGTACTAAGTAATGTACAATGCAGATTACTATATGTAATAAATGACGTGATGTACTGTGTACTGTACTATATAATATACTGTGTGATGTGCTGTGTAATGTTGTTGTTGTGTCTTTCAGCTTTTCCCGGTTAGGGGTCGCCACAGCGGAACTCCGGTCCGCTAATGATTGGCAGTAGATTTTTACGTGCCGAGTTGATGGCCCTGACGCACAACTTTCAATGAATGTATGCCCATTCACGCATGTCTCCACACAGAAGATGCTCTAGCTAAGAATCGAACAGGACAACGTCTTACTGTGAGGTGACAACGCTAATGCAGCACCACCACTGCAGTGATGTGTAATGTACTAAGTAATATACCTTGTATTGAATCATGTAATGTATGATGTAATGTACTATGTAATGTATGATGCTGCTAGTGGGTGTTGATCCATGTATATTGCATAGCCTGTTATCTTGGGTCTGGTATATACACAACAATTATGTAATGAGACATAAATGAATAGAATAATTACAGTTAGTTTCATTTTAATAAATAGGGCCAAATTATTCTATTATTAAATGACACTTATGATTAGTTTACCATGAAGTGTTTTTTTTTCTTTGAATGATGCACATTTATAGCATGTTAGCAAGATGGGAAAAATAAGGAGTGACTTAAAAAATGTATGTTTGCATATATAATACTGACAAAGTGATATAGACAAATATTATAATTGCAGTTATTTGCATGAATATGACACTGATAAAGTAATAATGGTGAATATTATATTTGAAGTTAAGAGCAGCAGGGAAATAAGTGGAATTTAACAACTAATATTGTCAAATGTTATGCTGCTTACATTGCTTAAGTTATGCACCACAAGGACTTTTGTGTAAACTATTGTGTTATGTTGTGAAATCCTAGTAAATAAGATAGTGAGAAAGAAGGACACTGGTGTATATGATTGACTCAATGTTTTAATTGTACATGGTTGATAACGGTGTATATGATTGACTCAATGTTTTAGTTGTACATGGCTGATAACGGTGTATATGATTGACTCAATGTTTTAGCTGTACATGGCTGATAACAGTGTATATGATTGACTCAATGTTTTAATTGTACATGGCTGATAACGGTGTATATGATTAACTCAAAGTTTTAGTTGTACATGGCTGATAACATGAACTCTGCTGGGCAGTTAATTTGGAAGTGACTTGCAATACTACAGGTAACATTATTGGAAAGTTGCTTTGAAAATGATATGTGATGCCACAGAGAGAATGTAAGACTAGTGTGCTAAGACCTTTGTTTAGCTACAAAGAGCTTATAGGAAGCAAAAACTGGGTATTGTATTAAACACAGTAGAAGAAGATAAATGTGCTAAGGAAGACCTCAGTATTAGCCTTAACTGAAACAAATGAATGGATAGCATTTTTAGGTATAATAGCTGAGTGACTAAATGATGAGGGGAGCAGGCTGAAAAATGAATGGGATTCTGTTAAGTTAGTAGTAGCAGAGGAGCAGCAAAGTGGTTAGTGTCTTAGTATATGAATCATTCGAATCATAGACATGCAAATTAGTTTGACTGAATGACAATAACAGCTAAAGAGCATAAAAATGTAACGTATGTAGTGTTATATACCATCCAGGTATAGAGCGCTATATACCATCTGGGTATAGAGGGTTATATACCATCTGGGTATAGAGGGTTATATACCATCTGGGTATGGAATAGTTGTGATACACTACTTATGTTGCAGATTGTCTGAATTAGTTCAATTAATGAATTAGGGTAGCATGAACATTTATGTTGTGGGCACTGCTGTTGCGTAAAGGACTGAATCATGGGTTTGGTTGCAGGTGGGCATGAGGAAGATATAGAGTGGCCACAAATCTGTGGAGTGCTAGGCCAAGCATGTACATGTAAACAAGAGCAATCCAGGACAGAGTGTCAGGACCAGCATATGCCTAATGCAAGTAGGGCAAACATAGCAGCCTCTGTTTAATGTGTGATAGGTTAAAGGTCCAAAAACAAAGCTTGGAAATAACTTAAGAACAAATAATGACACTGATACTCCTGATGTGTGTAGCTACAATACAGCAGCCAAAAAATGTTCCACTGTGAAAAATGTCTTTTGAGAGGTAGTCATACAACCTTTCACAAATAAGATACTTTTAAGTCAAGACGTAATGAAAATGGTAAAGGTTATGTGATGCAGAGAAAGTAAGACAACTAAGAAATCATACAACGAACATGTAGTAACATTCAGTAGCCAAACAAAACCGTGACAGGCTGCATGAAACCTAGAAAAACATTCATGCAGTCACTGTGGAAGAACAACAAATAAATAAAGGCAGTTACAGTTGGAATTATAGGCAAATGTAACAAACGGCAGTACCTGACAGTCATCTACAGGCAGGTAGTCTGAAAGCTCTTGGGGTTTGACTCACAGCTGTGGAGAATGATTCAACTGCAGAACAGTCGGGTCAGGGTGGTACATGTGAAGAGAAATGCAGCACTTGCAAAGGGTTATTTATGTTCTCTCTGTATATGGGCAAGCTATTGCTAATCAGATGCCTCACCAAGATATAACCAATGGAGTGTTTGCTTATGTAAAATCCAACATCTGACATATCACCCCAATAGCATTGCACATACTAGGGTGTTTTATTTTTGCATCCATGGGGTTGCATTATGTTGTGTTTTCAAAATGCAAAATTAAAAATTGTTCATGCATAGAATGTTCCATAAATGGAAATGAATCCTACAGACAGGCAGATTTGCTCTAATGTACCCTTGCCTCTCTGAGTTCTGACTTAAACTTTCACTAACACATTGTGCATCAAGCAGTTGTGAAGTAAGTGACAAAGAATGTTCACTAACACTGCATTCTAGATTATAGATGAAGTACAGATGTGTAAGCTGAACTTGCCATAAAAGCAGATGTTTGCATGATCACTGCTGCAGTAGCCTTAGCTATATGGGTTATATACTGCTAGAGATATAACAGCCGGCCAAGTTCCAAAGCTTCAGGGCACCTTCCATGCACCCAAACTGTGAAGCAGCTTAAGCTGAGCTGACTAAACACAGTTTTAGGTGCAAAGCCCTTCAGAGTTTTCCTGCCAGCATAGAGAGGGAGACTGAGCCCTGAAATGACGAAGGTAGGAATAAATAAATAAATAAATAAATGATCACACCCTGGCATAAAAATGCACTAAAAATCATGGGAGATAGAGAGAAGGAGGAAGGCAGAGGTTACTGAAGCACTGATCATTCGAACATCTACTGTTATGGTAAGTTTACCTAACACAGCTGTACTATGTTCTTCATATTGATCACTGCTGCAGTAGCCTTAGCTATATGGTTAGATTACCATAACTAACTATATTTGGGAGGTGGCAGGAGAAGGGTCCAGGAGCCCCTGGAGAGTGTTCCTAGCAAAGCAAGATCTAAACCTAGAGAAGGAATCCAGCTTACAGTGCTTTGTAAAAGTATGTGCAGAGGACCAAGTAGCAGCTTCTAGAATACTTCTCAAATCCTACCCTTTTCAAAAAGCCATAGAAGAAGCCAAGGTCCTTGTAGAGTGGGCCTTCACCCTGCCTGGAGTAAATTTGTCATGGTGAGTATAACAAAAAGTAATAGCCTTAGACAACCATTTGTTAATAGTCTGTTTTGACAATGGTTACCCCTTCTTCTTACCTTCATAAGAAATAAACAACTGAGCCAATGATCAGAAAGATTTAGTTCTGTGAAAACAGTACATGAGTTGTCTGTGGGCATCCAAGGTAAGGAATATCCTTTCTGTCTCATTTTTATGTTCAGCAAAGAAAATAGGGAGATGGATAGTTTGACTTAAAGTAAATTCATATACCAATTTAGGCATAAAAGAATGATTAGTTCTCAAAGAAAGCTTGTCATTGTTGAAAATGAGGTAGGGTTGACTCATCATAAGAGCTTGCAACTCAAATACCCTCCTTGTAAATAAAGGTTAGAGCAATCAATAAAAATGTTTTCCATGTTAAGAACCTCAATTCAGCCAGATTAGTTGGTTCAAATGGAGCAAGTGTTAGTTTCTCTAACACAAAATTAAGATCCCAAGGAGGGGCCACCAGTTATCTTGGAGGCCTCTTATACAAAACTCCTTTCAGGAACATTCTGATATGCAACTGCATTGACAGAGGAAGATCCATGTGCAGACAGGTTGAAACGTCTGATAAATGAACCTTGACAGAGGAATAGGAAACTAACTCACACAGATACTTCAAAACCAGAGAACAACTAGCCCTGAATGGGTGCTGGTTATGTTGTTGGCACCAACTAGAAAACCTTTTCCATTTGCTAATATATGATTTTCTAGTAGCAGGCTTTCTTGTCTCCATTAGTATCTGCTGCACATCCTCAGAAAATAAGTGCCTAAAAGGAATTAAGACCCTATCATCCAGGCAGTCAATTGAAGATGATTGATGTTGGGGTGTATCAAACATCCCTGTTCTTGTGTGAGTAGATCCAGTCTGTGAGGAAGCTTGTGATAATTGCCCCTGGCAATTCTCCCTTTCCAAAAGATGGGAGAATCACAGTTGCCTGGGCCAAAAAGGAGTCACCACAGTGATCTTGGGGGATTCCTTCTGAATCTTCAGAAGTACCTTGGATATTAGTGGAAAGGGTAGAAAATCATACAGGTACATTCTTGTCCAAAGAAAAGAAAAGGCATCTGTCTTCCAGGCCTTCTTGCATGGAGTCCTTAAACAGAAGTTTACCAGTTGATTGTTCAGAGGGGAAGCAAAGAGTTCTAACTTGAGGAACCCCTCACAGATGTATCAAACCTTGGAAGACCCCTGGATCTGCTTTCCATTTGTGAGGGTCTCCCCTAGTCCTGCTCATTTTGTTTGCCACACAGTTTTGCTCTGATGGAATGTAGAATGCCTGTAGAGTGAGACTGCCCTGTGAAGCAATATCCCAAGCTAACATGGCTAGTCTGCAAAGGGGGATATGATCTGGGTCCCCCTTGCTTGTTAATGTACCACATCACTGTGGTATTATAAGTAACAACTTGAAGAGGTCCTGGGGACCAAAGATGGTTCAAAGAATTTAGTGACTTGATCATGGCAAGCATCTCATTTATTTTTATGTACTTATGCTTGTCCTTGGTGTCCCACGCCCCTGCACGTTTATCTCTCCTGAAACTGCTCCCCAATCAAAGTCTGAAGCACCTGTGGTGACTGACTGCATTAGAGTAGGGAAGGAGCAAGGGAGACATTGATTTAAGGATATTTGATGTCTCCCCCAATTGATTTCTTTTCTGATAAACCCCAGTGCTAGGATCTGAAAAGATAAAGGGTGTTGATACTGGGACCGAAGAGATTTCAGATACCACTGCATCTTTCTCTTGTGTAGTCTTGACAGGGGGATCATGAGAATCATAGATTCCATGAGACCCAAAATCCTGAGGTATTCCCTTGCAGTGACTGAAGTCTGAGTGGAAAACCTTAGAAATAGATCTAAATAAAGATTTTTTTTTCCAGTGGAAGAAAAGCTCTTTGAACTGAAGTATCTAGTTGACATCCCAGGAACACAATCCTGCGTAAGGGAGTCAAGAAAGACTTTTGAATGTTCTCTTGGAATCCCAGCTTGTGTAAGAGATCTCTAACCCAGGAGAGAGATTCCTGACACTTTGAAAAAGACTCTAAAATGATAAGCAAGTCATCTAAATATGAAAAAATGTGGATACCCTGTAGCCTGCAAGAGCTATAACTGGAGCTAGACACTTTGTGATCACTCTTGGTGCAGTGGATAATCCAAAGGGTAAGAGAGAACTGATACGTGATCCAAGCACACCAAATCTTAAGAAATATCTGAAGTCTGGATAAGTAGGAATGTGATGCTAAGTGTCTTCTACTCAAGTAATTTTTATTTTTAAACAATACTTTGAATCATTCACAAATATTATGTATAATAATTTGAAAAACTATATACAATATTCATATCCAGCCTGACATAAGTATGAAAGTTAGACTATTTATAAACATAGTTAATATAAACACACACACACACACACACACACACACACACACATATATATATATATATATATATATATATATATATATATATATATATATAGATAGATAGATAGATATATGTATATATCAGAGAGAAACTAGGTCCAATTCCATAGTATCGATCAGTTGCAGAACTTTTTGCCAAGGATTATTGACTAATGGCTTAGGATGAGTTCTAAGTTCTTTGATTTTTATTTCCATCAAAGCTGTTTTCTTCAGCAGAGACAAGAAGTCCTTCATATTAGGCATTGTTTTGGAGTTCCATCGTCTTGTTATGCATTTCCTAGCAATTGCTAGTGTTGCCCATAACAAATACAAATTTATTTCATTCAAATGGGGACCATCATTTACATTTAATAATATTGGAGCTTTAGATAAAACAAAGGATTCTGTAAATAAAGCTTGCAAGAAATTATTAATATTACTCCAAAAAATCTTAATATCAGTACCATCATAAAAGATGTGACACCAATCAGCTTTTGATATTTGCTGACATCTCCAACGCTGCCCATTTCTGGATAAACTAATCTTTGCAATTTTATCAGGCATTAAAAAAGCTCTATGTAAAATTTTCCAGTTGAAGATTCTCCAGTATTGCGAATTGGATGTGAGCTTAACAGAAAGTAAAAGATTTGATTTGTTTTCTGTTGATAAAGATATTGAATAACCTTTGGTAATATACTGCCAATATGTTGGCATAGTTGTTGTTTTGAAGGTTATTATCTCTCTATATAAGTTTGAAATGGCAATTTTCATATTAAGATTATTGCAAATGATTTCAAACAGTCTATTTATGAATTTAGGAATATTCTTATGGGAAGAATTACTGATTACTCTACATTGTTCCTGAGCATATGTTAAAACATTCTGTAATATCAACCAGTCTTGAGATGATATATCATAAAATGTTTTTATATATTGAATATCCAAGACTGCGCATGGCTTGGAAAATACGAAACCACAGACTAGCGTAACTTCCACTTTATTCAACGCTTTCGTAAAAAACTTCTTCAGAACCAAAAGAAATGTTACATCAAGCATTCATTTAAATACTGCACACAATTAAAATCAATTAATCAATTACATAGTGTAAAAACATAATTAAAGAGCCCTTTACAAAAAGCAAACTCTTCATTCATCATTATGCACTATAGAATAGGCATAATTGAGTACATTACAATAACAAACATTATAAAACATATGCTTCACGATCTTTTAAGAAACATTTAATATTGATGGCTTCATTTAACCCAGGAAAATGATCCGCCTGTAGTTTAATTTGCCATCTAGCCTCTCTTTGAGCCAAAAAATTCCTGTAATCACCCCCCCTGATGTCAGGTTCACAATGTTCCAGGATAGAAAACAATTTTTTTTTAAAACCAATACATTCAACACTATGTTTATAAAATATTTGTTTTTTGTCCTTTTTTCTAATATTATACATATGCTCCTTCATTCTAACATTTAATTTTCTAGTAGTCATACCAATATAAAATGATGAGCATTTGTCACACACTGCAATATAAACAACTCCTTTTGTTTTGCAACAAAAACTACCAGGGACCCCTATGGTATAAAGTATGTGAGGAAGCTGAATGTAGGGACCTTCTAAAATAAACCTACAGATGGAAGAGTCATAACACTTGTGCATACCCCTGTTGATATGCCCCTTCTTAATGCTACATGTACTTCTATCTCTCCCCTTTTCAAATGCTCCTTTCAGACTAAGTTCATTCCTATAAACAAACTTCAGTTTCCCCTTAATGGCTGCCATTAAATCAACATTTCCTTCGAGGATCTTTCAATTATTGTTTATAATATTACATATAACTATATTGTCAACACTCATATTCATACTGAAACACAACATTTCAGTATACTTTCCAGTTTCCTTAACTTGGAGTGTTGGCCTATTTTTCAAAATGGGTGGATACAAGGTTGCACGTTGCTTAGAGATGTCATCAGCTGCTTCCCTTAACAAACTCTCACTATACCCCCTCTCAAAAAACAATTGTATGATGAATTCAAGCTCATTAATAAATGTCTCATCAACACTCGTCATCCTGCTAGCTCGTATGAATTGGCTTTTAGGTATATTATTCAGCATGAATTTCGGATATTGACTAGTTGCATGTAAATAATTATGCTTGAAAGTTTCTTTATGAAAAATACTGCTAGTAAAGTTTTCTCCCAATGCATTCCATGTCAAAGTTACATCCAAAAAGTTAATGGAATTTCCATAACATCCCACAACAAACTTCAAGAAGTCAGAAACCTCATTCAACTTATTACAAAATAACTGCATTTCTCAAACCCCTCCATATAAAATAAAAATTAAATCATCTATAAATCTTTTGTAATAAATTACCTTGAATTCAGTTTTCAAGGAATCTAAGATGGTGTGTTCCCACCACCCCATAACTAAGTTGGCAAAAACTGGGGCTGCTGGGGACAACTCCTTGATCTTGCTTGTAAAATCTATGATTAAAAATAAAAAAAATTATTTTCTAAAATAACTTCCATAGAATCACAATAAAAACTGACTTCTCCATTAGATATATTACTACATTGCTGTAAAAATGCTCTCATTGCTTCTATCCTTGGTATGGACGTGTACAAAGACACTACATC
>NC_056751.1:427258257-427510757 GCF_019279795.1 Protopterus annectens | reverse complement strand
GCCAGTTCTTTGGCTTACCTCACTACTTTGGGAGCCATTCCATGCATTAATTTATTTTTCAGTATTGTGTAAGATACAGTGTCAAAGGCAGTGTTCAGTTACATCACACCCATAGGAACCATCTTTTTCACATCAGAGGTAACACAGCCAAAAAAACCTGTATCGAGTTGCACGGGCAAGCGATACACTGTCTAAAATCATGGTATTATCAGTCTGTGAAAGAAATGGCATTTGGTATGTCTGTTAGCTTACCACATTTCATCTTTTCTATTTTCTTCCCAAGGACAGATGTGAAACACTAATTCTGAATCTTCTTTCTAAACAACTTAATTTATAATCACATTACTGATTTACAACAAGAGTTTGCATGCATTAATAGCAATGAGAAAACATTTCACAATAACACTTAGCAAGAAAGTACATTATACATACCATTTCTAACAAAACATTATTTATTACTCTTGTACAATAAAACATACATATTTATTTTGCAATTTCTGCAAACCTACTTATTTTTAATACATTTATTGAATTATTAGATAAGACATAGGTAGGCATACATTTATACAAAAGAAAACAAGCCATGTTAACATGCTCACAATTACAATCATAATACATCACATACATGTTTTTATACAATTATCTATCCAGCATTACATAATTTGTTCAATTCCTGCTTTTCCTTAAATCTCACTCCTCCTACAAAACATTATTCTGCAAGTATTGCTCCCACAATTTCCATTTTTTCTTACAGTTTGCTCCTACCATTTTCTGAAGATCACATTTCCCGTTCTTTTATCTCTATTACAATGTTCACTGCTTTAACTAAGTTGGTTTAGACTTTGATTTGTATTTTCTAGTAATAGTTTTTTTTTGGAAGTCACCAGATTTAAACTTAACAAGCCCTTACTATGTCTAGACAATCCAGATCATGAAACTCAGCTCAAAAAATGAATGTCCTTAGTTACACCCATTTGCTCACCCAACATTTCTGACAGAGTACTCTGTAGGGAATTTTTAAAGTCTGTCAATTCATTACACACCCAAATCATGTATTCCCAGTTACCTCTTTCTTCTCTGCCGCACATCTAATATTTGCCATCTACCTAAGGAAAAATGTTTTTTAAGTCTGCTTGAGGTATAAGAATACCTATACAAACACCTCCAAAGAAAAATCCTTAATCTTCTACAGTTTCTTGCATATTTGGAAGCCATACATATGTCCTCCCATTGTTTCCTTTCTCAAATGCTTATCTGGTCTTTGTTTGCAATCTTTTCTAATCTCCTCTGATTGATTTCTATAGTAATTATGCAATATTTTATATGCCCTACTAATTATCATTTTTAATGGCAGCTCTTGTTCTAAATTCAACTAAAAACTCTACCAGGATTCCCCTAAACCTTTCTCTTTGCCTATATTCTGATAATCAGGTTCTGATAGCTAAGGCAGTCTGTAGCCTGCAGTATAAATATCTTCTTGGCCTCTTCCCATTCTATCACTTTTTCTTCTCTAGATATTTGCACCCAATACATTGGTTCTTTTACCAGTTTTCTCCAGTAAATGTCAGCCCCTTCTTGCCTATTCTCTGTACCCTTAATTGCAGTCATCCTTATAATCAGAATCTCCCTTCCCTATTCGCAAGCTGACTTAGTTCTTAGAATACTTTCTGCTACCTTATGAATATAATATTCTGTATGGCAGTTGTTATTCTCTTTAAGGATCTACATCCAAAATCCCATTCACTCCTTATTTCTAGAACTTTACCCCTGCTTCATCATCATCCATTTCCACTTTGAATTATAACTTCCTGCTTGTGTTATGTATATGTGCTTTTACCGCTTAGCTCTAACATATCCATTACAATCAGGTAATCCTAAACTACCTTTCTCTATTGGAAGGATCGCCTTATTCCACTTGACTCTTGTCTCTCCCTCTCCCAGATAAAATCCTTCAGCTCTTTATTAATTACTGTCTGCAGTTTCCTCCTCTAGTTGATAAAAATATGCCTAACCTGTATATAAAACTAAAGAGACTAAAAACATTTCACTGCTTGTTTCTTGCTATCCATATCCATAAATTATCTAATGTATTATCTTTTATTTAGTCTATTTCCACATATCCTTGGCTACCATAACAGAATCCTTTTTAACCCATACTCCTAAATATTTCATTCTATCATGTCCCCATAAATATGGGTATTGCTGAATCAATTTATGTGTGGTTAGATAGTTTACAGGTATAGCCTTTGCTCTGTCTGTATTAATGTTATAGCCTCAAAAAACGTGAAACTGTCTCAGGCAGTTCCACAACACTGAAATGTCATTTCCTGGTTTTATCTGGTACAAAATAACATCATCTGCAAATAAAGCCAACTTTTCTTGATTACCACACCAATTATATCCCTGAATTTCTGAGTCCCTTATTTTCTTTGCCAGTGGTTCTAAATATAATGCAAATAACAATGGGGGATGAGGATACCCCCACCTGGTTCCTCTGTTTAGACACAACAGAGGAACCTCCCACTTTATTTTTGCTTCTTATCTTTCATATATCCTCCTAATTAACCACATTATTATATCAGGGAATACAAATGCTTCCACTGTCATATTCATAAAATTTCATCTTACTCTGTCAAATGCTTTTTCTGCATCAAGACCTAAAACAAAAGCAGTATTTTCTTAAATTCTGCTTCCCTATGGATCATCATTATTCTAGTAATATTGTCAAATGTTTGCCTCCCCTCCACAAATCTATATTGATCCATATGTATCAATTTTGATGACACCTTTGCCATTCAATTTAGCTATTATAGACATAAACATTTTATAATCATGGTTTAAAATTGAATTGGGCCTATATGAAGCTGGATCTGATGGGTCTTTACCATCATTAGGCATTACAGCCACCACAGCTTTCTTCCAGGATCTTGATGATTCCCTATCTTTTAAAATATTGTTAAACAAACCCTTCCAGATCTTTATCACTTTCTTCCCTCCTCATAGGCGCCGGAAGCTGTTAAAGACTTGGGGGGGGGGGGGTGACAGGGGCACTTAGTGAACTAAAAAGGGTAATTTTTTATAACTATTTGCTACCACAACATAGGTTCACTTGGAGGACATTTTAAGCTCAGCCAATTCCCTTTTGGTTCTTGAATTAACATTTTCTGATTGGTCTTAGCCATCCCCAGGCTGATAACTGTATTTGCCTAGTGAGAACAACTGTGATCATACAATAGATAATTTGAGGGGGGCATGTAAGGGATGCAGCATTTACGAACAGCCTGTATCCATTAGTGGCATGAGGGGAAATCCTGGAGTACATTTTCTATTACCCATCCTTAGATCCAAGTTGCATTTGAATATGGATGGATGAGCTTTGCTTTATTTTTATGGATAGCTTGATCTGGAACAGTGGTAGCCTCTGTGAAATATATCCATCTCTCCACAATATTCAGTTTAGATACCTGGACTGAGTATTTCTGATGCTATTTGACTTGCTGATGTTCAGTAGGTCCATCTGTATTATGTCGGAAGATGCTTTGTATGCCAGACATGTCACCTCTAAGCACTCTGTAGGATACTGAGTATACTAATAAATCTTTGAGGTGGTCTATGCAAGATCTATTGTTTAGGACTTGTATCCTTTTGGTAAGGTATCTCTGAAGGTATTC
Organism: Protopterus annectens; assembly: GCF_019279795.1. NCBI lineage: Eukaryota > Metazoa > Chordata > Ceratodontiformes > Protopteridae > Protopterus > Protopterus annectens. The sequence goes on along the minus strand of NC_056751.1, from coordinate 427,507,086 downwards.
CAATTGTTGCATGGAGCTGGACAGATACATGCCAAAGTGGGCATTATACAAAATGATTGACATCATGAGAGCTTTGCAAATGGGGACAACAACATCTCCAGATCTAGTCACAATCAATTTGTTTATAAGCTCTGCAATATAGAAATACTTTCTTATGACCCTGGGCACATGTTGGTCAAAAGTTTGGTCACTGTACACACAAGTTCCCAAATGACAAACAATTGGATCAGTTCTCAGAGGACATTGTCATGATTTTGACGCCAGTTATTATTTGGGACAAACATTCTTGCATGATGATTAAGTCATTTGGGGATTCAATAACCTCTCTTAGCTTGCAGTCATCTCAAAGTTAGCTGGCCAAAGCTCTTTGGTATTTCATTTTACTTTTGAGATGTATATGCCAAACAGAAAAAGTCTCAGCACTGAACCCTGGGGGACTCCATTGGTGACTGGTCTCTTCCCCTGTTTTGATCTCCTGCATCCTGTGAGCCAAGTTGACAGTGCAGCTGATGATGTAAGTGTTTACGCCTACATTATTCATCTTTTGTACTACACCTGAGTAGGGGATTGTACCAAAAGGCTTGGCCAGGTCAAGGTAATGTGGTGTGAACTGTTTTACCTTCATCCATTGCTTTGGTAACAAGAGCAAAGCTTAAAATCTGCCCATAATTTTGAGCCTTTCACACTTTCCTATGGGCTGTTTTCAAACACATTTTCAGGGCCATACATACAAGTATGCATTCCTTGATTCACCTTCCTGATTGTATTAAATTATATTAATTGTATAATACAGCACACTTGTTAGACTTAAGTTTGAGAGTTTGAGCACATTTTAAATTTATTGTTTAAACATTTTTCCAGTAGGCAATGAAGCAAAATGCATGCACCAATAATGACAAAACTGCCCTATTCAGAGCATTTCCATAACAGTCTACTTCCACGCACAAATGCATTTTAAATTTGCTTGAACATTTTTCCAGTAGGCAATGAAGCAAAATGCATGCACCAATAATGACAAAACTGCCCTATTCTGAACATTTCCATGATAACAGTCTGAACCTATGAACTTCTACACACAATATATACATACAGAATCACAGTAGTGTAAGCCATAGGCATGTTGCACAGCTTTTTGAACTTATTTTCAATGGGGGGGGGCAAAAGGCCAAAAAACAGGGACCCATTTTAAACATTGCTTGTATAATTTTCAAAAATTGTTTGCATAAAATGTTGTAAGCCGCAGTGGTGCAGCGGTAGCATTGTCGCCTCACAGCAAGAGGTTCTCCCATTCAATTCTCGGCTGGAGCGCCTTCTGTGTGGAGTCTGCATGTCCTCCCTGCAGTCGAGTGGCATTCAAAAGACATGCATGAATGGGCATGTCTTCGTTGAAGGTTGGGTGTCGGGCTGGCACCTTGGCACCATAACAATCTACTGCCAATCATTAGCGAACCAGAGTTCCGTTGTGGCGACACCTAACCGGGAAAAGCCAAAAGAAGAAGAAGTTTGCATAAAATGTTGTGTTACCACCATGGATTTCCCTGCCAAGTCTTGAACCCAGAACCCTGTGCACTACAGTCAGAGCAACATACCACTAAGCTAAACCAGCAGTTTCTTGGAAGACAACCTTAAATGGCTATCATATCATTTAGTGAATTCAGTTCTCACTTCTCACCATAGCTCTCAACCTCTTAACACAAAAATGCAGAACAAAGCCAATAATGGGAGAATACAGCCCCAAAATAGGGACACATTTCAAATACTGATTTTATAACTTTAGACAATTGCTAGAATAAAAGGTTTTGTTTTATCACTCCTGAAAACCAGAGGAACATAACAAAAATGTGATGCATAAATTCACGAGTGATGATGGCTAGGGACTTTAGGCTCTTTTTACCTGTACCCAAGGTACAGGGTTTGAGCCTGAGTACTTCTAGCCACCAGATGTATTCCGTTGGGGGAATTTACGTATATACACACACACACACACACACACACACACACACACACACACACACACACACACACACACACAAACACACTTCTCACTCCCAGTAACACACACAAGTCTCTCTCCCAGTAATACACACCTTATTCACTCTAAAAATAGTATGTCTCTCTCCTAGTAAATCCCACCTCCGTCCTCTGATTTTTCATGCAGGCAGCTTCCGAAATTAAATCCTTCAGCAGCAATTCACCCAGGTAGCAGGCAGCTTCCGAAATTAAATCCTTCAGCAGCTAAATAAAACTGTCTGTTCCCACACAAAAGTATTCAAAACCAGCTGGAAATACGTGCACCGCGAGCTCAACTCCAACAGGCTGGTAGCCCTGATGAGCTGACGTCATTGCACACGGGATGACATCAGCTAAAGTGTGAAAAATGAAAAATAATTCAAAAAATAAAGATGTAATTTGGGACAGTTGAAAGATGATCTGCAAAAGTGGGGGCTCCCCACCCCCCTTGCTCTATGGTTCCAGTGCCCATGTCCCTCCTAGCTTCCAAACTTACACAGGAATAGCATAGAGACTTTCCTGTAGATTGATTATATGTCACTGCTTTTGTCTCATCTCTTCCTGTCTTAACTGTTAATTGTTGAACCTCATCTACCTCTAACCTTGACATACTTAAGTCTTTCATAAATATTTCCATTTATACTTTTTCTTGATTTCTTTATTCCTCTGCTTTATACAAATTTTCACAGAACTTCCAAAATATCTGTAAAACCTCTATAGGATCGCTGGTTATTTTTCTTGTTAAAGGCTTCCTTAAGTTTCACAACAACCCTTTCTACTTACTGTTACCTAAGTGCTAAACGTTTTTGTGCTCTGGAGTTATCAAAACAGTTGCTTAACAGCAATCTTTCTAAACTAATCCATATTATCCAGATACCTCCTTATTTTTTCTTTATCACCCTGCAGTTTTACCTCTTCTTTTTCTGTAAAATATCCCTTATTCTGTAATACTTTAATCTTCGTCAGCCACTATAAATAATTTTTATTACTTTTTGAAGATGCAGCTTTTTCCTTTTATTTCTACCTTATTTTTAACTTCAGTTTCATTTTATTCCACTCTCTAGCTATAACTTCTAAAGAAATATCTCTTATGTAATAGATCTTGAATTCAATTTCCACTACCCATGCCTTAAATTCTTTTCTTTTTTAACAGGTAGTTGGGGAAGCACCAATGTCTCATTTTTACTTCATTACCCTGCATTTTTATCTTAGCTTTTATCAGTACCTGATCTGAAATAGTTATTGTATGTGTGTCAAAGCTTTCAATTAAATGCACATGTTCCTGTGAAATATAATTTTTGTCCAGTCTAGCCCAGTTATTGTACCTTGATGAATAATATGTATATTCTCTCCGAGTTCCTACTGCTGAATTACATCTTCCATACCAACCATTTTCATAAATTTCTTCAGAAATGTACCCTCTTGCTATATTTTCTGATCTAGATACTTCAGATACATCCTCACTGTTGCAAATCAAGTTCCAGTCCCACACCTATAAGTAATAATCCCTGCTGAAAGCTGATTATTTCTCCCAAAATTTTCTTTAGCTCTATAATAGCAGTTTTAGGTGGAATAGAAATACATGTCAATGTAATCTTTCTCCCTTGCCAGTAGCTACTTGCTACCACGTATCTACTATTACTGTCTCTTTTTTTCTCTTCTGTCACTATTGTTAATCCATTAGCAATTAGTATAAGATCTCCCTTTTCCCTTTGTCCTTGTATTCTACGGAATGTCCATCCTGAAATCCTTTCTTTATTAAATTCATATGCTCACTTCTTTCCAAGTATGCATCCTTGCTATTTGCATTCTGCATTTATTAATAAAATCAATACTCTTAACTTTTTGTCTGTACCTGTGAGGCCATTCGTGTTCCAAAATAACATGCTTACAGTAGCCATTATGATAAGAAGTTAGTATTCCTACCTATTATATATGACAGCTTTTTTAAAATGTCTATTTCCAGCTTTTGTGTTACACGCACCAATTAATGTTTGTCAGGCTGATCTCTTATCTCTTACACAGTTGTTTCTTTTCATTTCCACTTGAACCTATGTGACATTTTAGAAAACTTTTTTGTTTTAAGGAAAATCTTCTCTCTCTCACACATACACACACACACACACACACACACACACACACACACACACACACACACACACACACACACACACATCCAGAACACCCCAAGAAACTATTCATTTAAAACAAATACACAAAACTATGTACATATTCAAATAATGAAGTTTAACCCTCTGGATAGTAACAATTGTCCCATAATGACAGCTTTACACATGCATATCTTAACCTAATATTAAGGTTGTCCATGCTAAGATGCATGTCACAGCCTGTGCTCCTACTTACACTAATTGCTGTCTGTACTTTTCTTAGCTTCATTCACCTGCTAGACATGAAAACAGCGTATATATTTTCAGAAACCATTAACCTTTAGCCTTAAAAAAAGTGTTTTGGCTTTTATTATTTCCCCCTATAATCAGCTTGCCTCCATGGAAACTCAAGTACCAAATGAACAGCTTTGCAGACCTCTCAACTTACACTTATTTATTTATTTGTCAAAGGAAAACTTTTCATTACATTCGGTGTCCTCTTATTTACTTGCTTCTACAAAAAAACTTATTAGATTAAGCCGAAGGCCTTAATCCAGACATTCACCTATGCAAAGGTAAAAGAGAATATATCAGCTCTACATGTATTATAATCTGTGCACTTTTACACCTCATCCACCACCTCAACAACTCAGGATAACAGCATATTAACTTAAACTTGCTTTGGTTCAGCCTTTGTTTTCTTTTTACATTGTAATGCCTACATTTCTTAAAACTAAAAAAGAAGAAGAAAAAAGGCACTCGATACTTTAGTATCTTTATCTTAACTAAGAATGTTTTACTGTATAGCACACGATTTGTATGATGCAATGTTTTTTACAAATACTTTTAAGAACAAAAATCATTTTACTTGCAGTTGCTTTCCTTTTTTCCCTCCTTCCCTTCAGTGTGTTTTCAAACCTTAATGACATGAAGTGGGACATATATGTTTCAGTCCCTCACAAGTTTAACAAAGTCAACAAAAGTCCAATCATTCCACTTTTTCTTGTAAAGTCATATTTCACAGATGTGATTGATTTTTCATAGTGTCACATTTATTCACTAATTTGAGTGTTGCTTGGTCTTCTTCCTGTTCATCAACATCTCCCATCCCAAATCTCTGGTTCAAGTCCAAGGTACTCCCAATTCTTCTAGTCAGCACTTGTGCTTTTTATTCTGTATCTCCAACATTTTCTTATTGAAAAATGGAAAATAAATTACTGGTAAAGTCTCTCTATAATCTTTATTATTAGAAAAATGAGAAACAATGTCCCTTTCTGTTTGATAGCTCACTTTTGGATAAACCTTTGTTTTTCCATCTTGCTTGTTCTACATCAAAAAATAACTTTGATCTGTCTGGAATAAATATTCTGAACACAGCTATGTACTGCAGCTTGAATCTCACACCTGCTTCTCAACACTTCCTGACTGCTAGGATACATTTGCTTTTCTTCTGTGTGATGTGCAGTGAATAATCATTTTCCACAAACATTCAACTGTCTCCAGTTTTTAATACTTTGCCCTTTTGCCGCAGTTTTATCAGGATCATTTTGTTCTGCTTGTATGATTGCATCTTTACTAATATTAATTAATATAAGTCTACCATTTTTTGAAACAGCTCTTTTTGAACAGTTTCATACTCAGCCGGTCTTTTCTTCATTTTACCTCTGATTTTTGCAGTTTTATCTTTTTGTCTATTCTATTTTTTCCAGCCTTTTGTTATTTGAGTTGATATACTCCTTCAGTGTTTCATTTAGTTTAATCAGCTCTGAGCACATTTGGTTTATTTTTTTTCTCTAGATTACTGGAAGCCATGTCTTGTACCAAAACTGGAGCTTGAACTGCTTTTTGCTAAACAGCTGCAGGATTCTTTCCAGTCAGTGTTTTCTCTTTACCTTTTCTAGTTAATTTTCTTTCAGGGTCTCTAGGTTTCTTTTTTGCTGGCATCCAAGCAGTGTACTTACTAGCCAGTAATTGAATTTAACAAAACTTGCTAAGTTTTTGGCCCTTATCTCTCAGTTTCTTTTTTTTTTAACACTGGGAGAGTGAAATCAAGATGATGATTAATGCACAGCCATCTTGGAAGCCCCACTGATTTTGAATTTCATTCCTAGATCACCCTCTCCAATAGTTTTGTGCAAGGGTACACCTACTATCATCTTCCAGTCCTGTGGCATTGAAACTGTTCCTAAGAAAAGAATGCATGTGACTGGCAATGGTTTACTGAATACCCCTTCCAACTCTCTAAACACGCTGGAAGGTAGATTATCTGGACCTTATAGCTTGTCTTCCTTATCTCCGTTCAGTTCCCTTCCGGCATATTCCCAGCTATTTCTTATCTGTCTGATTTTCCCCATCCATACCACCACTTCAGCCCAAGGAAAAATAACTAATTTAAGTCTGCATGATCTCTACTAATCTTAAAGCATAATATCCCCCACAAACACACATTTTCCAGACAGCAAATACCCTAATGATTCTTTTGTTACCTCATATTATCTGAATATATATATATATATATATATATTTTACCAGATCACGCTCTTTTACCCATATCTTATGCTTTATTACATGTACAAAATACTTGTATTTAAGGACAGTATGGCACCTTCAGGCAGCATGGTAGCTGCATAGTTAAAATCTCTGCCTCACAACTCCAGGGTCTGGGTTCAGTCTTGATCTCTGACCACTGTCTATGTGGAGTGTGCATACCCTTCTCATGTCTGTACAGGTTTCTGCTCACCTACCAAAAAGCATGCAGATTGATGTGCTACTGTAAATTGTCTATATATATTCCTTTTACTTTTGCTGTTTGGTCCAGGTCATGTCTAAAAAGTATCCAAGCAACCACTTACCAGTTAACAATAAACTAACAAATAAGTAAATAAAGCTTCTTTTAATAACTTCCTCAATTCCAGATCTTCACAGCACAACCTTTTTGAAGCCAGGATTTGTTCATATAGATGCTGCAATTATAATGAAAATTTTCTACTATACAAAGGCATAATATTCAAATTACTTTGATTTAATTTTCATTGCTTTGTTTGTTTGTGTTTGCATGATATTGTTTAAGAGTTATATTAATTGACTGCTAGAAATTAGCAAACAGAAGTAAATGTTCCCATTACCTGATATTTTTAGTTTTGATCTTTCCTTGATTCTGCTATATATGTCTTACCAGGAAAATAAATGTTAATTTCTTTCTTTTCCCACTGCCTTTGGTTCCTCTGGCCTGCTCAGCAGTATACTTTTGTGGGTATTTCTCCTAGAATAGTTATTATTTCATCTCCCCCTGTCCTTTACTAATGTTGGTAGTTTTTAATAATCTACACCCAAGTCTGCATAAATAAAATTTCACAGCTGCACAGAGGTTATTTTCCATGCCAACTCTTATTGCAGAGCCTTGCCTTTTTGAAATAGGCGACTCTTTTAGTTCAAAATAATTCAGTCAGATTTATGTTATTTGCAGACTTATTGCTTTTTTCTGCCCTCTAGGTGAACTGTGTTCTAATATTACCAGTTTAATAATTATATGCTAAAATTATGTTTAATTTGCTAGGTTTTTCCAGATTACCAAGTATATTTGCATTTATGTCATGTTGTACTTGAAAAGCTTCAGAAAAAAATTGAGATTGAAAGGAAATGTGCCAGTAAATGTTTTAGGCATGTGACTACTGCTTTTTTGTAAGATAATTTTTGTCTACATTTTACATACATCTTTTCATAGTCTTTAATATTTGTTTACTTACTTTTCCTCATTAAGTCCTCACCATATGTCTGAAGCATTGATTAGCCCACTACAGTGGGGTTGTTTTATATCTTCTTTCTCTTAACAATGCCTTTTCTCAGTGACTCACTTCTAAATTTAAGCACAATAATGTGTTATCACTTTAATTTTTCATTTTATCTGTTCAGTGTCTTACCTGCTCATTAGCTTAAATGTTGTGCTTTCCTTATTTGCTATGTATGCTAGAACTCTACCGGAAAATTTAATACTAGACATGCTGTTATACATATCACAAGGAAATAATGATAAATAAATTTAAAAATTCTAAAGGCAGACATAGTGTTCTTTTAATAAATGAAATTAACATTCAAAGAGGCAAAATGAGTGAAGAAAGTCAGAACAAATATATACAACTTTATAGTATTGAGATTCTTCTACGTGGTCCAACAGATATGGTTGTCTTAATCACCACAGAATTACCTGAAGCTCATTTCGATGTGAGGAAGGTGGAGCCCTCCACACTTCCCATGAGCTGGTTATATCCCTGCACACATTAACTAACATAACTTGCACTAAGGTCACTAAACTTCAGGTTATGTTCTACTGCTGCTTCAAGGCTGGTTGTTTAGTCTCCATATTTCAATTAAACAAACACTGATTAAACATGCATTGATCAAGTAAATGATTTAAGTCCTTCCCTTGGAGATTAGTAGTGGATACTAAAGCATAATTTCATTGGTTAAGGTATACTTTCAATCTATATGCATAACATTTTTTCTTATTTTAAGCTTGTTAATCCCAACTCTTTTGTTCAATTACTGCCTTTTATGGCATTAAAGGATGTTTCAGTCACATGAATGCATTACAGCAGTGGCAGTTTCAACAGATATGCTGCTCATATCTGAATCCTGAAATTCTGTATTATGGAATTTTATGGCCATACTAATGGCAGTCAGCATAACTTGTTGACAGTTGTTTTCTTTGGAGGAGGGCTTTGCCCCCTGCAATGCTTACTAATTAATTTATCACCTTCAAATGGCTACACCTTGGAGTAAGAACTATTCTTCCAATTAGTCACTTATCATATTTCAAAGTTCTGTCACTGAAATATGTGAAACCACAAAATACTGTCTTGACTGTATATGTTGAAACTGATGTCAGGGAAAAGAATGCACTGTGGAAAACAATAATATACTTACTTCTTGTCCTCAGACATAAATATAAATTGACTAGCAATCTTCTTTATTGAGGAATACACAATGCTAGAGGAAGAAACCTCAAACTGTATGTACCCATGGCTCATTGTCACATATCTTACGAGATAATAATCTGAGGTAAGTACAAGAATGTTTGTCTTGTGTTAGTAAACAACAGTCCATCCATCTCTGAAAGTTTAAATATAATGCAAAATATCACGTTCCCACTGTGCTTCTTTCTTCTATTCAAAGGAAGAAATGTAATAAGTCTCACATCAGGTTAATAACAAGTCAATTATAAAGCTAAAACCAATATTGTAAAGAAAATAGTAGATCTGGATGAAGGCAGACTTCTGGAATACAAGCTGAAGTAGTTTGAATGGGGGTGTCATTATAGCTTCATTCAAAGAATAGATTTCAGTGGGCCACATAGCCCACACACTAATCTTATAAGCTAAAGATCACCTTCAACAGCTTATTTTCCCATCCTGTCTTAAGAATTGTTTTTTGACTCTACTGTACATTTTTAAATAATTTCTTATTTTTAGAAATACTACTACTTCTGAAGGTCTGGTTCAATCACCAGTATCCTTCTGAAAAATATTGCTTTTCTGTCTCTCCCTAGAGCTAAGTATCTTGTCACTTTAGATTGCATCCTCTTCCTCTGATATATATCTTTTTCTAAATATATTAACTACTTGGGTTGTTTGTATTCCCTTAAGGATCCTACATTTATCTCTTCGTACCCTCTTGCATTCTTACTTTTAGAGAGTACATCACAAAATCTTGTTGTTCTGTTTATATGGTGCCCAGTTTAGACTGTGAACTTTCTTTGTTGTTGACTTGTAAACTGACAGTCATTGGTGTAGTATATTGAAGATTTACCCATGGTTGGTGTGGCTTAATCATGAGGGCAAAGGCTGAGTTGGTTATTGCTATTATACAATGACATTAATAGCACCGTGGTGTTCTTCCATGTTGTTTCCATACCCTCATAGCTGGCTTTAGGCACCAGCAAACCCTGCAGTCGCTGGGGGTCCCCTGTTCCTGGAGGGCCCCAAACAGAGCAGGTTATCTTATCTTGATATTTTGTAACATGTCTGTCAAACCAGTAAGGTAAGCACTAGATAGATCAATAGTCCACAGTGAGTCATATTAGAGGAAACCTTGGATTTTAAGAAGAGATGATTCTTCCAATCTTCAGGAATGTTTTTCTCTTTTAGGGAGTTTTATAAATACTGACAAAACATGAGATACTATATCAACTTATTTGCTGAAAATCAGTGCAGTGCCAAACATAATAGCAAAATAAAGGATCAAAAACAGGAGCACATTTTAAATATTACTCTAACTCACTTAAAAGGTTAATAGAATAACACCTTTTGCATCAACATGCATTTTTTTGGACAATAAGAAGTATAAAACTGATGTCTGGATTTATTGACTGACTGTAATTCTAAATGATTTATCAGCAAATCAAAAATTTTTTTTGAATGACAGACAAAATAATGAGCAAAATCAGGGAAGGTCTATGACACCAGGGATAGTGACCTGCATGCATTACTCTTCAATGAGGTCAATAAAAGGGACTTACCCCTGCTGCTGTTTGATGACTGCTAAACAGCAGTCACTGACCTGGTGTGGCAGTATCAGTGTACACAATGTATTGCTATTTGCTGAAATAAGTGAAAACTACTATTGCTATGGCTTATGCATGTTTGTGTATGTGTGTGTGTGTGTGTGTGTGTGTGTGTGTGTGTGTGTGTGTGTGTGTGTGTGTGTGTGTGTGCGCACATGCGTATGTTTGTGTGTGTAAAAATTATCACTGATTTTTTTCTGCACACATACACACTAATGCCACATGACATACATTATTCTTCTGGGTATCAGTAAAAAAATGCAGCTAATAACTAATTACATTTCAAAAGTAAGGCATAAAATATATCACAGAGCATTCAGACACTTAGATTTTCTAGGAGTCTGGTGCCCCCCCCATTCCCCAGACTATATAAATGGATTCATCCTTGACTGTGAGGGGGATTCTCAAATGCTGTTTCTGGTTGGGGAAAAATGAGGAGAAAAAATGTATTCATTTCTGCTTACACTCTTTGACATTAAAAGGGCTGTGACATGACCCTGCTAGGGATAAAGCTAACAATGGCTTCTGCTCTCATCTGTAACAATTCTAAAACCAGTCCTGCTTAAATTTGTATGCACAGAAAGCTGCTGTAGGTTATGTGTGTGTGTGTGTGTGTGTGTGTGTGTGTGTGTGTGTGTGTGTGTGTGGGGGGCTGTAAATTGTGTGGTTACTACTTTAATTTTCATCACAGTCAAACCTTAGACATGTGCACAGGAGGTCGTTATGGCTTGTGTTTGGGTTGAGGACAGTATGACCATTGTTTCATTTACTTTTCTCAGAGACCCTACAGGTATACAAAGAAGGTTGCTATAGCTTGTGTAGGGGCAGTGTACTGTCTAGGAGCAGCAAAGTAGAATACATTTTTGTAATCATTATTTTTTTCACTTTCCTCACAATCACACATCGGGCATTTATACAAGTGGTTGCTTTGAGAGTTAGGAGTGAGGCGTGAGAAGGCATACTATATATAGATATGTCAGCAGTTAGTTGAAATACATGACTGTGGCAATTTGAACCTTTCCTTTAATCCCAATCTAACACCAGAGGGATGCGTTGGCAGTGACTATCTTTGTTGAAGGGTTAGAGATTCAGACAGTATTCCCAAATAGAACCTCAGTAGCCTCACAACAACTGGATTGCCAGTTTATTGTGAGCTACTATTTTGTCAGCTTTGAACTTTAAGCCTTGGGTACAACTTATGTCTTTCATGAAAGAAAAAAAAAAACAAGTCTGAAATTATTTTCTTATTCATACCACAGTTGGGTTAAAAGTCTAAGAAAATATTCTAAAATGCATCACAGAGCATCTATAACCTTGTGGCTTCTTGAGTCCTGGCTTATTCAAGTTATAAATGGTTATTACCATGCTATCTTGGTCAGGAAGGGTGTGTTGAAAGGTTGCAAGGAAAACTAAAACTGAACAGCAACAGTGAATTTCTTTCCTTAATCATAATTTATGTTCAAGGCATCATTGGATGAAAAGGTTATGAAAAAAAGAAAAAAAAAGAAAATGCAATTCAGAGCATACAGAAAGCTATGGCTTATTGAAAAAGTTGAAGAGTGAAATGTGGGAAAAGGAAGAAAAATGTAATGTGTATAGTTTGGGAGAACTGGAGGGTGTGTGTTGGGTGGGGTGGGGGCTGAAACATTAGGCCTAGGGTGACATTTCATCTAAGTCCAGATTTGTGCATAGAGTTGTTATTAATGTATCATTGTTGCAACTAAATACCAGTAACTGTGAATGTGCCTTTGTGAGATGGGCCAACATAGTTTTGTAGACAGGCCTATTGTAATGTAAGAGCATTGTAGCTACATGTCAGTCTGTCCATACTACTCCTACACGTTTGCAGTATGAACTAAAAGGATGCTTAGGAGGGTTGGCAGTGCAGGGTGATACTTAGACTGGAAGTGCCTAGGTGGGCCCCAACTTGATATTTGCTGGGGACCCCCAAAATACTAACATTGGCTCTGTCTATCCTGCGGCTTTGCTGATGTACTGCATATGCATATGGGACTTACATTCCCATACTTATGCAGTGCATCAGTACTTTGGAAAACAAGCACCAGAGATGGGAAGATCTCTGTTGCTTCTTTGTTTTTTGTTTTTGTTTTTTTAAAGAAACTGTGAAATGTTTAGAGGTATGAGAGAGGTCAAAATGCAAGGAAAATCAAGTACGCTTATTTAGTTTTGTATAAAATACCTGATTTTCCTTGTATTTTCTCTGCCTATTAGAAAACTGCAAAGCTTAGCATATATTAATAGAAGAAAGTCCGGGTGACCAGACTATTTTCTGTTGGCATATACTCAATTTACAACAGGCACACTAGCTGGGCTGACTGATCAGTGTGCACATTTTTGAATATCAATGACCTGCCATTGTATAATTCCAATTATACAATGACCCCCCCATTAATGTTCCAAAATGTGCATGCTGATTGGTCAGCGTGCCCGTTGTAAATCCGACTTATACTAATGGTCACCCGGACTTTTTCCATTAGTATAAGTCTTCATTTTTTTGTTTTTTGGTAGCAATGGAGAACAGAACAGCTCCGTTGCTGTAATCTCGCTATGTTAAATGAGTTTAACATAGCAAGATATCTTAAAAAAAAGCAACGTAAATCTTCCTTTCTCCATTGCTTTTTTTAAAGCTATCTCGCTATGTTAAACTCTTTTAACATAGCGAGACACCTTTTAAAAAGCAATAGAGAACTTCCTTTCTCTTTTGCTTCCACACACAGCTGTGATGTACTGAGTAAGCATACGCATGCACAGTACATCAGAACTGCCGCAGAATACAGGACAGCTGCGGAAGGGCAGCGCGTAGGCATTATACAATGCCATTATTTAAGAAAAGTAAGTATTTTTTTTCTTAAATAATGTCATTGTATAATAGCAATAACCCACTTCTGGGTGTGTGTAATGTTGGATTTACCCATGGTAATTATTTAAGAAAAGTAAGTATTTTTTTTCTTAAATAATGTCATTGTATAATAGCAATAACCCACTTCTGGGTGTGTGTAATGTTGGATTTACCCATGGTTGTCTTTGTTTGGCTACTCGGGCTTCACCCTCGTGACCAAACCACACCAACCGTGGGTAAATCCAGCATTACCCACACCCAGGCATGGGTTATTGCTTAAATAGTCTATACTATAAACTTATTGTTTCACAGTGGTGTTGCCACATTCTATGCATTCCAGAATTCTACCAGTTTTTCCTTAATGCTCACTATCATTGTTGAATACTTTTAAGTCAGGTGATTTAAGTACCTAGGTCATGTTCCTCATTGCCAGTAAAGGTTGCAGTGAAATATGAGGAACAACAAGAATGTTATCCATGGGATTCAGAAAATTTTACCGCACTGTGGAAACCTTTACTCAGAAGGATTCTCAGAGGAGTAAGCCCAAGTGATTCCAAGAGTGCTGTCCAACTAGAGATGAACACATGCACCAGACATAGCATGGACAGCAGTCTCACTGGGTTGCAAACAAATGGATTAGTCCAGGGGAGCTGCTGATGCTAATTAGCCTTGTGCTCTCACCTAGATATAGTGCCTGCACCAGATCTATGCAGTAGGGATTCAGAGAATCACTTTACCTCATTAATTTGGTTGCAAGGAGGAAAACTTATATGGAATTTTTTTATGGCTTGCAGACATTCATCCCTGTGGAAGGATCAGATCTTATAAAACAACTACAGGTAAGTACAACAAATCTGTCCATGTGTGTGCCTCTGTGTGCATGTGTGTGTGTGTGTGTGTGTGTGTGTGTGTGTGTGTGTGTGTGTGTGTGTGTGTGTGTGTGTGTGTGTGTGTGTGTGTGTGTGTGTGTGTGCTTGTGCTGGAAGGTGCTTGTACAACTGTGATACATGAGCTAATATGGAGAACACTACTGCAGACAGGATTCACAGTTCAGTGTTCATTTCAAAGACATGGTAATGAGCTTCTAATGAGGAGTTTCTCGGTGTGGCTTTAGTGTATCTGTGAATACAAGAATATCTATGTCATGCTAACTAGCAGTCCCAAATTGCCCAATGAGTACTATTGGTGATAATCGTTTTAAATCCTGGGGCATGTTTAGAAGAAGCTTGTTCAGAAGAAGAGACAATTACACAGTTTTCATTTTTATCAGCTATTAAAGAATACATTTTTTGGAATATTGATATAAATTAGATTTTTCTCTTGCAGCTTGATGAAGTATCAATGAATATGATAGTGCGGGGATATTTTAAAGGGAAAATCTGAAATGTAAGGTTTAGATAGAAAATGGTTATTTTTACAGTACTTGTGGAATCACGATCAGCTAAATAAAATCACATTATAACTGTGGCAATAAGGATGCGGTTTGAATGATTGTTTATTTTATTTATTTATTTTACATTTGTTGACCGGGCTAGTCTAGCTGGATATATTTCCATTTTCAGTAGAGGTCCAGGGAGAAAAGCTCCACACAGATATACAAAAGTATAAAATATTGTTACATGGTAAAATAAGGATTAATAAACAAAATAGAAACAGGTAGTTATTACATTCTAGATATAAAAACACTTGAGAAAAGTTACAGTAATCAGAATAATGCTTAAGAAAGCTAAAACAGATATAATACAGTAAGAGTTATGTATAATAGATATAAAAACACTTGAGAAACAGTAACAGTGAACAGAGTATTGCTTAAGACAGCTAAAACAGATAGTAAGAGTTATGTACAATAGTTCATATCAGGTAGAAGGATTTAAATAATAAGTTGATTAGAGTTTAAATAATGTCAGTCTTATTTACAAGACAAAGCATGTAAATGTTTGGAAGTTTGGTAAGAAGAGGAAGAAACAGGGGTGAAGAGGATGGTTAGTCAGGGTTACTACAAGGGCATAGCCAGTGCATTTGGAGGTGTTTTCTATGTTTTTGTTTAAAGAGTGGCAAGGATGTAATTAGAGTTAGTTCAGTGGGTAATAGGTTCCATTTTTTTCCTGCTGTGTTGGTAAATAGAGAGTCACCAGCTGTATTATTTGACTTTGTTAAGCTAGCAAGGAGTTTGCTAGAAGAACGTAGGGAGTTCAGATTATTATATGGGACTAACAGTTTTGAGAGTATAGGGGTATTATTGGGTTGGTAAAATATCTTGTGGGCAATTGTGAGTTGGGGGATTATCAGACGGGTTTGGAATTCCAGCCAAAGATTAGAACAGTGATGGGTTCTGAAGGGATTGCCAGTAGCGAATCTGGCAATGTTATTATAGGAGGTTGCTAATTTGTTAAGGTTGGTTTTCTTAAGATTGGTAAATATAGGTGAAGCATACAGAAGGGTTGAGATTAGGTGGGAGTGAACGATCTTGGCTCTGGCTGCTGAGGTTAGAAAAGGTTTTATTCTGTATAAGGAGCTTATTTTTCTGTTTACTATTTTAATGGTGTTGCTTATATGGTAATCAAATGAGAGATTATTGTCAATGGTTATTCCTAGAAGTTTAGTGGGAGAGTCAGGAAGAATAACAGTACCATTATTTGAAGAGATAGATTGAGAAGTCTAAGGGGGAGGACCTAGTAGTGGGTGTAAAGAGAAGGAGTTTTTTTTGTTTTGGCATTAAGAAGGAGACAACGTTTGGTAAACTATGTTTCTACAGTGTTGAAAACATCTTGAGTAAGAGAATATAGTTCAGATGGAGAGGTTGATGAGCATATTAGTGTGAAGTCATCTGCATATTGAATACAAGTGGCTTGAGAAATTGCTACATTGAGATCATTAATAAATAATGAGAAGAGAAGATGATTGTTGAATTATATGTTGCAAATATCTTATATCGCTATTGTAAATATTGTACATTCTGTACAGAATCAATATAATATAGTTTATTCTTTATGCAAAAGTATTATTGGAAGTTTTAATAAACATAAAGGTCCCTTACTCTTTCATTGCTAAGGGCCAACAGGCAGCTCAAAGAAAAAAGATAAAGATATCAAAGCAAGAAACAGAGGAGTGAAGTGTAAGCCAAGTGCATGCTCGTAGAAGGATTAGAAAATATGGGGATATGCTTTTAGTGCAAGATGTGGATTGGAGATCAGAAAGAAGGCATACCTGTTAAAAGAACTCAAAATCAATATTGTGGAAGATTGGCAAGCCACCACATCCTGGTCAAATACAACAGACAGATCATAACAAACAGAAAACCTGAGTGTGCCATCTGACAAATTATGGTGTATGACAGTTGGTCACTAAAGGTAAGTTGGCATCCAACAAATATATAATTTGTCCATGGATGCAGGAGACAGAAAAAATTGTAAAATGAACTAGAGATGGTTTAGGAAGATGCAGTTGAGTATAGTTTGTATTATGCAGATGCATTTTGCCGAAAACAGAAATATTTGTATGTTGAAATGAACAAGACTTACAATTAGAGAAGCAAAGGAATAAATATCACTAGAAAGAAAGGTCTGAATGCAACATAAAGGGAAAGACTAAAGGACATGACAAACATATAGCTTATGATTTAGTTAGTTAGTTAGTTAGTTTACAACTTTTTGCCCTCGTTGCCTGCTGACCATTGCATCTCTTGGTCCACCAACCCATGCATTCCATCAGCCCTTTACATCGTAGAGCAAGGCTGTATATAGCTTAAAGAATTCTTTAGCTAGGAAGGGAACAATATGGCTGCCAAGTAAAAGATTAAGTTTGAGGTTCTACAGAAAGAAATATATTTTAAAGACAATTCTCTAAAACAGGAAAAAAATATATAGAGAACTTATATTACTTCATATACTAAAGAAATACATAGGTTTCAGTAACAAAAAGAATTGTTTCTGTCAAAATATCTTCAATGTGATCCTCAGTCAGACTCTTCTCATCGCATTAAATGAACATCAGCAAAAACTCTCATTCAGAGATGACTACTTCAAAAAGAGACCTCCAACAAGTGATAAATTCAGTGCAGGAACTTTCTGTTAATAATGTGCCAGTTTCAAAATAAAATGGAATTAACTCAAGAAAATAGTACTAAACAAACAGAAGCCCTAAAAAACATGGCTGAACAAAATAATGCCCAAATAAAGGATATGGAATCTTCAGTGACCTAGAAGGAAGAATGAGGGAGGAAGAATCACATACTGAGTTCCTTATGAAGCAAAATGCTTAGCTAACAGACAAGCTGGAGGAATTAGAAAACAGAGAAAGGAAGAACAATCTTAGAATTTCTGGAGTACCTGACAAAACAGAAGGCGATGGCATGGTATCTTTATTAACCTCATGGATTCTAACAATTTTAAACATGCAAGAAGGACTACCTTTTGGTATAGAAACTGCTCACAGAGCACTTGTAGAGTCTACTTCAACAAAACATGCATCAACAACTAGGTCTGTGAGTTTTATGTCCTTTTTTGACAAAGAACTTGTTCTAAAAACAGTTTGGGCAAATTTTCCAATAAGAATGGGATAATCTGCAATAAGGTTTGACAATGACTATACCAGTAAAACACCAGAAAAAAATAAGGGAATGCTGACCCTTAATCAAGTCTCTGAAACAAAACAACACTAAATTTCATCTTCTGTATCCAGTCAGAATATTTTTTTCCGATAAATGACAAGATTTTTCAATAGCTAAGAAGAAGCTACTTTCTTCTTCAGAAATAATAAAAATTATTTCAGAGAGTGAAAACATGAACTGGAAAAAAGTCTTCACTGAAAAGATCTTAAGAAAAGAAAGGATGGACAGAGATTATAAGCAAGAAACCCAAAATACTAGTTACTTCAAACAATATCAAAGAAAAATACAAATGGAATTTCTGGACTACTGGTATAGAGTCTTGTTTAATATTTAGCTTTCAGATGTCTTTTATCAAGATAACCACCAACTGATATATACAAATAATTACTAATCTGTCTGAATATAACAATAAAAAAGGAGGAAACATAAGATGGGAAAAGACAGAAGGAGAAATAGAGGCAGAAAAGACATTTTTCTGTGGTAAGATATACCTGACACTTTTGGCATGAATAATATATATATATATATATATATATATATATATATATATATATATATATATATATATATATATATATATATATATATATATATATATATATATGGGTCTACTTCTCTTTATCAAAAAACACCTCTTTGAAAAAGAGAAGTAGACCCACACTTATGTGAAAGTTCACTTAACCAAAAGTGCACTTCCACGAAGAACGGTTCAACAAACCTTTAAGGGACACTGAGGCACTGAAGCACACTACAATGGGGAAAGGGAATTTACCTGTTTCCCCACTGTAGTACGATCTCGGAGTTGGTATATTTAAGTAGGGGTGGGGGGCACAGCCCCCACATGGGGGGGTGCAGGGGGCTTGCCCCCCACAAAAACATTGTTTTGGTGATCATTAATGGTTCTTTTTCAAAGAAGTGTTTCTTCGATGAAAGTACAGTAGACCCATATATATATATATATATATATATATATATATATATATATATAGAGAGAGAGAGAGAGAGATATGTAGATAGATACATGGCCGGCCTTAGGCATAGGTGAACTAGGCGACCACCTAGGGCACCGTAAAGGCCAGTCTCTTAAAGGGCACCGTTTTTATTTATTTTAATTAACAAAGGTTTGCGCTCTTCTCGGCGCCCTGCTGAAGTGTAACTGTAAGCCGGAACTATGGGGGAGGGGGGGCAGCTTCCTCTCACTTACTAGGACAGTTTTAAAAAAAAAACAGTTACTTCGTGTGCTTCGAGAGTCTGCTGTAAGGAGGAAAGGTATGTTATGTTTTGGGAATGGGCATGGCTGCCGCCGCGCCGGAACCCTACCTTTCATTTTTTCTCATTCATCATATATTTTGACTCTTTCTGCTGACCCTTGTAGGAAAGCAGTCTGCAGGTTTTGCTCCTCAGTTCTGTAAACTGCAGTGCCAGTCATAACTATAAAGCCTATATGTAGTTCAGGTTAATGCAGCCTTCTATCTGCTCTTTAAGACTGACATGCAGACATGATTTAGTGTTATTTTAGGGTAAGGACAAACAGTCTTTGTAGTTCTCAATCTTTAGCACTGACTGCAAGTGTAAGATGCAGTAAGCATTTAGAAGTTTTTGATATAAGGCAACTATGATTCATGTCATGTCATGTTTTGTCTACGAACGAAGAAGCAGAGAGTCAGGTTGTCAGAACAGATGAGAAATGAAGAAGATAGATAATTCACTCACATTTTGTAACCACTGTGGCCTGATTACAGACCAAGGCTCTTTTACTGGACAAAAGCATGGATACAGGTATGAAGCTGCAGGTAGCAAACGCTGTTTAATCTGTCCTGCCAGCAACTTACTGATGATGAATATCTGATGTAAAGTACAAACTGACTCATTCTTATGTAAAATAATTCATATAACACATTAAAACGTTTGTAAGATGTAAATATTTAAATACTCAAGGTGGTTTATATCCTAACAGAATTTATGAGCATATGTATGAAATTAGGAGGAGGAAGGAAAGAAATGCTTTGTTTAAACACAGTTTACAGTGCAATAATAATGGCTATTTATTTTGTGTATTATAACGAATAGGTAGGGACCCGAAAAGGGGGGGGGGTCCTTGGGAAACAAAATTAGAATATAAAGAGTTATGCTGGCAGCTAGTATTGGACTCTGGTAACAAACCTGGTTTAAATGATTGTATTTCTATAGTTCCAGTAGTTGAATTAAGAGCAGCCAGCTTATAAACATTACATATTTTATAAATGTATCTTATAACTTAAAAAAATATTTTACATGTGGTTTTAAATGAACTAGTTTTAAGGTTACTGTTATGGTATTGTGGTTTGATAGGTCAACATTTCCATATTTATTTATTTTGAAATATATTTGCATATGGTCATTTTTACATTTCGAACACAAGTTTACATGGTTTTATTTTAATTCCTACTATGTATTTAACTGTTATGTTTTTAAATAGTATTTTCATCATAATTTATTATTAAAGTAGTAGGATGGCGTTGATTGTTTAAATTCCTTGGGAAATGATGTAATTAATTGATTTTTATATAAATTGCTTGGATTCTATAATGACTGCTACTTCTAATGAAGTCCTGTATGTCTTTAGGATGAAAATGCTGTGTGTCATTAAGTTTTTTATGTTATATTGGTAAACAAGCGTTTTTTATGATAATATTTTTGAGTGGTAGCATTTGATTATATGTGTGAACAGATCTTCTTTGATTTATATCCTAACATCATGAAATACTAAACACACCCACACAGGGACACATGCACTAACAAATCTGTGTCTGTATGTATGTGTATTCACATGTGCGAACTTTCATGGGAAAATAATTTTGTACTCAGGAGGCAGAAAAATAACTATATATATGCACAGTACAGCAAGCTATGTAAATCATATTTAGTGATGCATATGCATGGGAACTCTTAAGTCACAGACTGGAATCTTAACAATAACATCAAATGAGGTATGAGAAGTATCACAGTAGAAACCAGTTTTTAAACTGAAGAGGCACAGAAATATTCACATGGTGTTTGTGTCACAAAACAGTCACATCTAAGGATGGCAGGACTACAGAAAGTAGCTCAAAACAAGTACACATCCATATTTGTGCAATCTCCATTCCACTCATAAAGAAAACTTAGGCACATTCACCACAGGGAGATGTTAGGCTACATCAACTTCTTGTTACATGATGAAATCTTGCAGTACAACATAATGGCATTAATAGATCACAGCTGATATCAGTGCCATGTTGTACCATCTGACTATCAATAACTGGTTTCCTTACATGTGTGCCATACAGACTGCTTATGCAAGGCACATAAAAAAGCACATCACCAAATGATGGCGACAATTTACTTTTACTCACAGCACAGCCAGCCCCATCACAAAAAACAGAATATATATCTTCTAAATTATCTTACACAAATGTACATAGCCCATAATGCCAGACTTTAAGTAGAGCAAACAAAAAGGCCCAGAGAATATAATCCACAGCAGAGCTAGCACCACCATCTTGTTGCCTGCTAGCATATTAAAAAAAATTAGAGATGACATTTCTGCATTTATTTCACTGATATGCACACTAGCCCTTAATGCCAGAATTCACTATGAACAAGTGAAGAGAGCAAGTTGCTTTTGTCTACAGCTCAGATAGCACACCCCAGAAAAAGAGAATAAATAAATGAATGCCATGCACATCTAAAGATGTTACTGTCCCCATGTAGTCAACACTAATCAAACCAATTATAGAACACAATGTCCCCTTTAGGATGTACATCATGAGACACGTCAAACAGCTGGAAATATCTTGTAGGTCCCTAACAAAGAGAATAAAGGGATTAAAATCCCTAAACTACCATAAAAAGACTAGAGATACAGTCCCTCTTTTCTGTATCTTACATGCTCAGAGGTGATGTATAATTTGCCTTCCGAGCAATCAGGGACCCAATAGTCCTGAATGTCTTGCACCTTCACAGATCAAGCGGTCTCACAAATACCAGAATGGGGCATCTAAACATGCTTCAGTAGGCTAATTAAATTTAATGTGGAGAAACATATTCTTTACTCAGCATCTCTCCATCACCTCCTGCTGCAGATAAAAGCAATGTAATACACTATCATCCCTAAAATGGGACCTAGATAGTTGGATAGGTATTCATAAATTAACCCTGGATTTGGCTGGCCCACCCCTCCATGAAATGAAAGGTACAATATAGGGTGGGAACTGGCAGGGCATAATAGTCACAGGACTCAATAGCTTTGCACTTCCCATGATTCCTATGATCTGAGAATACATAACATCCCTGTATTCTTCCCTTATAAGACCCATTATTGAGTACAATGCCACTAGCCTAGTAGGACTAAAGGTAAACAATTAAAATGTTTACATGTGGTCTTTGTACTTGATGTCAATGAAACTGTAACCTTTTCACTATACATGGCTTTAATATTTGTGTTTGATGGATGTTTAGAATTTATTTTTATAAAGAATCTTTTTTTTTTCCTGTTGGAGGTACAAAGTTCAAGTGCATTTCTACTGGCATATAGCTTTGCACGTGTTGAAAGTGAGGTTTTAATGTAGTAGGTATGTCACAAATAGGTGTGGAGTATCATTAATTACCAAGGAGAGATCTGGTGTGTTTAACATTCTTCTGGAGTAATGTTGACTTTTTTTTAAATCCCCTTTTGCATTTATTTCTGATTCATTTATTATTGTGCAGAATTCTGTGTGTTTTGTCTGTCTCACTGTTATGGTTTTGTATTACTTGCATTCCCCTTCAAGTTATTAAAGATTAGACTTTGATTCTCATTGTAGTAACATAACATCATGTCATGGTTGTTAAGGTTTCTGCTACACATCTCCAAG
Organism: Protopterus annectens; assembly: GCF_019279795.1. Taxonomy (NCBI): domain Eukaryota; kingdom Metazoa; phylum Chordata; order Ceratodontiformes; family Protopteridae; genus Protopterus; species Protopterus annectens. The sequence goes on along the minus strand of NC_056751.1, from coordinate 427,484,066 downwards.
GTCTGTGGTTAGTTTCTGATCTCTGTTCCCTTCTCTGTGCAGATTTCCATGTAGATAGAGAAGAATTTTGGACTGTTGTCAGCTTTATCTAAGGGAGGGTTGGGTGTGTGTGTGTGTGTGTGTGTGTGTGTGTGTGTGTGTGTGTGTGTGTGTGTGTGTGTGTGTGTGTGTGTGTGTGTGGGCAGTAATATTGGTGGACTGCAATGACAGAAGTCTTGAGTGGCCTTTTATTTTTGACATTTTTTGAAATGGGTAGTTATTGGTTCATACATTTTGTTTCATTGCTTATTAAACGAATGTTTAAAACTACAAATTTAAAACATACTCTAACAAGCGGTACTGTATTATACAAGGAATATAATTTAGTACAATTGGGAACGTGAATCCAAGAATAAGTATGTGTATGCATGGCCCTAAAAATGTGTGCAAGGAGTCTGTTTTGAAAACAGCCCAAAGGTAAACTCACTTCTCCACTAGCCAGATGCATTTCTATGAATGTGGATTTTCATGCCGTTTCAATGAATGTGAGTTTTGCCATTTCAATGAATGTGAGTTTCAAGGGCAGAGAAGCTTACTGCTCATGTTAATTCTCTCTTCATTGTGAGACTGTATTGTTTATTTAGCAAATGGCTGTCTGTGTTTGTGTTATTTTATTTCAATATCTGTAATCACTGTAGAAGCGAATAAGAGAACAGTATGCATGGTAACTGGTGAGAAATAACCAAATAATGGAACACTGGAGTGGCTGAGGAGGGGGCTGCTTCTGGGGAGGGGTGGCTGCTGGAGTGGCTGCTCTGGGGGGGGTAGTCTGTTACCCTGCTAGGGCCCTATTTGACAATGATCTGGCTCTGGTATTTAAAGTAGAAAATACGTATGCAAAGGTAGTTGCAGTTTAACTACATTACAAGGTATCTTTTTTTCCCTATGCATTTAAATAATTTAAGGAAATGACTGGGGTGGCTTTCTTGGGGAATGACTCTGTGGGTGTGGCTCAAATAGGGGTGTTTCATGAGTGTGGTGTGGGTGTGGCTTAAGGGGCACCAGAACACTACTTCGCCTAGGGCGCCATTTCAGCTAAGGCTGGCCCTGGATAGATATAGATATATATACAAGTGATTTATAACAAAAATATAATTAGCATTAATATTCTGTCTTTTTCACTGTACTAGCATTTTTAGTTTATTATTTTTTAAAAAAGAAGAAGTCTCAAATATTAGAAATAGATGTATTTCTATGTGATATTAATAATAAACAAAAGGGGGTAGTGGATGACATGTAAGTAATGTAATGATAAATGTTTGTTTTTGATGCACAAAGTTAAGCAATAAACATGCTTTGCTACATCTAACATAAAACAGTTTATATCCCCCTTTTATTAGTAATTACTATAACTATATTTCTTTTATATAAAGCTGTTAATCATGTTTCTGTATTAACAACATTCACCTGTTGAAGTGAATAATTATTTTTCATTTTTCAAAACTACAAGTAATGTTATTCATCTGGAGAACACAAACATAAAGAGAGTTTCATATTTCCTGCTCCTTTAAAGTGCACAATCTTTACTAAATCCACATTTTAACTAGTAAAAAAGCCTACAACATGAAATATTTTTGTGAAAAGTTCATCATGTATCATGTGATGATAGCTGTCTGAAATTAAAGATTTACATGACTACGGAAGCTTCTTCCAGTCAAAAAAGTACAACATGTACATGACAGATGTAAGAGTGGGGGTGTAGAAATATACTTATTTCACTGTCAGAGAATGTTTCTGTGAGTTCTGCTTATGAAGCCATAGTTAGAAGACAAATAACAAAGTCTGTAACATTTGGAGTCAAAGTAGATCAGACAAGAATAAATCTTGGTTGTGGAAGTTATATTTCTGGTTAGAGAAGCATCACCTGAGAAACTCTGTTTTTATCTAAACATGGTGGGTGATGAGGAAACAGTCATGTTGCAGTGTAGTAAAATCCAATAACATGTTTCAAGGGTACATTTCTTTTACTAAAAAAGAGTTAGAGGCTGAACTTTTTTCTTATATTAAAACAGGTAATATCATTAAATAAAAGTAAGAGAAATGCACTAGACCAATGCCTAATTATATTAATCTGCCAATAGAAGTAAATAATAGACACATCATTTTTATTCCTTGCCATTCTGTTATTGAGTTAGAGTGAAGATTGAATAAAAGAATACTAACTCATTCCAGGGGTATCAAACATGTATGCCTCTTTTTTAAATATAACAATCTACTTTTCTAGATCATAGGTGTTGTTTTCAGAGAGAATATGAGCTTTTTCTTTGCAAAAGCAGTGTTGAAGCCAGTTTAGTTATGTGTTTCTGCTTAGAAGTAATATCAGAGAAGCCATTATATGATCCAAACACAATAGTTGCCAAGGTAACGGTAGTGAAACAGGCTGACACTTCCTATAAGACACATTTTGAGAGTGCTTTGTTTTACTCTGATTGATTTAACTATCAAAATGCTTTTAGATGAAAATAAGAAAATGCACTAGACTAACAAAGAATATAAATCTGCCGTGCTGCATCGTGATAACTATCTAAAAGATATAAATATAAGTACAGCATCATTCTTATTCATTGCCTCCTTGTAGTTGAAGCAAAATGATGGTGAAATGAAATATAATAATAATTAAAAAAGTAACTATCAACTCATATTCAAGCCATTCTTCATGAATATGGACAGATTGTTTTTTTAGAAAAAATTACAGAAACTATTTTGGTTATATACTACTTAACATTAATAGCTTAACCATTCTGTTTGATGGACAAAATAAATCTCTATATAGCAACTGAATATATGGGGAGCAGTTAGGTAAAGGAATACATGACATCTTGTTTCTGGAATGATATATTTTTATTTATTAAATCAGTATAAATAAACATAATTACTGATAAGCTGAATGGATCTAACATGCCAGATGTAGTACAACATAACTAACGCCATTAGCATCTTAATAGGTTGTCACGATTTCAGCCTTAATTTTCAGTAGTTAATGGTATAAGCATGTTAAATATATAGAAATTGTATTTGGGAAGATGCATTCATGTATTTTAAATCTTTTTCCTTCAAGAATATGCAAATGTTTTACATGACTTACGTTTTTTTAAAATATGTTTTATTGCCAGTTTTAGTCTATTTGTATAGCATGCATACTTACTTTGTGTAATTTGCTTTATGGGACTTTGAACTAGGAGTGTATATTAGAAACAACTTACAAATCTAATATAAGATTTTAAAGGGTAAAATATATAAATAGATAGATATTAAGGGGGAATAGATAGAATAAAGAGGGATAAGGGGAAATAAAAATACATTTAGGGGTATGATCATGCATATTGTGGAGCATTCTCTGAAGGTAGGCTGAAAACACATCTTGGAGTAGTTTGTTTGGGACTGATTACAAGGGTTAGTTTATTTTTCTAGTTAGACTAGTGATCTCCTGTATCCAGAAATTAATTATTTGATCATTTTTAAATAAAAGAGTTTAAAAATGTTAATAACTGTGTCCTAGAACATAATATTAGAAACAGGCTTACATTATCAGACTAAACTGAACAAAGCATCTAATGAGCAAATATATGGGGAAAACATGCCAAACTAATTTAATAGAAAAGTTTATCTAATTCAAAAAAAAAACAAAAGATATAACATGACACATCTCTTTCTATAAATATGAATGTGCTAAATAACAATAAAAGATGTGGAGTAATCAACTATTTAAAAACAAATAATTCCATGTAGTTTTTCTCCAGGAGACACATTAATACTAGTAGAAACAGAAAAGGTTTGATTTGGCCAATATGAAATTTTATCCCACTCCTATTTTAAACATATAAGAAGTGGGGTTCCCATTTTAAGGAGAAAAAGCACAGTGATGCCTAACATAACATAAAAATGTAATAATACTAACATAATGTTCACAATAATAGTAATAAAATATCACAACAGAATAGTCACCCTTGCAGATATGTACTGGATACTAGGCTTAGGAACTAAACAAGCTAAAAAGTATCTAGCTATATTACTCACAAATGTAATAGGAACTTTGGTTCCAGGAGGTGGCTTTAATTGGATTTTAGATAATAATTAATCTTCTACATTGAGACATTTAAAATTGACTGCACCATCAAAGCTTTGAAAAAACTTGGTTAATTTATTAGATTTAAAGGACACTTTTAATATAAGAGATGTGGCTTCCCTGATATATATATATATATACACATATGTCACATGTCTTTGGGACTCATTCAAAAATAGATAAAATGTTTAACTCGTGTGAACTAATATACAAAATACAATGCTTTATGATAATACCTTGCCCAATACCAGACCACAACACCATTAAATTTAATCTGTATCTAAACTCTAATCTTTTAGCAATAGCTAATAGAATTCCAGCATACATGACTAAATCAAATGATTTTTAAGTTATTTTCATTAATATTAATAATAATGAAGAAACATCTAAGACCATTCACTGGGAATCACTTAAAGCATATGTTTTTGAAAAAAAAAATATTAATCTGGTGTAAAAACAAATTGAAAGAATGGAATCATGAACTGTTAGTTATACAAGGTAAGCTTCAAGCTGCAAAACTAAAGGTTCAAAAGGGAGAGAAAAGATTTAAAGATATAATAAAGGATTCAGATATGAAATATCAACAAATCCTGAATGCAGCAATGATTGCACTGGGAAAAAAGAAAAATGTAATCCATACACAATGAATGCTAAAGGAATGCTTAATCTAATTAAAATAAAATTTAACAGAAATCTAATCAAATTCAACTGACTAAAAACAGCAAAATAAATAAAAAAAAAAACTATTTTACATGTTGGTGATATCTTGAAAGAATTTAAAAGATATTACACAGAACTAAATTGAAGCAAATATTTAGCCAAAACAATAAACAGTCATTAGCCAGTTTTCTAAGAAATGAAAAGTTAGAAACTACCTGAAGAAGGAGTTACAAAATTATAAAGACTTATAGAATTAAAGGAAGTAACAAATCAAGTAGAGAAACTCAAATTAAATAAAGCCCGAGAGATAGATGGTATTATCCCTGAACTTTATAAAGTATTCCAGTATACAGTGTGCAAATTCTACAAAAAAAAATACTTGTAGGCATACAAACTACTTAAATAATATCACTGTCAATGAAATCTACATTAATATCACCAATCTTAAAACAAGACAAAGCTGCTATGCTTTGTATGGACTATAAACATATTTCTTCTTTTAAATATAGATTATAAAATCTTCACTTCAATATAAATATGAAAAAATACCATGTTCTAGACTTAATAAAACATGATCAAACTGGATTTATTCTATACAGGCAGACATGTGAAACATTAAAAGAATAGTAACCTTATTTACACAATGAATTAGACAGCTTTAAGCAAACAAGAGTGCATATGTCAAACTAGGTCCATACCTGTCTTAACATATCAGTGCTGAGAAAGGAGCAAAACATATGTTCAGCCATCCGTGTTTAAAACAGTCCTATCTTAGACTGGTAAGACATATAACATCAACTGGATATAGTTATAAATGGAATTAATAAATGATAAAAAATTAAAATAGGGTATGCCATATGAGTTACAAATAAAATGTACATTATGCTTAGCAATTTCTTTCAATGTAGAATGTATCATCCTTCAGAAATAAGCTACATAAACAACATGCTTAAAGATTTAAGATGTTATAGCTATTAAAAATAACTTAATTTGAAAGATTGGATAGACCTAATCATACCATTGTGTACAACTAAATGTCTTTTAGAAGGATCTAATGCAGAAAAAAAGATTAAATGGAGAGAAAAGAAAATCATGGGATGGTTTGATTTTGTTTCTGTAAATAAAGTTAAACCACTTATGATTATTATTAATTCATTCAATTTGAGTATGGAAGAAGATTAAATAACCACTCAGGGAATCAGAACTTTCCTATTAGGGAAATTAGAAGAAAATATATTTTCAAGAATTAGTAAACCTTCTGCATTAATTGAATATATATGTAAGATAATTTGCAATAAGAAACCAGGCTTTATAAAAGTTTCAGAATTATATTCAAAATTGATTCAGAATAAAATTGAACTATAAGAAAAACTTTGTAAGTTTATTTTCCAATGGGAGCAAACTAAATTTACAGAGTTAGACAAAATGAATAGTCTTCAGTCAACGTCTAACAGAGCTACATCAGCCTTCTGTTGAATTTATGTATAGAAGGTCTTACATAGGGCCATTTGTACACTCAATTAAATAAAATATCAACATCCAATGGGGAAAAACTGTTAGAAATGCAAATCAAGTACAGAAGCAGATAGGAATAATTTTATATATGACTGTGTAACATTACAAGAATATTGGCTAATAGTACAAAACTTTGCACAGATATTATGGTCCTACAATTTTATTATTACTAAGGAATTGATATTATACAATAATAAAATACTCACATGCATTAAAAGCACAATAGCCATTGGATTAGACAGTATTAACTGTCACAAGAAAAACAATTACAGGGAAATGATTACAAGAAATCTCTTCTTCTTTTACAAATTTCCTATCCATATTAAGAAATATTCAGGAAAAATAAAATAAAACAGTATGACAGAATTCTTTTTCTAAATCAATAAAATACAGATTTTAGCCCCAAAAATGTAGAATTATTGGAAAAAAATGAGTAGTGATTCAATGTGATAATTTTACTTTGCTCATTTGCAGTATTTATGTACATGTACACACACACACACACACACACATATATATATATATATATATATATATATATATATATATATATGTATATATATATATATATATATATATATATATATATATATATATATATATATATATATATATATATAGGTCCACTATGACATTTTGAAATACTGAAATCCCGAAATTCAGTATTTTGAAATTACATAGCTGAAAATTCAAAGTTCCGAAACCGGCAGAAGCGAAATTCAAAATCCCGAAGCATGGAAATGTTGAATTTCTGCTTCCGCTGGTGCGGTGTGTGGATGTATTGGTTGAATTTAGGTAACTTTGTGTGTGTAAATGTGTTGGTTAGGAGCTTTAGTGTGTGTAAGTGTGTGTTGTGACTGTAATGTGTTTGTGTGAGGGACTGTAAGATGTGTGAGTGTGAGTTTCGTTTGTGTTTCTGTTTGTGCGATCTCTGAGTTAGAATATATAAGTAGGGGGTGGGGGGTGCAGCCCCCATGGGGGATGCAGGGGGGCTTGCCCCCCTGCTTATCTATAGTGTAGATGTATTTATTTGATTGTGGGGGAGTTTTGTGTTTGTTTATGTGTGTATTGTATGTGTAGCGTAGTTTTGGCATTTTGAATTTCGCGGTTGTGTGTTTTCAGAATTGTGAATTGTGCTTGGGTTTTTGGCTATGTAATTTTGAAATACTGAATTTCAGGATTTCCGTATTTCGAGATTACATAGTGGACCCATATATATATATATATATATATATATATATATATATATATATATATATATATATGTGTGTGTGTGTGTGTGTGTGTGTGTGTGTGTGTGTGTGTGTGTGTGTGTGTGTGTGTGTGTGTTTGTGTATATGTGAGTCCCCTTAAGAATATCGAAAATCCATATCAGCAAACCCCCCCCCCCACTTTGGTAGGTTTGAATCTCTTTGTTGTGTGTATCTTGTCCTGGTGGCTAAGTGGTTACTTTCCCGGAGAATATTTTTGCTGGTTTAAGGTTTCACATAAATGAAGATTCGATACTGTCGTCTCGATGAAATGGGTTTTGCTGATATGAGTTTTTGATATTCAGAAATATATATATATATATATATATATATATATAGATTCACTTCATAACACTGAAAGCTCAAAACACTGAAAATGAGAAAATCTCATAATATAGAAGACCAAAACACTGAAACGTCAAAACACTGAAAACTCAAAACACTGAAACTCAAAACACTGAAAACACATATCATACATATACTGAGTTTAAACAACATAAATCATAGCACTTTCCACCAAATGTAAGCAGGGGGGCATATCAACTCCAAGATTGCACTTAGTGTAGTGAAGTGTAATCTTGGAGTTGATATATATAAGTATCAGGGGGTGTGGGGCCCAAATGGGGGTTGCAGAGGGGCTTGCCCCCCTGCTTACACTTGGTGGAAAGTGCTATGATTTATGTTGTTTAAAATCAGTATATTTATGATATGTGTTTTCAGTGTTTTGAGTTTCAGTGTTTTGAATTTTCAAGATTTTGAAGTTTCATTGTTTTGGTTTCAGTTTTTTGAGTTTCAGTGTTTTGAACTTTCAGTGTTATGAAGTGAATCCATATATATATATATATATATATATATATATATATATATATATATATATATATATGGATTCACTTCATAACATTGAAATATCAAAATACTGAAACTCAAAATACTGAAACCAAAATACTGAAAGCTCAAAATACTGAATACTCAAAATACTGAAACTCAAAATACTGAAAACACATGCATAAACTCGTTAAACAACATAAATCATAACAATTTCTACCAAATATATGCAGGGGGGCAATTAATTAAATATATCAACTGCAAGATTGCACATAGTGTAGTTAAGTGCAATCTTGGAGTAGATATATATAATTAGCAGGGGGTACATGGGGGTGCAGGGGGGCTTGCCCCCCTGCATATATTTGGTAGAAATTGTTATGATTTATGTTGTTTAAGGTGAGTTTACGCATAATATGTGTTTTCAGTATTTTGAGTTTCAGAATTTTGAGTATTCAGTATTTTGAGCTTTCAGTATTTTGGTCTTCAGTATTATGAAGTTTTGTCATTTTCAGTATTTTGAAGTTTCAGTATTATGAAGTGAATCCATATATATATATATATATATATATATATATATATATATATATATATATATATATATATATATATATATATATATATACACACATACATACACACACACACACACACACACACACACACACACACACACACACACACACACACATGTATTTATATGTGATAAAGGAATAAGCATATTTGTGAATGTATACATAGTTATTTGCATAGTTAAATAAGTATTCAATCATATTTCTAAACATTAAAAAGGAAAATTGTACACACAATGTAAATATTATATATAGTTAAGTGTGGATAAGCATTTATTTATTTTCTAAAAAGTTTAGTTGAGAATATGATTGAAATTTGTTTATACTTTAATTTCAGCAGTAATTATGTTTGTATAAGTAAGTTTTTTGAAATGGAAACTTTATGGAATTTCAACAAATGCAAATCCTTGTACGTATATACCTTAAGAGTTAAAAACATTAGGTATTTTGATAAGAGAGATTCTAACACTATTACTCATGGGGAAGGAGACATTTTTGGTTATAGTCTGTGAAACTGCTAAATATGCTTTATTTTCTCTCAAGCAATACAATAAAAGGAGAGTTGTTACTGAAGTCACAATTGGCTATATTTGATTCAAAGTTTTCAGCAAGAAAGCGGATATAGATATAGATATAGCTATAAATTTGAAATGTGGATGTTTTGGATAATGATACTCATAATGAAATAAAAATATGTCAAAATATCAATTTCATAAAATAAATTTGGCAGGAAATGTTTGGGAAGTGTACATAAATAATGAGCAATGAATGTGTATTGAAATGTAATTTAAAGCTACAGTCTATATGGATATGTCAAAAGATAGAGGTAACCTGTTACATTTTATGTGCAAAAGTTAAACTATTTAGAAATAAAATGTGATCATTATGAGGTAGCAGTGTAAACCTGTTTATATATTTGTACTATATACTGAATAAATATTTTTGGCCAGATTTCTCAACTAGTGTTAGCCATGAAAATAAAGGGAAGGGGAATATGGTATTTACTGGAAGATGAATAAAAACAAATAATGTATAAGAATCTGTACAGAAGTTTGTGGTGAATGAGTAGTCAGATATGAAAAAATAAAATGGTATTTAGAGAGGTTGAAATGAATAAACTTACAGTTTTACAAAGTAGAAAGGAAAGTTAGATAACTGAAAAATATAGGAGCATGAGAAGTTGAGGAAAAACCAGACAATAAATAAAGAAAAGGAAAATACATTATCTCAACATGAAAAAAAGAAATGATAATTTTCATTAATGTAGATGATAGGATGTATTTTCATAAAAAGAGAAATAAGTAGATATTTGTTTACAGATTTATAGAAACAGAAGAAGAAAAAAGAAAATTAAAGGAATGAAGGGATGTGGGTGTCTATAAAGCTAAAGAAAGAAGGAAATGAGTGCCGTGAAAGAGTTTATTAAAAGAGATTATACAATGAAGGGTTATTAGCATTTAAAATCATGCATATTGTAAATCAAACAGATTCCCAATATAAATAAGTCTGGGTGCTTAAGCATATTTGAGGGACTTGACTATACTTTAAAATATGGTCTGACAATACAAAAAAATTTGCAATGGAAAAGTCATCCACATGAACAGTTTCAAAGAATTCACTCCAACCTGACACTCACACAAGCCAACTTACAAAAATATATTAATATGGGGGGAAACACATTACCAGAAGTCATGGTTAATGCAAAACAATGCCTCTCACCCAACACAGAAGCATAAGATGCAGCAGTATAGCATCAGGAGCGTAGCAAATCTACCTAATTAGCGCAAATCACTGTCTCATTACTTAGTGAGAAAAGTAACTGAAGAAAGTCTGAGAAAGTAAAACAGTATACCACAGAAAGCAGCAGGTTAACAACTTCATAGCTTTAATTCTTTGTGCAACCAACAGTGCATGACTGCAAAAGTGAAATATAGAGAACCAGTGTAAATTTTCACCTTTGGCACAATGTAAAAATCAAAGCATGTATAGCAAAAAGCAGAGTTACAATGTGCTCTTCTCTTTTCTGTCTCTTGCACAGCACTAATGTACTATGCAAGCATGCAGACGTATATGCTATATGCATGCACAGTACATCAGTTTTAGTGCAGAAGATGGAAAAACACTAAAGTCATGTTATACAATCACATAATTTAAGAAAGGTAAACAGCTTCCTCCTTAAATAAAGTGATTGTATAATTGCAAAATTCCTTGACTATGTGTGGGTATATCAGGATTTCCCCATGGTTGCCTTTGTTTAATCATTAGGGCTTCGATCTTGTGATGAAACCATTACAACCATGGGTAAATCCTGATATATCCACATAGTCATGGATTATTGTGAAACAGTGTAATATTATTTGATGAATGCTATAAGGGGTATTATGCAGTTCTGATAGTTGGATAGCTGGGAAGTATTTAAACTTATATAGAGTACAGTGGGTTAAAAATGCAGGAGAGACATAAAGTGAGGAAGGTTATATATAACACATAGTTGCTCAAGTAGAACAATTTAATTAAGATGAAAGACAACAAAAAAGCAGATATTTAAGATAGGACATGTATATAAAAAGAGTTTGGGATCATAGATACAAAGGAGAAAAATGTCCCATTATTGATGGAAAAACAGAATAAAGGAGAACAGAGGATAAGAGAACTAAAATGGAATTATGTTTACATCTCAGGATGGTATTACATGTTTGCTACAAAAATATTTGCAAGAATTTTTTCTAAGAGGTTGAAAACAATAAAGTAGAAGAGAAGAAGATACCTTTAGAATAGCTGAAATGTGTTAAAGAATATTAAGAAGAAATTCACTCCTGGAATAGGTAGAACTGCTGTGAATTTTAATAAAATATATGCAACAATAAATTGAAAACACATTACAAGGTTCTAAATGTATGATTAAATGATTTAATAAAAATAAGAATACAGTTATTTGCAGATGACATAACGCTCTTTTTTATAAACCCAGAGCATTATATAAGATGCATAAATGAATTTAAATTATGCAACTTCAGATGATCTGGTGCTGGAATTCCCCTTCCTCTGGGGACATGAAAAGGTAAAATGCCTCGGAATATGGTTTAACCAGGACAGAAACATACCAACCAATCAGATGTGGTAAGAAAGAATTCAGAGGCAGTAAAACAGATATGGCAATATAGATGTTGATTAAGACAGATATAGCAAAATATAAAAAAAAGAAAAATACTTTTGATCCCACTGATGCTTTATGTGAGGCGAACTTACTTTTACTGTCCATCAGAGGAGCTGGATTACAATTAAAGTCATTACAGCTGAGTGCACCTCCAGATGTTTCTGTAGTTGCCTCATACTGATGCATCTAGGCATCAAATATTTCTTGTTCATATTTGCATTAACAATTCCAAATCCATGTTACATACAAGGTATCAGAAGATTTCATCTCAAAGCATACATGATGGCAAATACAACTGTATTTATCTTTGACCTGTAGCTAATGCAACTAAAGAGATATTGAATATTATTTATGTATTGTTTATTTATATTGTAATAATGTTCATACTTCTCTAAATATGTCAGCATCCAGGCAACAAAGACAGAACTGCATAGCCTCATATGAAAGCTCACAGCTCACAGCTATATGAAGAAAATCCTGCTGGCAGTATGTGTCTTGCCTGAATGGTTACTAAGAGATCACAAGCTGCTTATACAAAATTACAGAATTAATATTCACTGCCTTTATTTTTCCTAATGATATCCAATTTAAAGCATCAAAATGAATGAATGCCACTAATGTAAAGATTAATTTATTCTGAATAGTTTGCCATTTACAGTTTTCAAGAAACAACTATGGTAGCAGAGATATGAATATTTGTTTGAACTGTAAGGCTCAAGCCACACCCACTAGGAGTTAACAGTACAACAGAGAACATTCAAAACAGCTGTACCGGAGGGAATGAGTTAAGAAAAAGGTAAAATAATTTTGGGGATAATAAGAGAGAAAGAATGTAATGGGAAGAGATAAGATTACCAAAACAGTAAGGATGTCTGAGGTTACTTGACCTAAAAGAATATTCCAGGACCACACAGCTGTAATTACTGTACCTAGCCCAAAGCCATACCTACTTACCTAAATAAAAAAAAAAATTGCTGACTCAGGAGGAAGTGCTGCACACAACAAAACAAATAGAGTTTTGGAGAAGTAAGGATCATTATGCTTAGCACCAGTTATATCAGATTACAAAAGAAACACTGACTCCAAAGAATATGAGGGAATGGAAATCTATAATGCCTATAAGGGCTAGTGCAGCAATGACTTGGAAAAATAATAAAAAAAGTAGTTGAAGTAAAGGAGGTAATGACTCATATTAAAGAGATGAAACTGAAAGAGTCTTTTTTAGGAAAAATAAGTTTTTTTAATTAATAAATGGAATAGCTAGGACATACACCAGTCAACATATATTTACATAATTCTTAAATGTGTGTAAATACCTGATTGATTTTGGTCTAGCCAGAAAGAGAAAGGTATAAAACTAATGTTTGTTGTACTCAGATGCAGAAAAGTGAGTAAGTATAATGCAGGCTTATAAAAGTTGGTCCAACTGTAAATAATTCTTACTGTTTGTATGTATTACTGAGATCATAAAAGATAAAAATAATAATATGATTAATGACAGATTTAAAAATGAGTTTTAAACATCTATTTATTTGAAATTCCCAAAAATATTGTATATAAATATTGTATTAAGTCTAATGTAAGCCGTGGTTGACTGGCTAACTTATTTACTAGAATAATATGTAATTATTTTACAATAACAGAAACCACCGTAGTTATTAAAGGTATGCCATGCATGAGAACTGCACAGTATACATTTATATGCTTATTTGAAAATAAATAAAATTGTTTATGGGGAAAAAAGAACCATTAAACAGTGCTTTTCTCCAGCTGATGACCTTCCAAGCAAGTACCTAAAATAGCAGCCAATAACTTTGCGTATTCAGGCTCAATCCTTATAAATAGGTCAATCCAGGAATCACACATTCCATCACTCTGGAAAATGTCACACATTCTCCCTCTGCACAAACAAAGACATTCAATAGACATTAATAACTTTAGACCTATAGTAATTTTATTTCCCCTCACCAAAATACTTGAAAAATGGATTCAAAAACAATTGCTATGCTATCTCCTGCAAGAAGAACTCCTATACCCTACACAACATGGCTTCTGTCCTTCCCATACTAATAGCACTGCATTTCTAACCTATATAGATGCTGTCAACAAAGCTAGAGATAACAGCAAACTAGTCTCTTCCTTATTTCTAGACTTGTCTAAAGCTTTTGACCCAGTTTGTCACAGCAAACTTTTACTTCAGATGTCCTAAGTCTGTCCCAGCCCACCCTTCTGTGGTTCAAAAGCTACCTGTCCAACATGTATCAGTCAGTAAAATGGCACTCCATGCTCTCTCCTTACCTCTCAGTCACCACCAGTATACCACAAGGCTCTATCCTTGGTCCTCTCCTCTTTAACATTTTCACCATCACCCACACAACAGGTCACCCTAATACAAGACACACATGATTCCACTCTCATTTGCACATCTGACAACATGGTACACCTCCAAAAAATTACTCAGAAAGCTTAAATAGCCACTGAAACATGACTTCATAACTCACAACTCATGCTCAACTCCCACAAAAAAAAAACTACTATTTTTACCCCAAATCCCTCTCTCATTAAAAAATAAAATCAAAGCCCCCTCTCTCTTCATAATACAACAATTGAAATCATCAGGGATAACAGTGGATGATAATATTATATTTGATACAAAACTGCATAAGAAAAACTCATCAAAAACTAGGGATGGTTTACAGGGCCAAACACTTTCTCACAGGCACAACTAAAACTACACTTGCCACTACTTATCTCCTCCCCACACTTTTTTATTGTATTCCCATCCTTAATAATTTCCAGAATTCACAAAAATTAAAACTTAAACAATGCTATAACAAAGTTGCTAAATTTGCAGCAAATACCCCTTTCAGAACCCAACACTGTATAGCTCTGAAAAGCTTTAAATAGTTAAAACTGCCTCATCAACTAACATTTACACAGCTTCTTACCACCTATAAAATTATATACCAGTCATTTGCCTGTCCAGCACTAAAAAATATTCTACATAGCTATGTTCCCAGTCGGTTATTGTAATCCAGTGACCATAAACTCTTGTGTGTTTTCAAACCTATCAAATCTGCCAGGCATTGTCTGTACTTGTACAATGTTGCTAAGGCCTGGAACTCCTTATCTGTATCCATCAGGTCAATACCCTCCCTAAAGCGCTTGTTTTTATTTCTTGCACTTTTGTCTCGCTACTTGGAATAAAGAAGATTTTGTACTGCCATCTGAATCATTGTCTCTGCTGTTGGTGTGGATATCTTTTTTTACTGGTCTTTGTTCTTTTCAATACCCTCCCTCCTGTCTTTCAAAACTACTCTAAAAGACTTCCTAGTTAAAATTTGGCTCTGCTCTTGCTCAAAAACAGGATAAACTATATCCCTAAATGTGAACAAGTACCTTTTCATTCCTTATACCTCCTTACTCTCCCTTCTTCACTTACTTCCTTACTTCTATCAAATTCGCTTCCCTAACTTTCTTTCTAAATATACCATAAGCCTGTTTTTCCCTCACTTCATACTGCAATTCCTGCTTGCATTAGACTAACTTACCTTTACTTTCTCTACAAACTAAAATTTCTCTAAATATTAAATGATTGTTATATAACTTGTATCAACTCTTAACCACTGTTTTATATTATGTCTAATTTGTTATAATTATTTAAACTGCATTTGTTTTTGTTTTATTTTTGAAGATTGTAAAATTATTGTTCTTAAAATGTTTTGTAATAATTTTGAGCTTTTCTCCCCAGGCCTCCACTGAAAATGGGCTTCGACCCAGTCAGACTTTGTCAGTAATCTAATGTCAATAAATAAATAAATAAATAAGAATACAGAATGCATATAGATCAGGTTACTAAAAAGAAAGGCGGTACTAGACATTTATGGAACTACAGGCCTATCTCATTGACTGAAAAAGACAATAAAATATTCACTGAGATTCTGAATAATTTTTCACATCATGGTAAGTGATTTTGTACAATGACTGATAACAAGCAGAGTGTGGGTGACACAGAGAAGCACTGAGCATGAGTGGGTAAGGACAAGAAATTATGTAGTCTGCATAGTATGTCTCTGCAAATACAAATGATAGAAATCAATACAGCAGAAAAACTCAGAATTGTATAAACACCGTAACTAGAAGCATTATTAACAGAGTTAATGACTAAAGGAAAATTCTGGACTTACAGGTGACAAATTGCAGAATGATGTATGAGGTAGCCACAGCATTAATAAACTTCATATATAACAGGCTGTATTCATTGCTGGTAGTCATGGTTTTGCACATCGTGACCCTAAGAGGTGCTGTGTCATCCAACCATACCTAGCATTTCATGCCTCCCATGGTACTGAAGTTGTGGACCACTACAATATGAAGAGAATTCCCATGTAGGAGCTGGTCAAGATATGTCGCTATCATTTGCAGGCCTGTTGGATGCTTGAAATACTTATCAGTGTGGATACCAAGTGTGTGGGGTGGTTTTGTGAATACTTACTACAAGGACCTTCCAGCAACCAGCAAGGAGAAATAGTGGGGGTATTCCAGGCATTTATCCCAAGGATACTGCACCATTTCCTCAATGCTATGTTTCAGCATGTGGGGAAGTATACATGGATTCCACATACTATATATAAGAGAGAGACAACACCATGTGGGCTTTTTATAATATAACACCCTTCATTGAGGTGCTGGGGGCCATAAACTGCACTCACATTTTAATAAAGGCCCCCCCCCCAGGAAACAGGGAAGAAGGTATATTAACTTCAAGGATATTTACTATATCAACTGCCAAGTGTTCTGTAATGCACAAAGTATAATATACAATTTGCCTTCAGGCCACCCTGGCAGTTTCTATGACTCCCACATATGGCACACATGTGGCTTACATCAGCAGTTTGTGTGGGGTGATTTTTACCTAGAGGCATCTTATTGGCGATGCTGGATATGCCCAGGAGCCCTGCTTAATGACACCTATCAGAAATCCCCAGCCCGTGGCAAACAATGCTTACAACAATGTCCTTTCACAAACCAGGGCTGTCAGTGAGCATGTGTTTGCCTTGCTGAAGGCCCACTTTCTCTGACTGGGTGAATCTGGTGATATCCTGCAGTATGACCCTGGCACATGAAATATATTTTCAGTCTGTGCTAGGTTACATGACATAACTGTATAACAACAATTGCAGCAGGGCATACATATTCAGGAGGAGGAAGTATCACACCAGGCAGTGGAGAAGAAGCCTGATAAGGAGTCAGCAGCAAGTGAGGACAATACCCAAAAAAGTAGACATAGTTATGCTTTGGCACTAGCTAACAGGCAGAGGGTGGTTCATAACTATGGACCAGGTCAAAGCAGTACAAAGTAAATTAACAATATGCATGCAACCCTTCACCCAACTTGTGCTCTTCCATAGATAGAATAGCCACGCCAGTGGCAGATGTAATCATGTTGGAGGGCAGAAGTCTGGCTTACAGATAATTTCTGTCCTGGTCACCAACATCAGTGATGTCACTTACCATATCTCACCACGTATGGTCACAAAAGGGCCTGTCAGATTACCATATCTCACCAAGTATGGTCACAAAAGGGCCTGGCAGATTTTATTTATATATGTATTTATTTATTTATTTGACATTTGTTTACCAGGATAGTCCGACTGGGTTAAATAACCCATTTTCAGTGGAGGCCCAGGGAGAAGAGCTCCACATTTATACATTACAACACATGTGCACAAGGTGCACCATTGCTTGTTTATGTACATACACAGGTAAAAAATGTAATATTGGAAAACATGTATTTGTTTGGACTTTAACATATTAGCATAAAGATTAATTTGCATAAGCTATGCATAAATATCTATCCATGTTCCACATAGCAGATTGAGTTATAGCAAGAGGGTTGGTTTTCTGAAAGCCTCTAAAACACTAAGGTGTTGTGATGTTAAAGATCTAGGTTTTTACATTTTGCAACTAGTTTTAAGTCTTTGCTCTTTACAGGTTAGCAGAGACCTTTCTAAATGGTTGGGTTTTGCTTATCTTCTGTTTTGATTATCTTCTGTAACATATTTATGATTCAAAACTAGAATATGGTTAGTGTAATTCTACGGAATATAGGTTCCACAGAGAAGGGTGAGAAATTCCAGTGCAGTTTCTATTGCTTATAGTGTTCCATTTTAATAATGGAAATAGTATCAGAAAACATAAAATTAAGTGGAGGTGGGAGATAGGAAGTGATTAAGGGAGACATGTGATTACGCAGGTGCATGTTTCAGGAAATATATAGAATCAAGTGGAGGTGGGTGATAGAGAAGGAGATAGAGAAAGCTTTCTCATGACTAATTATCCATCAGCTGTGGAGATGGATGGCCTGTAGCACCATCTCTTTCTTTGCATGGAAGAGCTTGTATTTTTCCTGTTTTCCTTTTCTTGGCATTCTACTATGTGTGAAAAAAGAAAGTATTGGGAAGATGAGAACATCAGTAAGTATCATATGCCCCTCCTAATACAGTCTATTTGTTCCCTGGGTGCAGCAAGTAGATGTATCTGTGGACCAAAATACACACACACACACACACACACACACACACACACACACACACACACACACACACACACACACACTGCAAATCCATGGACAGTGTTTGTTTACCTCTTGTACAGTGCCCCCACTCAAACAAAATTACCATTGAATGATGCCATGACAGGTGTGCAGTTGCCAGCATCAGGCAATGGCCTGCTACATTATTGCACAACTGACTACCATCCATGTTATGAAAGCTAGTGGCGGACCTTTCATATGACAGCATAGGGTGGTAATCATGGATTGCTGCTATAATTTTATATATATATAGGTTCATAGGTTCATAGGTTGGTACTAGGCTATCAGCCCTAGGGCATATACAAGCCTAGCCATAGGCTAGGCTTGTATATGCCCTAGGGCTGATAGCCCTAGGGCATATACAAGCCGGGCATATACAAGCCTAGCCATAACAATTCCCTGGCTATTTCTTCCCACATTATTTACTTTCCTGGACCCCTGTCTAGCAGGGCGGCGATATACATATATATATATATATATATATATATATATATATATATAGTTGCAGCACTTGCAGATACAGACAGAACCCAGTTAAAGACAGATGACTTCAGTGACGCTGCAGATACTCTTTACGTTGGAAGAACATGACTGTCTCTTTTGCAGATTCTGTCATGCAGGTACAAAGACATATATATTTATGGCCTACTGATGTGTTGCTGCAGAATGTATTCTCATTACCCTTTTCAACAGATATATATAACACTCTGTAATTCAGACAGTAATTCCAACACAACGTACTCGCACGTAAGGCAGGTACAAAAGGCCCAAAAAAATGTAAATGTCAAAATGAGGCCAGCACCAAAGAGTGAATGTATATATAATATAATATAATTGAATATGGCAAAAACCAAAAGAATCAGACCGGTTTCGAGTGTATCACTGAGGAAGGCCATGGGGCCGAAACCGGTCTGATTCTTTTGGTTTTTGCCATATTAAATTATATTATATATACATTCACTCTTTGGTGCTGGCGTAATTCAGATAGTATCAGCAACCTAAGTAAATATACATAAGCCATAGCACAATATCCCCTACACTTGCTGTCCAGCTCCTTCATGCTGGTGTATCCAGCAGTATTATGTACAGAAAAGGGTCATTGCCTTCTCCACCCATGGGTGCTGAAACCATAGGGCAAGCGAGTTGAAAGCCCCCAATTTTATCAGACTGCCCCAAATGCCCTGAAACTGCCACAAAAGAAACTATTAAAAGGAAACATTTGTATTGGCATTTCTGAGGTAACCTCAAGTTCAGGCAGCCAGAAAAAGATGATTTGAGTGATAAATCATCTTTTTCTTGCTGCCCTAGCTCGCAGTTACCATGAAAAAGCCTAGGCAAGTGTTTCAGAGGCATATTGATTAACTTCTTTCATCAAGAATTTTGGACAAAACCAAAAACAACAGGAGAATGAAGGTTCAAAACCAGGGACAATTTTTAAACATTACTTTTTCATTTAAAATTTGAGCAAGAACAAGTTTTGCATCAACATGCATTTTCTGAACAATGGAAGTATGAAACTGTAATGTCAAATGTTATTGACTGACTATAATCCTCTGGATACCTCGCAACTTTTGCTTTCTGGACAAGCCAAAACTAATGTTGTGATAATGGACCAAAATCAGGGACAGATTTTAAATATTGCTCTTATAAACTTAGAAAGCTGCTAGAATAATAGGTTTTCATTTAACATGGATTTTCTAAAGACTATGAAGTCTCAGACTCAGATGGCTCATTATTTAGGTGACACAGTCCTTAGTGCTTTGTTACTTCATTAGGATGAAATCAATTTACTTATATGAAGAAAGATATTATTAAAAACATTTTATGATAAAGACTGGTGGCAGTGTCATTCTCTGAAAAGTGCACAAGGGTTTTCTATTTTATTTTATAAGCCATAAAAGCAGTTTAGATTCATAGATATTCTGAGGCCAACAAATCTTATGACCATTCACACTTTGCCAAAACCCTCCCTCAGGCAGCACCTCCTTTTTCCAGGAGGGCCATACCAGTAAAATCCAGAGTAAATATGTGGACACCCGTCCATTCACTAGTTTATGTCTAACGTAAGATAGTGAATTACACTATTTCAGATGTAGGGGAAGTTTATTCCAAAGATTTGGGAGGTGCTGCTTTATAAGCATGCCTCTTTACTGTGCAGTATTTATCTGTTGGTGAAGATTTAGGTGCCTGGTTCCAGTATCTGTAGAATATTGGACTTGTGGACAAACAGGAGGTCCAGGACAACTGGTCTCCAATGGTGCAGCAAGCAAGACAGATCTCCCCTCAAAAGTCTTTAAGACACTGAATAAAGGGCTAGAGCTTCCAGCTTATCATAATAGCTCAGGGACTTTAGGCCTGTGATCTTTTTGGTTATGAACCTTTAGGGTGTTACAAATTGTTTCATATGATTAATGAGGTACACTCCAAAGGGGGCATTCTACTCTATACTTGCCCTAATCGAGTATGAGAGTGATTACCTCTTTAGACCATGATGATATTCCTTTGGCAATTAGGTGGGCTAAATACAATGATTTCCTGACAATTGTTCTCACATGATGGTCAAAATAGAGGGACTATAAATAGCCCATGTATCCAGGTCCCTGACAAAATTTTCATTTTGTAATTGTGTGTTAGCTATACAGTGTGATGAGAGTAGGGGCTACCTATCAAAAGTGATACTATACTTTTTGGCATTTAGTTTGAGCTAATTTACATCAAGGGTTTACAAGGGAAAGTTGATTCAGAAGAGTCTGGGTCATACTGCAACTTAAAAACAATCTCCAGTTTACAGTCATCTGCAAACTTTGTTAGCCAAAGGCCTTGGCTCTCCACTTGGAGTTCAGTAAATACCAAAAAGGAGATGTTCCAGCACTGAGCACTGAGCCCTGAGGGACACCACTGGTCACTTTCATACTTGCTGATGAGGTACCTGCGACTCACACTGTGTGGGATCTGTCTATCAGCCAGTTTACTGTCCATCTTACCACATATGGGTCAATTTTTAATGCAATTAGCTTTTTTATGATGCTAGCATGGGGAATGATGTTGAAGTCCTTCATCACATCAAGATATACCACATCACATGCACTGCATGGCAACCATCCATACTTCTGTAACCCTTGTAAAGAATTTTACTAGGCTATATACACAAGATCCACCCTTCACAAAGCCAAACTGTTGGGTGTCAGTTCAAACAAGAGTTCTTTTGATATCACAGTTTCTGAGGTTAGTTATAATACACTCCATGGTTTTGCAGATGAGGCTTGTAAGGCTGAAAGGACTTTAACTACCCAGGTCAGTTGGAAGTTCATCCTTGGGCATCACGAGTGCAGTGCACCACTCATCATGGACAAAGCCATTAACTAAACTTAAGTTAAGCAGGCCAAGCAGTGTGTTTGCAAGGGCATGTTTAGAGCTGTTATGCAACCAGGTATGTGAAATGCAGTAATAAACATGCATAAAGGATTGTTGTTTACCAGAAATCTGACAAAACCAAGCATCTTGCATGTTTTTTTCTTACCCAAATGTTACAATGTTATAAAATGTTTTATGGAGAGTAACAAACCTTGTTGATAAACTGTGTGATGTACTTAAATGGGACAGTCCTTGGCAATACTGAACATTTTTATTCTGGCTTTTGATGAAATGAAACCTTTGGAAAAGGGCTCAATTGTTCCCCCTCCCCACTGCCCATTGTCCCTCCTGTGTACCCCCACATGCCCCCTACTTCCCACCTACCCCCAAAGGGGTCTTGTGACACCATTTAGATTATTTCTCATTTTCTCATAATTTGTTGTACTCTTCAGATTTTTTCTGCATTGTTTCAATGTATCTTAAATGGTCAAGATTACACCAAAGGAAACAATCAAATGAAGCCAGCAGTCTCAGCACACGCCCCAACCCAGCAGCAATTGGGTTCTAGAGGCTGTGAGGTGCATTTTTGAGCTTTTATTAATTATCTCTTACTACTGTTAAGCTCTAGTCACACACTAGAGCACTAACAGCACTCAGCGCTCACCAAAAAACAGCTGTGGGAAGCTGTTCAACAATTCAGCTGAGCTTTTTACTAAACTCCAACTGAGTGTTTAACATTCTGAATAAGTGTTTACCAGCTTCCCACCACTCTCACGTGGTAGTTTCACACTGCGTGGCAGGGGTAAGTGTGTCACAGCACTACTGCTCTTTTTTCTCTAACGTTTGACTGCATGGCTCCTGGATCACATACCATGCAGGTACAACACTAGTTTCATCTGCATAGTTCTATGAAATTTCTATGCAGTAATTTCAAAAGTAACACATATTTACACTATATGCATCTTGTGTCACAGATATGATTTTGTTATGGCAGTCGAAAGCTAAAAAATGCCCTTTTGGATCACAAAGTGTCCCTTTTGCTTTCTACCCTCCAGCCATCAGCAGCTTCTGGCACCCCTACCCCACCCCTAAAAATAGTGTGACAGAACTGCAGTAACATCATAGATCTTCTATGAAATGCAAGAGTGGGATTAAGCTGCGCATGGTGTATCTGACAAGAGGGGTAGCGACCTGTAGACAGCCTCACACAACATAATTAATGCACAACTGTATAATTGCATTCCTACCACGATCAAAGCTAGCAACATATTAACACAAACACATGCTATGGAAACTGTACTGTAGAACTGGTCATGGACTTGAACCTTTCTGTGATAAGGTACCCCTATGTTACTTGAAACACCTCACAGTACTCTGCATGGATGCACCTTTAACTTATAGCAATGATAAACATTTCAAAAAGCACAGTAGCAATGCAAACCTGTAAGCAAGTAAGCTTTTGTAAAGAAACTTTCGCTTTAATTTCCACTAGCCTGGGAGATTGCCTTGTTTTAATCTTACATAGCATGATGAGGCTTATGGCATCTGCTTGTACTTATATTGCATAAATTTGAGGCTTTTAGCATGGCATTTATGCTAATTAGGCAGCAACTAATGAATATTACTGAATAGCTCTTTCTATGCATCATGTTTGTGGGTCAAGGTGTGTTTGGAGGCTCTCACAATCTCCTGCTTTTGCATAAACACCTACAAAGTACACTGAGCATGCATGAGCAGGTCAGTGATCCTTATGGGGATGTGTGGAAAAGTATGTTACTTTCCTATCTGACAGAGTTGATAAACAACAAAACTGCTTTCATAGTTAGGCAATACATACCTACTACACTAATTTCATGCTATGGTTCACACCTTGTCATGTCAACATTTTGTGCTCTATATCATGGTCACACAGTAACATGTCCCATTAATGTTCCCTTACTAAGATATCCTATGTTGCATGCCATGCAGTGAAAAATAAAGAGGCAAGACTGTTTGATGCTTGATATTGTTTTCTAGAATGTGATGTGGTAAATCACCATGTCTTCCAAGGGTACCAGCTGTGGCAGGGCTTCCAGGTGGTGTAGCATGGAAAGTCATGTTTTACTGTATTTGCTGCATCAGGACCACCAAGAGTGCCTGACTGGGGACTCTTATGAGAGTTTCCTATAAAAAAAATGAATGTCTAGCACACTCCTGCCAGAGCAGTGTAGGATGCCATTGACATTCCCCACTGTGGTGAGTAGTGCAGGCACCACTACAGCAACCTGAAAAGGTTCCATCCTGACCTTCTTAGCCAGTGAGAAGAAGGGGTCAATGTAAGGGTACTCAAGATGTACTGTAAATATCTGTCTTATCTGCACAATCATATTGGTTGTCTGTTTTATAAATATGGTTATTATAGGCATAAAAATAACCCATCTAGTTCAGGAAGCTATGCTGAAGAGCAGCATTCCCTATCAGAGTGAAGGGATACACTTTCATGGTGCAGAGTTGCATTTTATTTCTTTTCATCTGATAATTATAACTGCACTCAGATTGCCTTAGATGTATTTCCTATAAGTCTGCAGAGTGCAAGAGTGTGCCCCTGCAAAAGTAATAATTCTTAGCTTAAGGTGAACAGGGTGTACAAATAGAACATGACCTGATATTTTGAATATGAGCATATAGTTATACTGTATATCAACATGTGTAAGTGACTTTTATGGCATTATTGTTGAAGAAATGCTAGATTTAGATGTGTTACAGAGAATAACTATAGTAGGATACAGAGGTACATAGCATCACTTTGGTGAAACTGCTGTCTATAGGCACAACATTAGTCTTGCCCATAAGTTCCACAACTCATCTTTACACACACATCCAGAATGATATCTGTGTCCTCTCTTTAATTATAGCACATTCTTGCATAGAGCCAGTTCTATAATACATGCTGGCAGCTAGTGGCATTTCACTGATAATTTACTGTTTTAGTAATATGCTGCCATTTAAGATTCTGCTTCATATATAAAGTACATGTGCCTTATGCATATGTTTAGCTCTTTTTCCTGCCTCCCTTTTTTCCATCCTTTTTTGATAACTAATTTATTGTTGTAACTTTATTTCTCTACATTTATGTTTTAATTTGTACAGCAGCTGCCACAGCTGTGAAAGTGGTGTGGCCTAGGTCTCCAGTCTCCCAGCAGGCCCAGCCATTCCCTGCATTTACCAGCCTATAACCTGGCCTGCCTCATTGGTGGGTGAAGCAGAAGGCAGCCACAAAGCCACCACTCCCACCCCTGGTGGTGCTTCACTGGCTGGGAGCACCACTGTTCACTCCAATGGTACTGAAAAGGATGAGCAATATGTTACATATAGGGTGATGGATCAGACAAACTGACAGCTGGAAGCCTAATTCAGCTGCCTAGAAAGGGTTCTCTTGAGCAACTAATAGAATTGTATCACTGCTTGTCCTTGCCATCACCACCTCAGATGGGGCCCAGTGGGGAGGGTGGCCAGGGTGTTGTCTGACCTCCTCCTGGACCTCACATATGCATGAGATACCCTAACCTCATCCCTTCTGTGTCACTGTTCTCCCCTATTTGTTGTCTAATCCTGCCCATCACCAGCATCCTCTCCTTGTTTATGTGTCTCTAGTCCCACTGTTCCCTCAACTCTCAGTGTGTCAGCACCTCTCTTCAGCATTTGTCTCTGTTATATGTTTGTGCAGATGCTTCTGCTTCTTACCCTCACCTTCTCACCATATCTTTACCTTCCCTAACACCCTTCTGCAGCTACCCCTCTTACAAATGGGTACCTGTCCCACAGAAGTATACCCTTCTTCCCAACCCCCACTCCAATTCTTACCTTTCCTGATATGCTCCTCTCTTTCCTGCCTCTTTTTCCTACTGTCCTATATAGTAATTTCTACCACTTCAAAAAAAAAAACAAGAGATTTAAACATTGCAGTGGGCCCTTTACACTGACAGATGTTGTAGAATTCTTTAATTCGCTAATCTCCTTACAAATAACAATATGATAGGTTAATATTCATAACCTCAAAGGTGAGATTATCTTAAATGTCAAGAAATTAAACTGATAGGAACAGATACTACACTTAATCTTCTATTTCAAATCTTAATCAAGAAATTAAATATTTTTACACTATTAGACACCAGTTTGGAAAGCAATAAAATAATAAGTAATACTTTAAACACCTACATGAAATTCCTGCTGAGGCTAAATCAAAACCACACGTGCCAAATACTGTTCCAGGAATGTACAGATTGATAGATCACCTTCTTATTGATAAGATTTTCATACTTTACAATTAAAAAAAAAACACAAGTAATACATTGTATTTGCAAGCTTTTTTTTTGGAAGCCAGCTATATTAGGTGAATACTTTATCTTCAGCCAAACTTCATCAGACTATTCTAACAAACAAGACTCACCAACTTTAAAATGCATGAAGATGGTGCCTCTCCTTTTGCTGTGGTACAACAAAACCTTCACCAGTTACTCCAGTTCAGGTTCTCTGTGGGAAGTAATTATCTTGCTCCTACTTAATCTAGTTAAAAACTCATTCCTTCTCAAAATGTGCTGCTCCCACCCCAATTTACTCCTAATAAACTGGAAATGCTGCATAAGTGGTAAGCACTTAGGCTGCACTCACTCTACCAGAAGTGATGTGCTACCACTGGGGCAATGGTGATAACCTGACTGGACTTGCAGCTAGCACACTGGTGGTCAGCTGGAAAGAATGAATGATAAGACTGTTTATATTTGCATGGTGGTAGGTAGGGTTGCCAGCTGTCCGGTCTTTGACCGGACTGTCCGGTTTTCTAACAAATTGTCCAGTTACAAATTTCATTCAAAACCGGAAACGTGAAGTCCGGGTTTTGTGCCACTGTGACTGCCACAATTTGTTTTGCTTAATTCCACGTTTCTATACAACATCCAATACACTTCCGGTACCAAAATTTATAGTACAGTAGCACTCCAATCACTACTTTCTCTCATGATAGGTGGTCAGAATGTTTGGGATAACTTGTTATTGTGAGAAAGTATCAAAATCTCGCAGGCATTGAATTAACAGGTATGCCGCTTCTCTTACAGCTGACGTTGGGAGCGAACACTAGGGGGAAGAAAAGTAGTTGAGCTGCAAAAGTCGTGTGCAGAATTTAGGAGGCAGGTAAGTTTGGTTCTGTTGGGAAAGATAACCATCAATTTATTTGGAGGTGTGAGTTGGTTGTATATTGTGGGTCTAAAAATGATTGTATTTGTCATCATGGACTAGGGAATCACTTGGACTTAACAATTTAAGTAATTTGGGAATGGGTTTGGTCTAAGTCTCGGGGATCACAACACTATAACAACACATACACATTACATGCCTGATCTGATCAATTAGTGCACATTATTGTAATGGACAGACCTGAGTTATACACATTAAATCTGAAACGTTCCCTTTTCAAAGCAGCGGAACTGCCTTAAACCCGAGTTGCTGTGATTGAGTTCAGTTATTTCTATTAATTTCCCCTTGTTTAGAAACAAATCTCCAAGAGGACTTGTATGGTAAAAACGTAGATTTTAAGTCTATGCATTCATCATTGGTATTTGACTTCACACCACTCATCATCACCATTTTCAGTGGATAAGAACATTTTCTCTTTCTTGATCCCATTACACAATGAGTAATGTTTATAAGCTTTACTGGAGGTTGACACATGCCATCTTTTGTGTAGCTTATCCCATACGCAGCAGAAAATTGTTGCATCTTCTCGAGTAGTTTAGTATTATTGATGTAGCAGCCCATTCTTTGCAGGCAGTTTTCGAAGTAAAGCAACACTGAAAAGAGGAAATAGGATCATAAAGCAGTCAAACCATGTGATGAGGTTAAATGCGAAAGCAGTATGTGCCGCTGGTTTGTATTATTTTCCTTCATTACTCGTTTTAAACTTGTAATTTTCTTGGGGTAACAAAAACAAATGTAGAGTAAAAAAATGAATGCAGAATACTAGCAGAGCCCTGATCAGAAATCAGTAATTATGTTACATGTGCTTACACATTTCTGTAGTGGGCTTATGTGCAATCACATACAGTGCTATACTGTAACATAGAAAACGGGTTTACTTGTAGTTTGCAGACAGTTTTTCATATTGTGGAACAGAGGCCTAGTCATTAGGGTTACCAACTATCCCTCGTCCCTCTTTGGGCAGTTGTGTGGTAAATGTCCTGAGATTTTAGGACAAAAAATATTTCCCAGGTTTTCTTTAATAATTGCATAAAACAGTTATTTTGTATCTGAAACACTTGAATGTTATAAGAAATAGCATAAACAATTCAATTGCTACAATAAGAAGCTTTTATTTTGACAAACGGAAAATCTGTCCTCTGCACTGGTGGATATAAGGTAAATAAAATGAGAATGGCTGTTCAGTTATGAATTAGAACTACTGTACTATTTAATGAAAAATAGTTCTATGCTCCTGCTTTTCGTGGACATGTTTGAGTTTGATTCTTCAAGTTTGCTTTGTCTGTATAACATTTGCAGTTTTCTGGTTAATGCTGTCAAATAACTTCAAACATTACAACCTTCTTCATCAGAAAATGCATATAGGTAATTAGCTTGTGTGCATTTTTATATCCATCCAAGACCAAGACGTAAAAAATAAGAACTTAAAAAAGCTTAACGATCTTGTGCAAAGGCACTTTTCCTAACATTTTTTGTGCACTAATTATGATTATCAAGTAAAATGGACTTTCTAGTTACAGTTTATGTAGTTTTTATTTTAATTGCTTCATTGGAACTAAGAATCTTAGGTTTATATTTCCTATATGATGAGCGGCAAACAGACACTTCCTGATTCTGAGTCATGTGATGATAAAATTGGTTGATAATGGTGTACCGTACTGTAT
This sequence comes from Protopterus annectens, assembly GCF_019279795.1. Classification (NCBI taxonomy): domain Eukaryota; kingdom Metazoa; phylum Chordata; order Ceratodontiformes; family Protopteridae; genus Protopterus; species Protopterus annectens. The sequence goes on along the minus strand of NC_056751.1, from coordinate 427,455,140 downwards.
TTGTTTTGGGTATATACGATTGTACTGTTACCATTTTCTTGGTAATATGAGGCCATTGTGAGTGATAAATAATATCGGGAACAACCCTCCCTATTTGTGGCATCAGGCCTCAGAATTTCCCTTGGTGGTTTGTTATTTTCCCTAATGCCAACTAGTTAGACATTATTGATTACTTGTTTACATGCTAGCATAGTCTTTGTTATTCATCTATCATCAGTAGAATAACAACGCCTATGCCAGTACAGTCATTGCTATTTTTTTGATTATAGAATGATTATACTATCTTCAGTTTTTAACATGCATTTGTTTTCAAGATATTTATTTGCTTAAAGGTCACACTACTTTTTTTTTCTTTTTTTACTTAACACATTTTAGACGCCGTTCCCACCACCTTGAGCCCAAATCATGGATAGTTGAGGGGTATGATGCCGTGTGTATGAGTACTTCTCAACTCAACCTGATTTTTACTAAGATTTTAGCTCTGTCCCTCTTAATCCCTCCTAAACTGGTGGCTTCTCTAGAGAAAAGGTGGTTCATTAAACTTAAATAATGATAATAATTAGTGTTATGGACTTTATTTCAGAATATATATATATATATATATATATATATATATATATATATATATATATATATATAAATTCACATAAAAAAAAATCTTTGCTAGGATCTCCTTGTGTTCTGACTGAGTGTGCTTCTCAAACAATCTGGAAATATAGAGCTGATAAATATTTTTTGGCACTTTTCAGCTATTCAGCGTTGAATAAAACATGTACTTGACCAGACACATACAACAGCTGGAACATATATAAAGCTTCCTTACTAGAAGAATCCAGTGTCTAAATACATTTTCTTATACAAATCACCTTACAGCCCTATCACTATACTGGGCGTCCTACAGGTTACTGAGAGATGATCTATGTCTGGCATACAAGGCATCCTTGGATCCAGCACTGATGGACCCTTTGGACATCCACAAAATGAACATTATCAGAACCATTAGATCCAAGGATTTAAATTTTGCTTGTGACATAAATAGGCCATGTTGATGAGACACAAATGTGTCTCAGAGGGTCCCCATGCACTGGAACAAGCTTCCCGTCCATGTGAAGCAGAGTCCATCCCTAGCCCTATTTAAGCATAACTTTGACCAATAGGTGGGAAATTGGAAATCATCCCTGTTGCCATCTATCCATTTTTTTCTGGACTATCCACAATCACATCAATTCTCTGGTAGTCAGGAAAACACTGTACAAACTCCAGTATTCTGTTTCACAAACTATCAGTGTTTGTTAAATTGGCTGATTTACTATGCTTTTTGACAGAAAAGCATAGTAAATCGTCTGAAAGCAGGCATCCACAACAGAAGAAGAGGGCGTTCCCATCAGCTGATGTCATGGTGATGTCACAAAATAGGCAGAGCATGGATGGGAGAGGGGAGGGAATGGGTGTGGTTATGGATGATGCGAGGGGTGTGTCTTAGTCCGGTTTTAGCAACAAAGAAAGCTGGCAACCCTAGTGGTAGGAAGGGGTGTCATATCCCAAAAGAGCATCCCACCACTGAGACTCTAGTGGAGACAAAGAAACCAGGTGGATGATGGAAGGTAGTCACCTGCAAGCAGGCAGGGCTCCCAGATAAGCTACAACATTTTAAGTAAGTGAAGTCTCCTTCTTTCTCAATGCAGTTACTGAATGCCCTTCCTTTGGCACTTGCCAAGTCATACAAGGAAGGTTTGGAGACTACAAATGCTTTAGAAATAATTATCTAATGACCAGATTTTTATCCATACAGTTAAAGTCTTGCCCATGTTCAAACTATAGTCTTTTTTTTCATTGAAGTCTCTTTTTTAGCCCCCAGACCTCAACTCTATCTACTCCATCCTATCCAAGAAGAAAAGTCCTTATGTGGCTGGTGAAGAAAAGTGAAACAAATGGCTTAGGGATCTTTGCTGTCATATACATAACAGAACAATCCTTTTTATTGTATATTCCTAACTCCCTCAGGGCAATTTGTCTTCATACAACTATTTGTAATGCATTTAATGCAGATGTTGTGCATAGTGTTATGCCTGGCAGTATTATTTGTACATGCTGAGTATTTCAGCCACTCTCCTGTGCTCCCATTACTGCCTGACGGTAACAACTGATCTCAAACAGGCGATAGCCCTGTGGCTGGATAGCCTATACTCCTCTGTCAGAGAAAGATGAGCTGGTGCTTCACCACTCACTCATTGCCTCCTAAGCAATCCATCAGCAACCCAGGATTCTATATAAACCCATATTCTAGGCAATGCATTTAGGGTACAAGTGTATGTGACAGCAGGCCAGCACTGCCACACTAATACATACATTTCGGTAGTTAATAGGCCTTCACCAGCAGGAGCTATTCTCAATGACTTTGAGAAAGCTTCAGTTATAATACAGGGGGCTGTAGATTAGATGTAGTAATGGCTTCTGCTACAGCAGCACAGTTTCTGAAAATAAAACCTATTTATATTCACAGCCTACATCTGGTATCCTAAGTATTGTGTTGCACGCTCTTCTTCTTTGCCTAACAATGGCCCTGACACAGTTCCCTCTGTCATAATTGTTATTCATTATAGTAGTGGAAAATCTACTGACTAACATCAAAGAAGCTTCACTGTACATTAATCGGAGGTACAAATATCTTTAACACTCCTTAACCCCTTAACCAGCCATTGCTGATAAATGCATGAACGTCATGAAGCTGAAGTTTGCTAGCAAAGCACTTGGCACTTTGGGTGAAATATCTGGTATTTATAGTAATCAAGATAAATAAAATTATTTCCCATATCAGTCCATATCCCTCATTAACTCTCTCCATCTTCTAAAGATAAACAAAGGCACTAAATATTATAAGTACCTGGTTAGGATACAGTTTGGTTTGCTGGTTAACTTTTTACTGAAAACCATTAGGTGGCACTAAATATTATAAGTACCTGGTTAGGATACAGTTTGGTTTGCTGGTTAACTTTTTACTGAAAACCATTAGGTGGCACTAAATAGTATAAGTACCTGGTTAGGATACAGTTTGGTTTGCTGGTTAACTTTTTACTGAAAACCATTAGGTGGCACTAAATAGTATAAGTACCTGGTTAGGATACAGTTTGGTTTGCTGGTTAACTTTTTACTGAAAACCATTAGGTGGCACTAAATAGTATAAGTACCTGGTTAGGATACAGTTTGGTTTGCTGGTTAACTTTTTACTGAAAACCATTAGGTTGAGCTTAACAGACGGACATGGCAGTTCAAGAAAGGCAAACAACATCTTCACATTATTCATTTAGTCTGTCTTGACCAAACATTCCTTGGTGTGACAGACTATGACTAAGCAACATTGTCCCTTAGTTTGCTATTGCAGGAAAGGCAGGAGTATAAGAATCTTAATACAGAATAAATAACCACATTAAGTAGTAATGTTACATTCTCCATAAAAAGTATTACAAAACTTTACCATCTCTGAGTAATGGATCATAATTAATGTTATCTTACATAACTAGGCACCTTATCCAGGTCACATTACTTTATTACTGTCGATTGTCATTGGCTGTGTAGCACACAAGGATAAAGACCTGAGTACAGCTACAATGACCTGAGAGCAACTATTGGTTGAGACACTGAAGTTGCTGCAGAGGGATGGCAGGAATGAGTGTCTTAGGCCAGCTTGGCCATCAATGGGGAGGAAGGTGGTCCTATCTGCTGCAGTCCTAACACCCATCTGAGAAGAAGGAGCATGGCATAAGACATTGTCTACCAAGAATATCTATTTGGTTCCATCACAGGCATTTGCCGTAGCCCTCATGGAATGCATATGCAGTAGTCTGGGCAACAAAGAGTGAAGACATTTAAGGCACTTGTAGTGATACAAGTGCACATTTCAGCCACAGGGGATGTATTTAGAATTAACAAATGCCATCCATTACCAGAGTGCTCAGTTTGCATTTCTGGACTGCAGTTTACTTCTCCAGCCTGAGAAAGTTAGGCTTTAGTGCCAGTGAGGGGTGGGGGGTGAGGTTAGATCCTCAGGGTGCTAGTGTAATGGTAGCCCCTAGTAAAGGGGAAGGATATGCACATGGTGTGAATGGGGATCAAACCACCCTTCTTGGTTGCCAGAATGACAACCCTTCATCCAGGATGCTCTTTCTCCAGATACCTATCCATCCAAGAGTGAATATTGTCAAGAAAGTCACCTCCACTTGAAAAAGACGCTTTTCATGGAGTGATTTGGGATGCAAATGGCTACAGTGGACCAGGGGAATGAAAGGGTAAATGTCTGACTGAAGTTTGATGGTCAGGAGGCACAAGGGATAACAAAACGTAAAGAAAGTAACACAAATACCTCCCAAAACTCCAACAGGGTAGTGATACAATAGTTTATTAACAAATTCACCAAGCAGTAAAGCACTGTAATCCTCAGGATTGACCTCCGGCTACGTTCCTTGGTTTTTGGTTACTAACTTACAAAAATTACCACTCTAGACAGTCTACTACATGCACTAACTCTGAACCTGACTGCTAAGAAGTTTGATCAAACAGAGTTACTGTACTAATGAAAGGGTTTTTCTGCTGTCACAGTAACATTATACTTTTCTTTAAAAAGCCTTCAGGTCAAACCTAAAATGTCCAGTTTTGACCACTATCAGTTTTAATAAATTATTTATATTTTCTTAACTGAGTTGTCCACTAGGGTCAGACCCATTTCAATGAAAACTTGGGGAGAAAAGCTGTAAAATGTAGATAGTTGTCGGTGCGATGCAAAATAAATAAATAGCAGTAGCTTGTAACAGTTGTGATGTATTAGTGACAGAGATCAGAAAAGCAATACACAGAACATAAATACAGACGATGATTTCAGCAGGTATCAGTTGTAGAGTTTATAGTGGTATTCTCCAAAGATGATCTAGTCATAATAAACAAACAACAGCATAACAATTAAAAATATCTGTATATACATGTAAACATCACGGCTGCATAAAGATCCAAAGGGCAACTGAAATGAGTGATAGGATATAAAATTGAGAGAGATTTTTAAAGCAAATGCATTTAGTGTCTCCCATAAGAAAAGAAGAAATCTTAGTTTTGACCAAAAAAAAATGAGTTGTAGTGTCAATTTTTTTGATGCTAGATTGTTCTAGATTCCACCTACAAAACCATGAAACAAAGCATTCCCATCGATAGGTATGGCTTCCAGATGTGCCATGCAATTTGATTCCCATTAAAACTCTTCAGCATCTGCTCTTACTGTAGTAGTAAACCAGCCACACATAAAATGCATATCCCTTACAAGGACTGCACTGATGTCATCTAGAGCAGGTGCAACTTAAAAGAAAGCAGGAGGCATTTATAAGCATATGATGTAAATAGCAGAGTAAATTATTCTTCAGATACTCTCTCTTATTACCATAATATACTAAGTACCCTGTTTCACCGAACAGGGCTGAAATATTATAGAAGCAGCCTCATTACTTTGAATTTACATTCCAGATTAATTTGTTGGTTCCTGTTGTTGTTGTATCACTGTCACTTTACTCTTAATTGGCTTTGAAATAAAAGCCCAAGTCCTGAACTCCAGTGCTAGAAATGTGGATAAGGAGACATGAACTGCAATCATCATAGATAGAGATTGCTGATTACAAACCATTATGTCAAGAAAATGAAGGGCTGTAAACTCCTGTTAAAAATCATGTTCATTAGGGGACTTGTTTAACATATTATAAGAATGCAGGAAAGAACAATGCACGAAAATGCTGATTTAGGTGGAAAATAGACAAACCCTTTATTAAGGTAGCTTTCAAAAGATGCTGTTTGATATAAACACAGGCATAGCTTCTGAAGTTACAGCAATAGTACACAGTAATACATACATGCAGATGTATGCAGCTTTTCATTCTGCATTAAATCTCACTAAAGCTACTCCAGCAACTATCTTTGGGATTTTGCAGTGCTATATTATAATGCTTAAATATGTTTTCCTGATCAATGTACAGTGGAATTTTTGGTGTAGTAGTTTATAGTTTATAGTAACCTTCTCAGTGAGTAGCATTGAACGAAATTACTAGATAATATATATATTTAATTCTATTCTTAGTGTGATACTTTATGCTTTTCCTAATGCTGTTGATGTATTCTTGTGCTTATGTTAATACAAATGTCAAATGAATGATTCTATAAAAAATGTATCAGTTCCATATGTAAGCTTAATGGCTTATTTTTCTGTAGCTTTATCCTGTTGGCTGATACTGACATGTTTTTCTAGGACTACATTCTGAGTTTTGTCTCAAATACCTGTAGTGTATAGTATAGTATTTATTTAATAGTTCTTTTCTTAAGTAAGACAGCAATATTTCCTTTCAATTCTTTTAAGTATGCCTACTGCTCAGTTAATTGCTGAATTGTATGTTGTATTAGCTTGCGTTTTTATTTTTATTCTTATGTATGCTGTTTTCAGTTCTTTGCAGTGGGCATTATATGTGTATGTCATAGCACTTTGTAGATATTTTATTTTACCTAGTTCTTTATTTATTTATTTATTTTTAATTTTGTAAAAGTAGTGGAGTTGTATGATTACAGCGGGGTTTAGATGTGTTGTCACTTATCTGAGAGATTATGAGTAGGAAACAGTGATCAACATGTAATTAAATGTACAGCCAAATAATGGTTGATGTGGACCATGTGTTAGTATCAGCTGAAAAAAATCACATAGTAGTTGTGATCTGACAGTCTGATATGTATGTCATTTATCCACAGAAGGCAACCACCCACCAAGGTATGGCATGCTAGCAAGGCTGCACTTTCTAGAGGGGGAGATTTAGTTTTATAATCAAAGAAAGTCATTCTGGCAACCAGTAGATCAGTGGGTAATCATGGTTTCTTATTCACAGCTCCAAAATTCCAGTTTCAGTTCTCACACCTGGTCACTGCCTATGTAGAAATTATTGCTTTTCCCACATCTGCAAAGGTTTTTCTTGAGTATTCTTTTTTTCCTAATTCCCAAAAGCTGTTGTTTGTTTGCCTACACCAAATTCTCCATATATATCACATTTTCCTTTGCTGCTGTGACCTAGATCAAGACTGAAACAAACCAGCTAATTCATTTGGTTATTTAAAAAAAATGGTGTAAAATCATAGTGTGTGGTCATATTAATAAGCAAAAGTCATGACTGGCAGTCAAGTTTCCTTAAGAAAAAAACATTTTCTCCATCCATTTGATATACTGCGTCTATATCACATAATCAAAAATTTAAAACATCGAATCTGATAAGGTCGAGACCATATCATCGAAGTTTTAAAACTTTGAATATGTAAAAAATAAATAAATAAATAAATAAAATAACTTGCCTAAACATTTCAAGCAGGAGGGCAAGCCCCCCGCTACTTAAATATACCAACTCTGAGATCTCACTACAGTGCAGTAAAGGGAAATCTTCTCTTACGGAGATTTCCATTAAAACGCTCGATGTTTCAAAACTTCGATGATATGGTGCCGACCATATCAGTTTCAAAGTTTTGAAACTTCGACAAATCAATATAGACCCAATATACTCATTTGCAAACATAAAACTAAAGAAAAGTATATATTTAAAGGTATTAATTCCTCAGATATGAAATATGACAGTAAGAGCTTCAGAAGCCATCTTAAATGTCTGTATTAGGATTAAAAAGAAGGAAGCATATGGTTCATTTGAGACTTTGGGCTGTAGTCACAAATTACCACTACTGATATTTTATGAAAACAAAAACAGACTTTGTAAATGTATTAGCCACACAAAAGGTGTTCAGTGCTTTTTAGCTTACTTTGGCTGATGGTTTTTTTTTTTTCTATGACATATGTTGTAAGTCATTTAGCCATGGTCAGGAACAGGACAGGAAACTGGTACAAAAACTGAAATCTGCTTTAGAGACAGACGTTCCATGATTTTAAGACTTAAAGTGACAAGATGACAAGCAGCAGGCGAAGCAGGAAACACACTTCTGATTGCAAATGACTGCAGTTTAGCTGTGTGGGTTGCCCAAGGCACCAGAAATGGAGCAAGCCACGAGTCTGTGTTGAGAAATAAGAACACTGAATTCACAAGCTGTAACACAAGAGAAACAACTGGCAGGAAATGATCACAATGTTGTGACATTTAAAAATGTAATGGCATTGTCAGTGGAAACTCTTAAAGGGTGAAACTATAAAACACACACTCACATATATATTAAAAATGTATATGTAGGATATGGAATAAACTAACTAAACTGTGAGATAGAATTCTTCACTTTCCATCTTGAAATTCCCTTAGTCTGTGTTGAATGGATCTTATCTAGTATAGTATTCATTTGAATCATTCTTAAGCAAAAATAATTATTGTAACTTAATGTGCCAAAGGTATCATATATTTAGAAAACATATAGTATACAAAAGCCGTGCATTTCAATAAAATGTGGGCTTCCAAGTTAAAAACAAAAATGGTGAAGCAATTATTTTGATTGCTTTTGCAGTTGGGAGTTAATCCACATCCATGTAGGAAAGTTTGAACAAGGTGCTAGAGCTGGACTTAATGAGTGACCCTTGTGCACAGCTGAGCTATAAAGAACAGTATGCATAGTGCTGTTATACAAAACACTTATCAAAAATAACCAAACAGTATATGCATAACTGATGTAAGTGTTACAAGAAATATGCAAAATCAATGTGGTATACATTTACGGAAAAAAGCAGTACAAGCAAAACGGAATGCTTATTGATTGTTAAAAAAACAAGGTGGCATACTAGTTGTAAAGAACAACTACAAATTAAAAAAGAATAATAAAAAAATGTCTTAATGATTATGCCAGCAAGACGTCCTTTGGGACCTTTCTCTTAATCAGGCCCTGACAAGTGACTGGTGGCAGGAAACAGTGATAACCGAAATTCATTTGACAGGTATGCAAATAATACATGAAAAGTGAACACTGTTGTATATGCAAAAGCTTAAATGCTTCACTGGCAAGCATTCAAATGAATTAATGTGGGCTACCAAAGGGATGATGGGTGCCATGCAGTAATAAACAGAAAGGGGCATGACCCTGAACTAAGGAGGTAGTATATCATAGTGATCAAGGCCTGGTGACAAACAACTAAGGCCAGAATTTATAGCTTGCCTTCTGTGAGACCCTGAGTTTATTAACTTTCTTAATCGCTTGAGTTAATTCTGGGAATGAGACATTTGTATATCATAGTTGTGTCTCAGTATGGCAGTTTCAGTTACAACTAATTACAGAAAATATTTCAACAGTAGATGCGTTGCTATGATAGGAAGCAGCAAATGGCAAGGCAAGGAAACAAGTAAGCAAAGCAAATAAGCCAATTAAGGAGACTAAATATACAAAATGCATTATAAAAGGAAAAAGGCAGGACATGGAAAGTCACTTGAACTAATCCCACATCGAATTAAGTCATATTCCAGACCAGGAGTTATTATAAACTGACACCTAGCAATTAACAAGATGTGGTAGATATGAAAAGCATAGGTGTGTGTGTGTGTGTGTGTGTGTGTGTGTGTGTGTGTGTGTGTGTGTGTGTGTGTGTGTGTGTGTGTGTGTGTGTGTGTGTGTGTGTGTGTGTGTGTGTGTGTGTGTGTGTGTGTGTGTGTGTGTGTGTGTGTGTGTGTGTGTGTGTGTGTGTGTGTGTGTGTGTGTGTGTGTGTGTGTGTGTGTGTGTGTGTGTGTGTGTGTGTGTGTGTGTGTGTGTGTGTGTGTGTGTGTGTGTGTGTGTGTGCACGCGCATCTGTGTGTCTTTCTTAATGGGGTGGATTTGCTCCTGCTCATGTAATTGACAGTAAGCTGGACTTGACATTTTGCCTGAATGTTCCAGCCTTCAGCATAGGTTTAATGGGCTATATCTAATAGTGACAGTTTTTATGAAAGGTGCTAATTGCAGGTGACCTTTTATGAGCCAGACATGGACTAGAACTTTCCAGTCAACAGAAGTTTTATTAAGATAGACCCAAGGCAATTATTGCTAGAACACACCAAAGTGTTACAAAGTTTTTTACTGTAAAACAACTGAAAAAGACAAGATCAGGGAAACTCTGTCTGTAATGGTCATTATCAGGGTATGACTCAAACAAAGCATAGTCTTAGACACAAAAAGTGTGAGCTTTTAGATAAACAGAGTAGGGACTATCCCAAACTTTCTTTGGAATAAACAACAAATGTAATGACACAGAAAGAGCAGCATTCATTTATTTTTTATTGTACTAGCTAGGTAGGCTGACACAAAAGTGAGCCATATGCAGCCTGGACCCAGACTAAAACTAGATATAAAAGAGACAATGCACAAATGCGTCTGTATGTGTATCTGTATGCATAAAACTAGATTCATCTATACAAAAAGCATCGTGATAAACAGAAGATGAAAATAAATATAAAAGGAGGGTACATGCCAGCATGGAGAGCACATTCAGATTTTTTTCAGTAAAATATTTGTATTAGAAGTGGTATGAAAGGGGTAAAAATAATTGAACCTAAAAGTAGTGAAAGTTGAGTGATCATTGATGTAGACAGAAAGTAAGTTTCACAGGCAGGGAGCTTGGCTATAAAGCCTGATTTCCATCTGAGAGGTTACAAGTTGGAGTAGTTAACATAAATTAAGAGGAAAACAAGATCTAACTGTTCTTGATGGATATGTAAAAGAGACTGAGCATATCTGAATGAGGTAATGGCTAAGAAACGGTATTTTGTGAATGAATGAGCAATGGATGATGGGCATGTGCTGCACTCTATTAGGACAAGTACAGGGGCCTTCAGAGTGGGAGACAATAAGATGAGCCTATAAACGTTGTTTAAAAGGATTTGAAATCTCTGTATATTAACTGCAGATGTCACATCACAGCAAGAGGTTCTCCAGTTCAATTCTCGGCTGGAGTTCCTTCTGTGCGGAGTCTACATGTCCTCTTTGCGTTCATGTGGGTTTTCTCCAGGTACTCTGGTTCCTCCCAAATTACAAAGACATGCGTCTGGAGCATTTCTCCCCTGGCCTCCACTGAAAATTGGCTCTTTCCAAGTCAGACTTTCCCAGTAAACAAATAATAAATAAATACATAAAATAAATAAAAGATGTTCTAACTAAATAAGGTGGAAAGGACAGATTCAGTCTGCGGGATAAATGTTAGAGAAGCCCTCGGTAGGGAAGTGATGAGATGTGTAATAGCATGAAACACCCTAAGTTAGAAATTAATTTTTTCCACTTTAGAAACACTCATAGTGGAACCAGTACACCTCTGCATTGAAATGAATAAATAAAGTAAGATGAGATTTTGTATTATTTAAAGTCTGGAATCTCCCTTTATTGATTTATCTGTTAGTAAATGTTGAAAAAGACTTTTTTTGTTTTTGTTTTTTTACAAGCAAAGCTGGCTACTGGAGTCAGACGCAATATTTTACAAATTACAAAATGAATTAACTTTATATGTAGGTAGCAGAAACACAGAAAAGTGCACTATCCTTTGGGAAGTGCAGGGGGGAGGAATTCTTGCTCCTGAAAAATTATGATCTCCTTGTGCACATTTTTGGGCATTCTGTGACTCACTTAATGTAATTCCCAATAACAGCAGTCAGTGAATTCTGCATTGCTCTTGCAACTTCTTTGAGTCAGTCACCAGCTGTGGATGAAGGCAAGGTGGTTCATACAGCCTACCTTGATCTGGCCAAGGCCTTTGATATCATTCCCCACTCAGGAATCACAGAAAAACTTACTAAGCTAGGCATCAACCCCTATATCATTAGGTGGGATTCAAACTGGCTCACAGATAGAACCCACAGTGTGAAAATAGCTGACTCCAAGTCAGACTGCCGACCAGTCACGAGTGGAGTCCCACAGGGTTCAGTTCTGGGTCTCCTCCTGTTTGGTATCTACTTCTCTGAAGTTCAGGCCAACACGAAGGGACTCTGGCTGACAAAGTTCACAGATGATTGCAAGTTGGGAGCTATTAGTAACTGCCCAAGTGATGCTGACATCCTACAGAAATGCCTCAATGAGACCAATGACTGGTGTCAGAACCATGGCCTTAAGCTCAATGCCAAAAATGTGTCTCCATCTCCTTTGGGAAAAACCCGGTTCCCATGAATTACCACACTGATGGTAGTCCACTGAACACAGAAGGCATTATAAGAGATTTGGGAACACAGGTTGACAGCAACCTCTCTTTTGACCACCACATTGCCACTGTGGTCAGAAAGTCCTTCTATGTGGCACATCTCATTACTAAGGGTTCTGCATCCAGGAAGAAAGAGGTCATTGTCTCCTTCTACTCTTCCCTCATTAGGCCAATCATCGAGTACAATGCCCCATTTGGCATATACCTCTGCAACAACTGGAGAGGCTGCAAAAGTATCTCCTAGGCCTCTTAAACACTTGTCTTATATGGACAGACTCAAAAAACTCCAACTATTCTCTGTCTCATATCGCCTAATTAGAGGTGATCTCTGCTTGACTTACAAAGCCATGTCTGACCCATTTCTGTTAGAAATGCTACATCTAAAGAAAACCCAATCCCTCCGTACCACACCCTCCAGAGACTTCAACCTCATGACCACAATCAACAGAACATGCTGGAGGGACAGGTTCATAACCCAGAGACTGCCCATGCTATGGAATAGACTTCCCATAGCATGTCAAGCAGAGCACCTCACTGGCCCTCTTTCAAGAGAAATCTTGATGAGTGGATGGGAAATAGAAAATTCACCCCGGAGATCACTCCAGTGGCTCTACTCAACAGAGGCAGTGGGAACTAAAGTTGGGCGGCACGATGTCAGGGTAATCCTATGGGCTAGGCCTGTAAAGGCTCCAGGACCATTAGCTTAGTACACAACTATGAACCTATAACATGTGAAAGAACTTTAGAAAAAGCTGATTGTTCAAGGAAAGGCAAGAAAAACAACCTGCCTACAGGATGGAAGAAAGGAATACAGTCTTCAGATAAAATGGAGTGAACACTCACATGATGAAAGTGAAATGTAGATAACCTCTCAAGATGTTTGACTTAATAAACCATATGTTGTAATATTGCTTACAGAACACTGCAGGACAGTAAACCATTTCCTTTTTAATAAAGATGAAAGCAGAGAAACAGTTCTTAACAATAGACCAGTTACCTTGAACTCATCAGGGTGGGATATGGTAGCACTGCCACTAAAAGGAACTGTTGAAACATACCTGGAATCCATTGGTCCAAAGGACCTGGGAAAATGTGGATTTGCAATTATGAAGTTGTATGAAATATGTATATTTATTTTATTTAACTGTGTGAAATGTGAATGCAGACTGAAGAAAACATTCAATGTGGCCTACCTCTGTCTTTCTTATGATCCTGGAAAATAAACTGGCAAGTCTAGGCATTAACAGTAAGAAGTTAAGCAAAGAACAAACTAATTAAAGAGATTCAAGATAACAGGTAGTGATAAACAGAGCTTGGTCAAAAGCAAACAGGGCTGGCCAGTGGCTGTAAAAATGGGCAGATGAACAATTCTGTTTATTGTCTTTGTTACTGACCCACAATAGTAACGGAAGAGAAGGGCAACTTATTTGTTAAGGACAGCAGATTTTTTTTGCAGTGGGATGAACACTGTTTAATGGGTGATAGGTAATATATAGATGTATATCATGTCCTGGAATATGGTGGTCAGAGCTCAGTGTGTAGATTCATAATGATGAGCTCAGTGGGCAACAACCCAGGTGAGGGTTATATAATTTTATGCAGAAATTCTAACAATCAGAAAGGTAAAAAGTTACTTGGCAAAATCCTATGGTCTAAAATCAGGCAAAGCATTTACTGCTACTTTTGGAAAAAATCAGTGCGATAAACTCTTCATACCCACCTCAGTCAATGGACAGCATGCATTCCACCAGTGTAACATGAACACCTCTGTCACACTCCCTTGGTTCTTATTTTTATTTGTTTATTTATTTATTTATGCCTCTGCCTCCCCAATGCCTCATTCTCACTGTTTATTAAATCCATCTTTAAGTCCGCTTTATCACATCACCGTCTCTCAAACTGCCTCAGTGGATTATGGAATACTGCTACAGTAAACTCTCAGTTAACTGGAACTCAAGCAACACCCCCCCCCCCCCCGCAGAAACATACCTTACATTTTTAGAGTTTTAGACTTTTAAAAAGGAAGATAGGAATACATTCCTTCTTGGATAAAGTAGTTATTTATTTTACAGACTATGTTAAAGTTTGTTTCATTGAGGACTAGATTCTGTTCTGTGGGTTTAACATGTTTCATGAAGTTATTTTAAAATTGGCAGAATTTTTTTGATTTTTGGAAGAAATGAGTTTTAGGTGCTGATAGAAATGTTTCTATGTTTCTTTGCTTTGCATTAAGAGTGTTTAACCTTATTTCTTAGGTTTCTGTAGGTTTGAAGGGATACTGCTGAGTTACTTTGCGTATATATTCTCCATGCTTTGTGTCTTTGCTTCAGTATTTGTTTAATTTCAGAATACTACCATAGCTAATGAAATAAATGGCCTAACATATACTGCACCTACTGTGCAACTACGTACTACAGATTTACCATAGTACAATTCTGCCTTACAGGATGTACATATAAAACCAATAAATGCAAAACAAGCTAAGTAACAGCAATACAATAAACTGGTGCCTACCCATGACACATACTCTTAGGACTCAGAGATACTGAGAAAGAAAACATTCAAAATCATTGAATCTCTAGCAGCGTTGCTCTCTGCTTCATGGTATGCCTGTTGGTCAGGCAATTATGGAGATGTTCTCCAATTCCTCTGAGGAACCATAAACTGCAAAACACCATCATGGGCTGATTTATTTATTTTTCTTATTTATTTTATTTGTAATGATCTAGTAAGTGAACGTATGCAGATACCCTTTTCATCTACGAGCCAAGCCAAAAGCACAGAAATACAAGTTAACTAGTAGATATTAGGCAAAGAATTATAACCAGGTCATGCTGGAGAGACAGATACATCTCCCAGAGACTGCCGCTTCTCAGGGACAAGCTTCCAATTCATGTGAAACAGAGCCCCTCCCTGACCCTCTTCAAATGCAACATACATCAATGGATGGGTGACTGCAAATTCACTCCTGTTGTGGCACCCATGTCCCTCCTGGAAAGAAGATGTGTTATTAACTACTATAGACCCTTACCTCTACAAACATCACTCTCCTAACCACCAATAATTGGGGCAACTCATGATAAATATGGCTAGGCTTTTAACGTCCCTAGGGCTGTTAGCCTAGTAACCTTATATGAACCTATAACTGCATTTAAAAGTCAACAATGCTTTTCTCCTCCTCAAAAATAGTAGAACAGTGTATAAGGCAATTTTACATCATTACAACAGGAAATAAAAAAGTGGTAACAAATACAGGTATATACAATATGTAAAATGCTTATACATTCAAATACACTACAAATGTCTGAAGCGGATTATAGAAAGGAACACTATCAGAAGAAGGAGTTAGTTATGTAGGTAAGAACAGACAGGTAACACAAAGCATACAGAATATAACAAAAGAAGAGTGGAAATGAAAGAAGAAAGCAGTAGGTCAAACAGGAAAGCAGTCATACTTAGAGAAGTCCTTGAAGTAGAATCAGAGGACACTGAACACTTCTGAAAGTGGTACATAGAGAATTTAACCAGAGCACTGAAATGCTCTCAGTTACATTTAAATGTGTTAGTTTATAGTTACTGAAGCTATACAAGGAAAATATGAGAGCCAGATCATTCTGAAGAGAATGTATGTATGTATGTGAGATCTCCTCATTAAAACCAGGTGATCAGTGGCATTAAGTCTGAGATCTGATGCAAAGATGAGCAGGGGGTAGATCATAGATGTACATATGGCCTTTCTGTTTCTGTTTTTGGTTAAAAGATTTTGCCATTTCAGATCACAGCCCAAATTATTTTGTCTGTGTCATTAACATAATAAGTTTATACATACATATGTACATGTATAAATAGCCCTAGGCTTCCCTGCTGTCCACCATGTAGCAGCAGTTTCCTGACCTGTACCTCTGTACCTCATTTACTGCTTTTTCATCCTTGACCTAGTAACATCATTCATGGTGATTATTTCAGACTTGATTTGTCATCCATTTATTTTCATGAAGTCAGAAATGTTTTCATGACTGCTCAGATAAACAAAAAATGCATGGCATGACCTCTTGGGTGGATCCTAGGTTGAGTTGCTACTTTATCTGGAATGGGGTGTCACCTGCTATGCACGTTATATTATAAACACTGAATCTGAGCAGTATTCTGTACCATGCAACCTTGTGATTATCTAGTCCAGGAAGTAAGGCAGTTATCCTTTGTTGTCAATTATTTGAAGCTTCCTCCGTACTTTGTTGGTCTCCAGTCATCTTCAAGCTAATCAGTTTATTTCTTTTCCTTGACTTCTTCCTTGAATGGGTTCATACTCTTAGGTTCAGGTTTACCTATCATCAGGTCCAAGATCCAATCAGGAACACATTCTCCCTCATTTCGTACTGATATTTTTATCACTAGCCCAATTGTCATATTGGTTTTAAATAGACTTACATTCCCAGATACCTTAGTACTCCCACAGGTCATTTACTAGACAGTCTCAAGATCACAGGTATGAAAAAAAAATTCCACTTATTGATTTTATTCAGAGCAATGGCAAACTTTAGATTTATATGCCTATATGTCTACTGATGTCCATATAATTCCAGATCCAATATAGCCTTTAGTATCCCATCTTTAAAAAGTCTTTTACAGGCGGGACATAATTTACTTCTTGCAAGTCAATTGCTGATGCTGTAAAATTGAGCTGTCGTAACCTATTAATATAGCTGAGTTCTCAAGACAGGACAATATCAGATTTTTTGCACAAGCTGAAACATATGAACTTCTGTCATTGCATAAGTAGAGAATAAGGAGCTGTACTCTAAAACAGAATGACTAATTGACTTAAATAAGTGAGCTACAATTGGCAAGACCCTAGTAACCACAGATATAAATACTATGCCCACTTGCCTCAATCTCTTAATATTGTGCCATTATCCTTGAAAGGCAATTTATTTTTTAACAAAATTTATCATAACTTTCATCATGTTGACCTCAGATACCGGTTCACTGTTAAACTCAAGAAGACTATCCAACCTATAATGACCAGAGAACATCACCTTGAAGTTTTTACACTGCATTTTGTACAGAGATGTGTTATCTAAGAATTTGTTCTGTTAAGATAACTGTTTATCTCCATCAGATCATCAAACGGTGTGACAATTGCACCCAGTTTACTACCTCTCAGTGTACTTGGAAAGCCAGAAATTAAATGATTTTGGAATTCAGGTAAACACAAGACTTAACAGAATAAGTCCCATTATCAAGCCTTGAGAGACAACTGCATTTACTCTAATACATTCAGAGCATTCACTTAGAACCATCATTCTCCATTTCCACACTTGTAACCAAGAGTCAGTCCATCTGATCATGTGGCATCAACTCTGCAGACTTAAAACTGTTAATGACCCCAGAATGTGGCAAGGGATTAAAGGCCTTTGACAGATCCAAGTATACCAGCAACACAGATGAATCGCATCACTTGCAACTTCATGGAAGTCAAGTATTCCTTACAGGAACCTGTGCTGTGTGATAGCTGCCAATTTGATTTTAATTTCCATTCTAAGAGTTTCACTTTGTACTGCTCAAAACATTTTGTAATAATTGAACTCAAACTTAGGCGCCTATCATTTTGAACTAGAGAATGTTTACTACCCTCATGGTCTAGTACAACTATTGATCGTTTTCAGTCATTAGTGGTGGTGCCATCTAGTACCATTCTTTAATAAGGCATTGAATTATTTAATAAGGCATCCTATAACTTAAACAATGGGTCAACAAATGCACAAAGCAGTCAGACAGATTATCAGAGACCCATACTGCATGTTCTTTCAAAGTTTCTTGATGACTCCTTTACCATAGCTCCATCATCAAGTGGACACCAACAAATAAATAAGTCATATTGTACTTGACTAAATTAAGACAAACTATTATCAATGAAAACACAAAGTATTGTTAAAATGTTAACCCTACATAGTGGATTATGACATTGTATTTTGTTATACACAATATTTCTTCTAAGAAGAATTAAAGGTCTGAAAAATATCTCCTATTCTCAAGTGGTTAAATAGATACACTCACAGATAAAGACAACAATATGACTTGGAGTCTGTAAATGAGCTGTTTGCCAAGGGATTGAAAACTCTATGGACAGTTATGTTATTTAAGCACAAACCTTATTTCTTACTGTTAAATGGGATTCTTTGCCTTTCTGACAAAGCAGCAATACATGAACCAAGCACTTGATGGAATGTAAGTCAATGGTTCTTCATGGGTACAGTATAAATTTCCACTAAGCATATGTTCCATAGCATTATCACTTTAATCTCATCTTCAACTACAAATGGCTGCTTCACCGGCCTATTTGCAGATCTCTCCAAATTTAATTCCTCCTATCAGACTTCCTAATTGCCTAGCCAAAAATGTAAAATTCCATAAATGGATGGCCTAGCTAAGGGCTAATACCACTGTTGACAAGAAGCTAGGCTCCTGGACTCCTGGGAACCCTAGTATACCCTGCTGTCTACACATGCTTTTCCAGAGAGATGTTCTAAGGTAGTAGAGAATGGGAATTGCTGTCCTGTATTTGTCAGAGGAAGCTTATTTGTAAACTCATGACTGGATCTCCACACATTGGGACATCACCAAGGAAAAATCATGTGCAGACAGCAAGGCATACTATGGTTATTTAAAGCTTCCATTAACAAAGTTTCATACCTACAATACTGATCTAACCACAACTTCAAACATCTTGAAAATGTTTCTTGGAAATGGCACAAAACTGTAATTGCATTGTTTAAGGTATTCATTGATATTCTCAGTTCATTTACTGGAGATAGATAATGAATGCTCTTTTCATTAATTTCATTGTATGGCTTGGTTCAGTTAACTACACTGGACAAAAGTACTAGAAAGTAACATGGTTTGATGCCAGTTTATTCCCCACAAACATCACCTCAGGAGTCCATAGGAGCTGTACATGGTGAACCTTACATTTTTTTTTCAATTCATACACTCCCATTTACTCTCTCTCCAGACTCTCACTACAGAAGGAAATGAACCTTCTATACATCATGCAACTATAGTTGTACGAAACATAAATTCTAGGTCATTATTCTGAATGGGCCTAGTTGCAATCCAAACATTTAGCACAATTAATAAAAATACCAAAACCCACCAGCTTAGTCACAGAAATTAAATAAAAAATACAAACTATATTCCTCAAATGAACACATTCTTTCTATCCTAGAGAAACTCTTTTCAGAATTATACAGCACTGATCAGCTAAATTTTCCAATGTTAACCCAAGATTGTATATCCATGTTAAACCAGTCCTTAATTGTTTTTCAAATAACACACGTTCAACCAGATCAAGCCAGGAAAATCTCCAAGAAGTGAATTTTATATATTTTTTTAAATCACTACCTAAAAATATTACTAGAAATATTTAAACATATAATTTCACATGGGTTGTCTGATATGTGTTTAAATAGAGCAAAAATATAATTCTCAAAATGCATCACGACCCCCTTGATCCTGTTAACTATAGACTCATCTCCTTGTCAATTATGTATTCAAATTTTAGTTTCACTTATGGCTAACAGATTGAAAAAAAAAGTAATCCCATCTATTATCCCCCATTCAATCAGGTTTTATAAAGTCAACACACCAAAGCAATGAAACACTGGCATTAGAAACCTTATAAAATATTAACTCTCTTGGAAAAAAATAAACAAAATATGTCTCTTACTTTTAGATACTTCTAAGGCATTTGACACAATCAGTATCCCTTTTTTAATTAACTTTTTTGAGTAGATTTGGACTTCCAGCATTTTTCCTTAACTTCTGTCGCTTCTTTATATTAAATAAAACAAAAAAAGAAAAAGCCAGCACTCAGAGGCAAATAAAGTTTTATTCCTTTCCCTTCAGACCGGTTTTGGTAACAAACCTTCTTCAGTGATAAAACATACATAATGCAGGGACAGTTTTTATACATAATGTATATCCCCAGTTATGACATCACTTCCCCCATTAATCCATTTCTGCCTCCAAACACATACAAATATCAACCAAAATAAACATTTTAAGTGTAATGTCAGATGCTGTAACCAAACTTCCATTCATATCTTTACTTGTGAAATTACCAATTAGGGTCCTTACTAAAAAGAAAAAGACCCTCATAACTTGTCATTTAGTCCAGGATGAAATAGGGCACCCGACTTAATAATCTATTTTTTTCCTTTTGAGTTAGTATAGTGTGCCAACCTTGCTTCATAGATCTGTTACCTTTTACTTGGTCAATAATGACAAATCTAAAAGAAGCAGTTCTGTGTAACTGACAATGTTTATACAATGCATTGGTCATTTTTTAAGACGTAAATCACTCAAATGCTCTGAAATGCGACTTCTTAGTTGCCTAGAAGTCTGCCCTACATAAAAGGTAGAACATTGGCAAATAGCCAAATAGACAACCCAGTCAGAGCTACAATTTCCAAAAAATGAAATATCAAAAATTTGACCAGTGTTTTTACTGCTAAAGGATGAAGTTTTAAACATATGTTTACACAGACTGCAATGTCCACAAGGATATGACCCAACAAGCCTATCCCCCAATATGGTTAGTTGATGTTGGTTCACATAATCCAAAAAAGTTTTCTTATAATGTGCAAAATATGAAGTGAGTGTTCTTCCCCTACTGAAAGAAAATTGGCATCTGTTAGACAAACATTGATCCAGATCTGTATTGGCCCGAAGAATATTCCAATGTTTGTTGACTACATCCTGCAATAAATGTAAATTATGTTACTGCCAAATATAGTAACCAACCTCATGGTGCCTGATCCAACCTTTTTGGTTTTAGCTTTATAATTCAATAAGCTAGATCTCTCACAATTGGCCGCCCAATCACTGGTTATATGTTAGAAGTTTTGGAATATCTTAATTGTAATTGGTGGGGGATAGAGTTTACTGTTAATTATCACAGTAAAGAGATTAATTTCCTGAATGTCAATATTTTGAGACAGGTGGGTGGTATGCTCAAGACGTCAGTATACAGGAAATACCCACAATACAATAATTTATTATATGCAACCAGTTTACACCCCACACACACCATCAACACTATTCCCAAATCACAGTTTATGAGAATTAGAAGAATATGTTCTGCAGACATGGAATTTCATAATGCTAGGCATGATCTTGAGGGTAGATTTATTAATAGGGGATATAAGAAATCAATAGTACAAAGGGCCAGTGATTGGGCAGCCAATTGTGAGAGATCTAGCTTATTGAATTATAAAGCTAAAACCAAAAAAGATGGATCAGGAACCATGAGGTTGGTTACTACATTTGACAGTAATATACATTTATTGCAGGATGTAGTCAACAAACATTGGAATATTCTTCGGGCCAATGCAGATCTGGATCAATGTTTGTCTAACAGATGCCAATTTTCTTTCAGAAGGGGAAGAACACTCACTTCATATTTTGCGCATTATAAGAAAACTTTTTTGGATTATGTGAACCAACATCAACTAACCATATTGGGGGACAGGCTTGTTGGGTCACATCCTTGTGGACATTGCAGTCTGTGTAAACATATGTTTAAAACTTCATCCTTTAGCAGTAAAAACATTGGTCAAATTTTTGATATTTTATTTTTTGGAAATTGTAGCTCTGACTGGGTTGTCTATTTGGCTATTTGCCAATGTTCTACCTTTTATGTAGGGCAGACTTCTAGGCAACTAAGAAGTCGCATTTCAGAGCATTTGAGTGATTTACGTCTTTAAAAATTACCAATGCATTGTATAAACATTGTCAGTTACACAGAACTGCTTTTTTTAGATTTGTCATTATTGACCAAGTAAAAGGTAACAGATCTATGCAGCAAGGTTAGCACACTATACTAACTCAAAAGGAAAGAAAATGGATTATTAAGTTGGGTGCCCTATTTCATCCTGGACTAAATGACAAGTTATGAGGGTCTTTTTCTTTTTATTAAGGACCCTAATTGGTAATTTCACAAGTAAATATATGATATGAAGGGAAGTTTGGTTACAGCATCTGACATTACATTTAAAATGTTTATTTTGGTTGATATTTCTATGTGTTTGGAGGCAGAAATGGATTAATGGGGGAAGTGATGTCATAATTGGGGATATACATTATGTATAAACACTGTCCCTGCATTATGTATGTTTTATCACTGAAGAAGTTTTGTTACTGAAACTGGTCTGAAGGGAAAGAAATAAAACTTTATTTGCCTCTGAGTGCTGGCTTTTTCTTTTTTTGGTTTATTTAACAGTTTGGATATGCCGTGCACCAGTCATACTTGCTAGCTTATTTGGAGGTGGTACTTCTTTATATTAACTCAACAGCTCATTTGGTACTTAACAAAAGTGTTTGAAATCCAATTACAGTAAAACAAGGAGTTAGGCAAGGCTGTCCACTTTCACACTAATTATCTAATGAATATACAAGCCTCTATTTCTGCTTTTTCTATATAACTTATATTACAATATACCTTCAACTGCTAGCATAAAGGTCCTGATAACTATATTTGCAGATGAAATCAATATTTAACACCTCCAAATACAGACATTTCCAAAATTATTGTTCTATTAATTTATTTTCTTAAACTTCAAAGTATAAACTTAACTTTACACAAATGTAACATATTCAAATCTACAATCTAATGTTATCAAAACCTGGACAAATATTCAAAAACACATGTCAAGATGGATGAAGTTGAACTTCTCACTATTATAAAAAGTGGCAATTATCGAAGTGAATATAGTCCCTAAATTATTTTTCTTCATCTCTTCAACATTTCAGGTGTTAAAATACATTTCTAATAATATTGCATCTACAATTTGCAAATTTATTTGGCACCCTATATTAATAAGACTAAGCTATGGGAAATCTATGGACCTTGAAAACCATGGAGTTCACACTCTTCATGACTTCTTTACTTTATTATGTTATTGTCAATTTGAGTAGGTTACTAAAAATAATAACTATTAACATGTCTGATAATGAGTAGTAACCACTATGGAAAAAAATCTGGAGAAGTACATAAAAAATGTTTTAAATGTATCTGTTTAGCTCTTACATGGTTAAATATGCAGGATTTAAAATCTTTGGTGAACCCAATGTCATCTTTTTCAAAAATTAATAAAACTTCTGGACTTCATAGCTTTTTTTTTCTGTTCTCCTTCAGCACATCAAAGCTTTTTTTGTCTTCCTTTAGTCCATCAATCAAACCACAAATTTTAAATTAATTAACAAATTATTGACTTAAATAATTCCCCCTCCTTAAAACCAAAATGATCCAGGATACTATAAATGAATTCTGTTTCATTAGATCAACTTAGTGCTAACATTTTATTACCTAAAGATTACTTACCACACAAGTTAACTTTGTGACTTTATCCAAAAAAAAAGTTTGTTATAAATCATACTATTATTGAAAAATGTCCTTTTTAAAAACATTACTTACTACTTCTCATAGGGTGAAACCTATTTCCAAAGCTTATAACTATTATACAATGACAGATTATTAACATTCAAAAATGTGCATGCTGATTGATCAGCCCAACCAGGGTGCCAGTTGTAAATCGAGCATATACTAATAGAAAAAAGTCCAGTCACACAGATTTTCTTCTATTAATATATGCTAAGGATTTCCAGTTTTCTTGAGGTCAACAAGTACGTATGGAGGACAGAGAAAATACAAGAAAAATCAGGTATGTTATACAAAACTAAAGAAATGTACCTGATTTTTTTTCTTGTATTTCTGCCCTGTTTCTCTTGTACCTTTAAACTGTCTGGATTTCAAGCTTTATTTTATTTATTTATTATTATTATTTTTTTTTTCAAAAGAAAAAAGAAGAAGAAACAATGGAGATCTTCCTTTATCCATTGCTTGCTTTCCAAAGCACTGATGTACTGCACAAGCATGGGAACCTAAGTCCCATATGCACGTGCAGTATATCAAGAAAGAGTCAAGATATGAAAAAAAGCAGAAGAACATCACAACACCATTATACAAAGACAATATTTAAGTAAAGTAAGTCATTTTTTTTCTTAAATAATGTCATTGTATAATTGCAATAACCAACTCCTGGGTGTGATATACTGAAGGTTTACCCTCATGATTAAACCACAATAACCATGGATAAATCTTCAATATACAACACCCAGTCATTGGTTATTGCTATAATACAAAACTTTAATTATAAAGATATATTCCAATACTCCAGTACTTGGTAAAAGATTCTCTATGCCTTCCCCTTATTTACAAACCTGAGTAAAACCGACCTGAACAAGCTCACAACCTGCTATAATCATATTGCCAGATTTGTCACTGCCTCTGCCTATCGGACCTATCACTGCCTTAACCTCAAACTACTAGGCTGGCTTGAACTACCTAACCTCCTACTGGCTAACTAACTAGTAACTACCCACAGGATTCTCTACCAGCCAGAATGGACACCCGATCTTAAAACTCTCATCACCCCATACCAGACCCTTAAAACTCTTCAATCCTCTAACAAAATGCTAGCTTTCACCTTCAAAGCTAACAACTCAGCTGGGGAAGCGCTGTTTATGAACTCAGTTGGTAAAGCCTGGAACTGTCTTCCTACAGAACTAACCTTACAACCCTCTCCAACCCAATTAAAAAAAAACCTTAATCAATACTTCACTATGCAATGGCTCTGTCCTTGCTCTACCCCTGACTAATCCCCACACTCTTCTACTGTGCACCCTATTAGGGTGTCCTAGCAGTGTCACTGAATCCTAACCTAGTTACTCTGTACAAACTTGTTGATTAAGTGAAGTCTAGAATGCATTTTAAGTAACCTATAAGGAGACACACAAATATATATGAACTTTTTGAATGTTGGGCTGGGAACTTGTTAAGTGACCTACAAATATATTGTATAACATCTATCATGAATTATACTAATAGTGGAATGGTTTAAATATGTAAATATGTAACAATTTATCTGCATTGTGTTCCTCTATTGTATTTCACATTGTATTATGCTGTTCTGTCTTAATGTCTTCTGTATGGAGCTTTTCTCCCCGGGCCTCCACTGTAAATAGACATATATCCAGTGGGACCTTCCTGGTCAACAAATGTAAAATAAAAAAAATAAATAAATAAAGATTGACCAGAATGTACAACATAACACCAGGATGAAGTGTACTATATGACTGAACATTATATTCTCCCCAAAGATATTTTTTTTAAAAACCCAGTTTATGATCACTAACAATGCATAGCTCATTCCAGCAAAAATTGCCAGTTTCAACACTAAATATGCATCTTCATGGAAAGCATGTTCTCAAAATTCAATTGACCTAAGTGTGCTAATAACCTTATTTACTTTAGTCAACCTTTATATCTCCAAGAACTGGCTGGATTTAAACTTAGTATCTTGGGAGATCTTTAAAGTGATGGCATTTACAAAAGCCTGTAAATATTTAATATTTCATAAAAAAGACAAAGTTAATACAGCCAAATATTAGAAAAATATTAAATGTTATCTGCAGAATTTTCCACAAATACAAACAAACTCAGAAATTATACATTACTTACCTATTCTATTTAATCAATTTTCAAGAGGTCTTTATGTATATAGTTGTTCAAGAAGTTAGGTGTTTTATATGGGACTACCTTAATTTGCCAACTGGAGAAGTAGTTGAGACATACAACATTGAACCAGAAATGTAAAAACTCCTTGATTCCAGTGCAGCAAGGAAATAGGGTTTCACCCTTTCCCCACTGTGGTGGGATCTCAGAGCTAGAATATATAATTAGCATGGGTGTGGGGTCATGGGGAGTTTGACCACAGCAAAAGATATGTTTTATACATATGTTTATGTTCTTCAATATTCCTGAGTTCCGATGTTTCCAGTTTGGCATTGTGCATGTCAACTATTTCTCCAATCAACAATTTCATTTAGATGCAGTTTATAAGTGTGTGTGTATATATATATATATATATATATATATATATATATATATATATATATATATATATATATATATATATATGTGTGTGTGTGTGTGTGTGTGTGTGTATATATATATATATACCTATATATATATATATATATATATATATATATATATATATATATATATATATATATATGTATGTATGGGTCTACCTGATAATGCCGACACGCAAAAACACCGACAACGAAATAACCGACACCACAAAACCAAAAGTTCAAAACCACAAAACTTCACATGCCCGACAAACCACAATCCCGACAATCAACAAAACAAATACCTTTTCTGAAAAACACACACGCAACACAAGCACACCAGCAACCTTACAAACCTACACTAAACCTTACATACACAACTATCTATGCACTAACCTTAACCCAAAGCCTAACCCTAAGGTCCGTCACTATCGCACACTTACCTTACCCGCACCCTAACCCTAACTCACTTAACCTGCCCCAACCCTTAAGTCTGTCACTATTGCACACTTACCTTACCCGCACCCTAACCCTAACTCACTTAATCTGCCCCTAACCCTTAAGTCTGTCACTATCACACACTTACCTTACCCATACCCTAACCCTAACATCCGTCCCTATCGCACACTTACCTTAACATGTTCTCAGCATCGGGATTTTCAACTTTCGGACTTCTCCATTGTCGATCTTCCAGTGTCGGTTATCTCGTTGTCGTTCTTCTCAGCTTTCGGCATTATATGGGTCCCCTTCGGTAGATCAAACTTTTAAATGTTTGAAGACAATATGGTCGAGACCATAACCTCGAACATTTAAAAGTCCGAACAGACTGAATGGAGATCCGCATACAGAGTGGAACGGGAAGATTTCCCATTTCTGCAATGTAGTGCGATCTCGGAGTTGGTATATTTAAGTAAGGGGTTTAATTTTGTTTTGTTTTTTTGTTTTTTTTCTTTTTTTTACTTCAGTGTTCAAACTATTACAAGTTCGAACATATGGTCTTGGCCATATTTGGTTTGAACTTGTAATATGTTCGATCTACTGAAGTGTAGATCTATATATATATACATATATATATATATATATATATATATATATATATATATATATGATTTACTATTAAAATGTCAATGTGAGAATGCACGCATATGAAAAATATGAACTACAGAAGTTCGAATGTTTCATATGTTTGCAGTCTCAATGTTCAAATGTTTATATTAGCGAATGCACTGTGCATTCGATAATATAAATGCGAAGAACTGTACAGAGATTGCAGTACAGTGCAGTTAGAGAAATTCATCCCTTTCTTCACTGTAGTGAAATTTCGGAGTTGCAATATATAGTTAGTGGGGGTGTGGGGGAGGGGGTGCAGGGGGGCTTGCCCCCTGCAAAAGCGAGATGTTCCTTGCAGGAGTATGGGACTTCAAGGTAAGGATGGCATATTGGGTAATTGACATAAAATGTTGAATTTGACATTTTCGGCAACAACCCATGATTTTCGACATTCTAAACTTCCGGTTTTACGCATTATTTTTTGATTTTTAGTTACATTTTTTTTTTAATTTTTGATTTTTTAATAGTAAACCTATATATATATATATATATATATATATATATATATATATATATATATATGTATATCTTTAGACAGATTTTATATACATAGATATATATATATATATATATATATATATATATATATATATATATATATATATAGATCTACTTCTAAAGCTCGAAGATTTAAAACTTTGAACTTCAAAAGGCCGAGACCAGAAGATCAAAGTTTTGAAACTTCAAAGGAACTAAAAACAAAAAAATTATTTTTTTACATTTTTGCAGTGGGGTAAGCCCCTGTGCACCCCACACATCCCCTACTAAATTAATATACCAACTCCAAGATCACACTACAGTGAGGAAAATGTTAAGTATACCTTTCAGTGCTGTACTGTGATCTCCATTTAGAACGTTCAAAGTTTCAAAACTTCTATCTTCTGGTCTTGGCCTTTTGAAGCTCAAGGTTTTGAAACTTTGAGTTTCTGAAGGGACTCTATATATATATATATATATATATATATAGAGAGAGAGAGAGAGAGAGAGAGTGAGCGAGAGAGAGAGGTCTACTATAAATGATCAAAGTGCCACAACATCGAATGTTAGATCATCAAGCACCAGATGATCGAAGTTGCAGAACGTCAAACAGCCTGAATGGAGATCTTCGTACAGCTCAGAACGGGAAATCTACCATTCTCTTCACTGAAGTGTGATCTCGGAGTTGGTATATTTAAGTAGCAGGGGGTGTGGGGGGACTTGAAAGAAGATATTTTTTGTTTTCCGATTTCATTTTTTTTTTTTTTTTGATGTTCCACAACTCTGATCTTCTGGTACTCGAAGATCTGATGTCCAATGTTGCGGCACTTCAATTATTTGAAGTAGACATACATATATATATATATATATATATATATATATATATATATATATATATATATATATATATATCTATATATATATATATATATATATATATATATATATATATATGTGTATATAGCTATATATATATATATATATATATATATATATATATATATATATATATATATATATATATATATATATATATATATATATATATATATATATATGTATATGTATATATATATATGCACACATATACATCAATATATATGTGTATCTATATATATGTATGCATATACACACACACACACACACACACACACACCTATATATAGTTTGCCTGCAGACTGTTGAGTGTGTGTTTGGCCAACAGCTGTTTAGCCAACTTCTTATCATTGACTAAGCAGCTGATGAACAGGTGTGTGAGATCTCACAATTCCCAGGGTTGAGGAGTATGCCTTTACCTCAGGATTCTGCAATCTCAGAGTTAGTATATTTAATTAATATTATACATTAGGAGTACAGGGGGCTTGCCTCCCTGAAAGAGATATGTTTATATTTTGGGGGGGGTTTTGTTGTTTTTTTTTAGTTTTAATTTTACTTGCACTGAGGCTGCTTCTCAGTAAATGTGCACTGGCTTGTTGTCATCGTTGTTATTGACACTTTGATGACAATGTTTTATATATTCAGTCTTTCTTATTGCCCCCATACATACTTAAATATATAAGGGCGAGAGAGAGAGGGAGATTGGTTATGCTCTCACTTTTGCTTTTGTCACTTGTAAAGCTACCACAATCTAAAATGTGTATATCTAATGTTATGCTTTGCTAATGTTACTTCCTATACTGTTAATAAAATGTTTTATTGAAAAATTAGATACCACATGAGAATAATCTCTGCCCAATTCCAGTTATTTTAAAGTGCCTAGGCACAAATACATTCAGACATAATGATGTTATAGTGACTATGAACTAAGCAAGCATATCACTGTAAATGCTATTAGGAAAAGAAAATTGAAGATAGAATATAGTTTGGTATGTAAAGTGTCAAGTTTACATTTGCAATGTGAACACATGCAATACAAATGGAAAATCTGCACTGTATGATAAGTCTCATTTCTGGGTTATGCAAGTGATCTTTTGAGCTTGTATGTCTGCAGGGATGCTTTGTTTTTTTAACACTGGAATTTGTAAGTAGCACATGTAAAGCATATACTGTATATATTACATGTTCTGTAAATGGTATATTTAATGACTTTCTTTATACTCCTTTGAGTAAACTTGTGTCTGGCTTTGGTGCCTTATCTACTCACTATCTTGTCAGGACATTTGGATGGTTCAGAGTCATTTGTGGACTCCAACAGCATAAGTAACTAGATACTCACATTCACACACAGAGGATGTTGTATGTATGCAACCATACCATTTACTAGGACATCAGCAAGTGCAGAAAGAAGGCATCGTCACATGAAATTCTGCATGCACTTAGGAGTAGCTGAACTCACACTGCACTGTACATCGTATCACTTGACTTAAGCTGGATGCTTTCATTAGTTACAAACACATATATAGACACTATACTATACTATAAACCAGGGATGTCACCTGGCATAAACACAAGCATTTCAAAATATATACTACAGCACTAAGATTCAGTCTTTTCTATTGTAGCATGCTACATTGTTGTTCCATCTGTTATTTTAATAATTCTACCACAGTGGTAGATTATAGCAGGAGAGATTTAACCAGCCATCCAAGGATCACAATTCCAAAGGTGCCCATTTCCAGTCCAAGAGTAAGATGCTGCAGCTATGGCTTCCTTGAACAGAGGTGTCATAGGCCACTTATTTTTTTTTAGGTACAGAAACACAATGCTTCTTTACTTAAGGAAATAAATAGCCCATTGCACTTCTATTCAAAGCAGCTGATGTGTCCTATGGGGAGGCCAGTGGCCTCTGGCCCATCATTTACAAAACTTTCTGCTCTTTTCCATCCCATGATCTACCTGGACTGATTCAAGGGCCATCAAGGAGCAGAAATCCCACATATATTAAATGGTTAATGAATAGTCACTGTGCAAAAAGATGCAGTGGAGGTAACAAGACATACTGTTTTTAATCAGCCAGTTAATGCAGTGCACTTTATTGCAGGGGGCTGGTGAACAACTGTGTTTCTGCATAACATGGAACTGAAAGAAATACATTTAATGTGGCTATTTATTTTATTTATTTATTTTATTCCAGCTGGACAACAGAGATGACTGAATGTTGTAATTTTCTCTTTATTCTAACTTTGCAGGATTTATAACATTTTTGTGAAGCAACCTGGAATACGTTACTATGGCTACTGTCTGGGTGAAACAAACTTGAAATACATTTACTACTGTCATTATTTTTATCATAGTCAGACATCTGAGGTATAGACAGTCAAACTGGCTTTGTAGGACTTCTATACATTTGTGTGAAGTAAGATGGAGTACCTTACTGTACAAACCAAGAAAAATACAGTCTAAACAGCAAACTCCAGAAACCACTTCATGATAGCCCGGTAGTCAAAACCACCACACCACTGCTGTAAACCAACTTTATTCATGTATTCATAAAATAGCTGATAAAAGCTTTTGTCTAAAAAAAATTTAAATCAGACTTCATCACATAATAGCTCAAAAAACACACCATTTTTAAAGATGCTGCTCATCACATGACTCTTTCTCAATCAGGTATTTAAAGGAACAATGCAGCCCAAATACAAATAGAAATTTTCATAGGTTCATAGGTAGGTACTGGGCTATTGGCCCTGGGGCCGATAAAAGCCCAGCCAAAAAGGTACCCTGGCTTTTGCCAACCAAGAAAATTATTTTCCTGTGCCACTGTCAAGCAGAGCCACAGAGGTGATCCATGGGGTGAATTTCCTATTTCCCATCCAATCATCAAGATTTTTCTTGAAGCGTGCTAATGAGGAGCTTTGTTTGATATAGATAGGTAGTTTATTCCAGAGTATGGGAAGTCTCTGGAACAGGAATCTATCCCTCCGGCATGTTCTGTTTATTGTGGTGACAAGGTTTAGGTCCCTAGAGCATGTAGCTCGGAGGGATTGGGATTTCTTTAAGTGGAACATGTCCAACAGCTCTGGGTTTGACATAGCTTTGTATGTTAGGCAGAGATCACCTCTGAGTAGGCGATATGCGACGGAGTAAAGCTGGAGTTTTTTGAGACGGTCTGCATAGGGCATCTGTTTGAGGCCAGTAATCCTCTTTGTGAGGTATTTCTGCGGCCTTTCCAGTTGTTGTAGATGTCTTGTGAGGTACATACCAGAAGGGGCATTGTACTCTATAATGGGTCTAATGAGTGATGAGTAGAGGGGAACAATGACCTCTTTTTTTCTGGATGAGAAACCTTTTGTGATGAGGTGTGCCATGTAGAAGGATTTCCTGACTACTGTGGCAATGTGATTATCAAAGGAGAGACTACTGTCCACCTGTGTCCCAAGGTATCTTATCACACTTTTGGTGTTAAGTATACTACTGCCTATGTTGTAGTTCATGGGTACAGAGTTTTTACCAAAGGGGATGACAATGCACTTTTTGGCATTGAGCTTGAGGCCATGGCTTTGACACCAGGCATCTGTCTTAGTGAGGCCCTTTTGTAGGATGTCCACATCATTAGTAGTTTTGATTATGGCTCCTAGTTTGCAGTCATCTGTGAACTTCATTAGCCAAAGACCTTCTGTGTTAGCCTGTACTTCAGAGAAGTAGATACTAAACAGGAGAGGACCCAGGACTGAACCCTATGGTACTCCACTTGTCACTGGTCTGAAGTCGGATTTGGAGTCTGCTACTTTCACAGTATGGGTCCTGTCAGTGAGCCAGTTGGCAACCCATCTTGTGACATAGTGATTTATACCTAGTTTAGTGAGTTTATCTATAATTCCAGAGTGGGGGATGGTGTTGAAAGCCTTGGCAAGATCTAGATAGGCTGTGTGAACCACCTTATCCTTGTCTACAGCTTTAGTGGCTGCTTCAAAGAAGTCTATCAGGTTTAGGAGACATGATCTGCCTTTTACAAACCCAAACTGGGTGGGATCCAGAGTTTGGAGATTACAATGCCTTTGTTTATAAGTTCCATGATGATACATTCCATGACCTTGCAGACCAGGCTTGTCAGGCTAATGGGGCAGTAGTTCCCGGGGTTCAT
This sequence comes from Protopterus annectens, assembly GCF_019279795.1. Lineage (NCBI taxonomy): Eukaryota > Metazoa > Chordata > Ceratodontiformes > Protopteridae > Protopterus > Protopterus annectens. The sequence goes on along the minus strand of NC_056751.1, from coordinate 427,422,416 downwards.
GGTGGCTCCCCCCTTGTGGAGTGGGACAACCGTTGCTGTGTGCCATTCAGCAGGCACAAAGCCTGAGGTGAGGCTATGATTGAACATGGTACTTAGGTGGGGTGCCAGTTCGTTCTGTAGTTCGTGTAGAACACAGCCTAGGATGTTGTCTGGTCCCATGGATGCTGTGTTCTTGGCTTTGGAGAGTGTGGTTTTTACCTGTGCAGCCATGATTACAGGAACTTTGCATTCTTCTGGTATAGAGATGGGCTTTTTAGGGGGTGAGACGGGGGTAAAGTTAGCACTGAACCTATCTGCCAGGATGTTGGCAATATCATTTGGGTCTGTATATTTAGTGCCATTGTGCTGTAACTCAAAGCAGGTCTGAGTGTTGCCATTGAGATTCTTGACATAGCTATAGAATGCTTTGTGGTTGTTTTTAGAATCAGTGGCGATTTTGTTTTCGTAACTAGCTTTGGAGGATTTTATCAGGGATCGCAGCTTCTTACTGAGGTTGACTAGGGAGCTCCTCCACTCATGGGATTTTACTCTCTTTTGCAAGAGTTTCTTCCTTCTGTTGTACAGTTTGTTTATGGCAGGGGACCACCAGATTGGCTTCCTTTTTTTGTAGGATAGTGTCTTGGTTCTGTTTGGGATAGCACGATCCATGCACTCATGTACGTGCTTATAAAGTGCAATTGTGTAGGACTCAGTAGTCTTAACTGTATTGTCCATCTGCATGGGTGTCATGAAGTTCACCACCTCTGTCTTAAGAAACATGAAGTTGGCTTTGGGGAAATTTTTTACCATGGTTTCCTTAATGGGGGGTGGAGGCAGGATGTGGATATCTAGGGTAATTAGCTTATGGTCAGATCGCACCAATGAGGCGTTGACTTCAGGTGTAGAACACCGGTCACTCATATTGGTAATGACTAGATCTAGGTTATTGTTGCCCCTGGTGGGGGAGTGGATATGTTGATCCAGGGCATTGGAGTTTATGAATTCCAGAAAGTGTTGAGCGAAGGAGTTGGTACATGAGTAGTTTTCCCAGATAATGGTGGGGTAGTTGAAATCGCCCATTATTACGGTGTTTGGTTGAACCCTAATATTTTCCAGTACATCAAGAAAAGAGGAGTGGGAATCCTGGGGCATGGTGAGTGATCTGTAGCAAGCTACAATTTGGATTGCATAAAGTGAAACAATTGCCAGTTACAGTGACACTTCTAAAGTCCTGGAAATACTTTAAAACAACATTTTTTAGAAGAAAGGACTTATCAGTTGTTTTATAAATTCGTGAATAAAGCTAGTTTACAACAGCGTTGTGATGGTTTTGACTACCGGCCCATCAGGAAGTAGTTTCTGGAGTACCTTATTGTGATTGGTGTGTGTTTATAACAAATCTGAAATACATTACTATGGACATTATTTTATCACAATGAGATACCTGAGATGCACTGTATTAACTAAATGGTTGTAACTGTTCAGTGAGATGGGGCAGTCTGTAAATGAAAGTAACCTTAGTCTCTCATTATCCATTTATTTTAAACAGTCTTTTATCTGGCTTTACAGGACTAGTGTGCATTTGTATAAAGTAAGTTGGAATACTTTACTTTGACTACTGTGTGTTTGCATGAAACAAGCTTCACATATTTTGTGGCCATTATTATTATCAAAATATGTGCCTATAACTTCTGGGTGGCAGTACATTCTGCCTATGGATGAATGCATTTTATCTATTCTTTGCACATTTTAATCCTTCATTGATATGGCTTTGCATAACTAATGTGTATCTGTCTGATGTGAGCTAGAGTGGAGTGCTCTATTACAATTTCCATATGTTTGTGTGAAACAAACTAGAAATATAATTATGTGGACATTAGTATTACTTTTTAACCTAATCAGACATCTGTGGTGCACACAGCCAACATTGTGGCTATAACTGATGGGTACAGGGGCTGTCTGTGGGTGGCAATAACTGGCCCTTTTTGTCATGATCAAGTTAAACATAATTAGTCTGGATTTGCAGGATTAGTGTGTGTTTATGTAAAGCATGTTGGAATACTTTACTTCTGCCATTTTTTTCACAATCAGACATGAAGTGTACAGACTCAAGAAAATGTCTATAATTTATATTTACAGACATTGGTGGATTATTGCCCTAACATGTGTGTGGAGTGCCACGGTTTGCAAAGCATTCAGTATAACAAAGTACACTTACTCTGTGACTGTTCTAGAACATCTAGAAATGTTATAGTCATTATGAAATGGGGTGGTAGTCATGGCTGGCTCTAATGATACATCTGGTTGTTGGTTATAGTTAGGAAAATTTGCAACATTCAGACTGAAACTGAAGTATTAGCTAGAACACAGTCTCTATTAGGAGATATGGATGCATCACACTGTGGACAGTCTCAGTGGGAATTCTGTGACAGTTCCTGTCTCCAACAGTCATTTCATGAAGCTTTATAAGTCAGTTCAGTACTCTGCCACAATAACACTCCAGTTTTGTGCAAGTGTATTCTATTCCACCAGAGAAGTAGTCTCTAGCCAATACTATGTAGGACCTTCATGTATTGGCTATACCAAACTGTTTCCTGCTGTTCTGGATGCCTGACATTTTGGTTCTGAATATAAACTCAGTATGCCATCCTCAACAGTGGTAATGGCTCAATGGACAAGACATAGTAGAACTTCCATTTCTGCTGGACAGCTTGCCAGGCTGCACTGACATTCAGCATTTGGTCTTGCTGAAGCAGAACAACAGATTCTAATAACTTTAGTCTTCTTTTTTCTCTCTGACAGCAACAAAGAAGGTTGAAGTGGCATATCTGTCTACTTAAGAAATGCAAAATAACCATCATGCTTCAAGATGAAAACACACTCTTTTATAATACTCTTCAATGTTAATAACTCCCTCAACTTCACCATGTGAATGACTGTATCTTGTAAAAGATGTGCTATGCTGGAATTTTCACTGACATAAAAAAAACCTTCGGTACTCTTGATTCACAGACTATGCACCATTATCATAAGTATGCCATGGATACCTCGCCAAGAAAAAAATAAACTCAACAATATTCTGACAGCTTGCAATATAGGGCACTATGCATACATTTGGTATGCCAGAAAACAGGCCTTGTATGCTATGGACTGCTGTACCAAAACTTGTTGCAATTTACAAAACAAGTAACATAATAGGATAAGACATGGTATGCTGTCTTACTGCACTGTGTAGGCAATGTTTTCCATGCACAGAGTACATATTTAAATCACCCAATTCCTGGAATAAATGCCATTCACAAAACAAGCTACAGCAGAATACTGGCTGATCTTAGTGGGGTAACTCTTTAGAATTAAATACATACAAGCCTATAGTGGGACACTTGGCAACACAATAGTCTCCCTCCTTTACTAATGCAATGGGAGTTCCCTACAGGGCAGACAAAACTGCTACAGTTAGTCAGATATTAGAGAATCTCTATCAATTAGACCAAGGAGACAGTCTCATAATCTTACAAATGGCGAAGCAAACTTATTGTATACATTAATAAAGAACAAATCTATTAATTTCATGAAGCTCAAGAACGTTAAGGGTTTGGTCATAATGAATATGACGGACTATATTGGAAAAATGCCATTCTGAATGATGAAAATAAATACAGGCACATTTCTAAGAATGAGGTGAATGTTGCATTTAGGAAGTTGGACTTCTATTTGGAGGACTTACGGACTTACTACTTTAAAAAGTATACCACAATTATATACATTTTTTAACTTTATACATTTTTTGAGAATAGATAAGCAATATTTATCAACCATATTGTTTTAAATTATGTTTATTGTTTAATTTTCCTACCATCTTTGGAATTCCAAAAGGTTGTAAAACTGTGGCAAGACCTCATGTTTGCCCAGTCATGGCAGCAGTTGGCTCTAGAACAAAGTCACTTACTGTATGTATTGATAAAATTTAAAAGGATTATGTTAAACTTCAAGTTACATATTAAAGGATGCATGGCAATTTTTGAACAGTTTTAGAGATCCAAACAACTATGAGGAAGTCATGTATGTCACTATTGATGTGTAGGATCTGTTTTCAGTGATTTCTCATTTTACTGGCTGACAATGGTTTAGAAGGACTTTAATTGATTATAACATTTTATCAGTTAATGATATTTCTGATTGACTGATAATCAACTGCCAGTTATTAGCGGACCGGAGTTCTGCTGTGGCGAACCCTAACTGGGAAAAGCTGAAAGACACAAACAAACAAATCAGTCAATGATATTTCTCTTATAAATCAATTTATGGAATCTATCTTGTCTACTAACTATGTGTATTGTGAAAGGAAATATTATCCATCAATGAGTAGAGCTGCAATGAGTGCAACTTGCACACCCATCTAAGCAAATATTGTTCTCTGGTTTTGGGAAACAGTTTTGTTTTTAATTCCCTATATAAACTGCATTTGAACACATACATATTTGGATGACATGCTTATACTTTGGAAAGGTTCTGAGAAATTGCTGCAGGATTTTATACAGTTCTTGAATGAAAGTATCGAATTCTTGAAGCTTACATGTAGCTATTCATATAAATTGACTACTTATTTAGATGTTAATATATTTAAGGATTATACCAACTAGTAATTTATATATTGTATTTATTGAAAAATTACATTTTCCACAGTTACTTGCACTATAACAGCTGCCATCCATTCAGGCAGAAGTGATGCTTAGCAGAAGGTAGACGGGTAACTCTTCAGGTTAATTTCTGAAGATAGTTTATGCTAGATTGAAATGGCTAAGTTGAAAGTTATGATTATAGAAATGATTTACTTAATAGTTTTATTGGAAGAAATAGGTAAAGTAATCACTGGGAGCTGCAGAGCTACTACATTTGCATCTATTTTAAAGGCAAACCCTATTAACAATGAGATACAGAATACAGTCGTAGTATTTGACAAGGTTATGCTTATTATAAATTACAATACTTATTCTAAGACAATTAAAATTCATATTTCTTAATTTTTTCTAATTTTGAGAATTTAAACAAACTGATGGAGCTGTCCCATAGATTGTGCACAAGAGAAAACAAAATATACAAATTATTGCAGAAGGCTATAAAAATAGCAGCAAAGGCCAAAATAATGTTACATCTGTAACCCTTAAATGTGGAATGTTAATCAATGTGGTTTCATTAGTTATGCATAGTAGAGAACATTTGTGAGCTATTCCCAACCTTTGAATAAAAGTGGATGTACTATTTGTGAGACTAAAAGTGTAGTATATTTAGCCTGCTGTATACATAAAGTAGAGAAGACTGAAAGAAGTCTCCAGGTCCAGAATTTATAAAATGACCTACAACATACAGTCACCTGGCAGTCTGAACCTTAGGTCTAGATCACTGCCACTGTTGAAGTGACACCCAGTCCCACGTGTAAAAATGGGAAAAAGGGGTTGTGGATGGATGGATACGTATCAGGGATTTTAAAATCGTTTAGCAATGCATGTATATGAATGTCAAGAATTTTGAAAAATTATTTCTTGTTTTTGATAACATGGATATTAATCACACAGGTGGTAGCTGAGAAACAGAACTGGAATAAAGGATACTTGTGCAGCAGTTAAGGCTCAATGCAGCATGCCTTGCTGGTTTGAACGGTACCATTAGTATAACCTGTGTGCAGAGAAATGAGGTAGCAAAACTGTAATGATTGTACTATTCATTTAAATACACACACACACACACACACACACACACACACACACACACACACACACACACACACACACACACTCTCTCTGCAAACAAATACTTTCAAGGACAGATTTTTATTCATTTTTACTACTTTTTATTATTACTGCTATTATTGTAATTGAAAATAATTTTGAGTGTGCATATTAAGCTTGTCATCTGATAAATTTATCTCACCTGACTTGGTTTATTGTTTTAAAAAGAGTGTATGGTTAGATATGGTTAGACATTAATTGTTCTGAAGAAGTCCAACTGAATAAATGGATGAAAGTGCTGAACATTTAATAAAGTGCAGTGAGCATTTCATTTCTGGATTTGTTTATAGTGATTTTCTTGAGAGAAATGGCTACAGCAACCAGTCTTATCCCACTCCCACACAGTATGTCAGTGAGCACCCACTAACAGGAGCTCATGCAGCAGCAGCAGCAAATCTTTAACATGGTAATGGCCTGCAGTCTACCTTCACAGCTAAGAGAGAGCATTCTTTATTAATTATTCTCAGACATAAGAGGTGATCACAGCTTAGTAGTCACAGGCAGCCCCGTAAGGTATACTTCACATTATTAGCTAGCTGCACCTAGCTGCTTAGTAAGGTATATAATACCTTACTGGGCTGGCTCTTACTGCTTGCACTGTGTCACAGTCATGCTACGCAGCACTTCTTCATATACCAAGCACAGAACAGCCTAATCATGTACTAGGCACTACCCTGTGCCATTCAAGAAAGCAGGATGACCTTTGCACCCTGCCAGAGACTACCTCAATCTATTTTCATGAATCTGTGTAGTCTGCAATGCATACTAGACATAGTATGCAAGATATATCACTGGGAATGTATCTTTGCTGTTAATAACCTCAAGGTATTTGGTATATTAGTCAACAATTATAAAACACTGACTGTCTTTCTACTGGAACAGGTCTGATGCATCTTTACTCCATGGTCAGTTTGAAATCTCTAATGAAATCATGAAATCTTTGGAGTTGCTTTAGTGAAATATTTTATATCTTTGACATTTTATACCATCTGTTCAATGTTTGCACATACGTCACCAAAACAGAATAACATCTGCTCTTGTTTTATACTTGACAGTTTCTATATGTATTTCATGTATTTTCTGTAACATGAAGGTGTATAGCAGAGGTGGAATAATCAGTCTATTAGATTTTAACATCAGTCCGCTGGAATCATTAATTGTATAATTAACTTGAACCAATAACAGAACATCATATGGCCATCTAGCCAAAATCATATTCTCAACAATTATGCATCTTAAGTCATTTTCAACATGATTTAGACATTAAATAAGAGAATATGTACATGACTTATAGATGTTGTTGTGAGAGCTTTTCTTTGTGATCTTTCAGGTATTCTGTGGCAATGTATACCTGCCTGGTTTGTACAACACAGCTAATTCAAACCTCTGCAGCAACGAGAACATTACCTGCAATCTCAATGGAGCTCTACAGATTGGCATGCAAAAAATGCAATGCAATAGTTACTGATGAAATTCTGTGGCAAGTGGCCTACCATAAAAATATATTCTTCTCATAATCAGACACAAGAAGCAGTACGTCTTTCTTGAGTTGAAGAAATAATCCCCGGATTCATGAAGCTCGGTGCAAGGACGGTTTTAGCCTGGCGCTGAGCGTCCTCATTACAGATGGTGCAGCAGCCCCATATGAATATGTATGAGGGTGCGCCGCCGCACCCTCAACATGCACAGGAAACATGTGCAAGTGCAGGGGGTGTTTACAAGTGCTCTACGGAGGCGTAAACATGACGTGACAGTTGCACAACCTACTATGCTTACTATTAGAGCCAGCCTCTAATAGTAAGCCAGTAATTCAGTGTACGTGGATACTGAAATGTATGCTAAGCATACAAGAGTATCCACGAACAGTGAAATAAAATCAAAGCAGTAAACACACAAGCACAAAGTGGAATGTTGAGCCCCATTCCTAGAACTTTCACAATTAGATTCCCCGTGTCCCTATTTTACATTTGTTCTGCTGCAATATCAAAAGTGTAAGCAAAGTGAAGCATGTTTGCTTATCACTGCCCTCCGCCGAGCGTAGCTTACACATCAAAATCATTCAAATAGAGAAAAACATGCAGAACCAAAGTAAACGTCAATAGTGTAGTGGTTAGAGCATTCACCTAATGAACAGGCATTCACGGTTTGAGTCCAATAATAGCACATATCATTTTCCATGTGGAATGAATGTCGTTTTGCTGTAAAACTGACATAAGAGTATCGCATGAGATGTATAACTAAAATTCATTCAATCAAAGTGGTACTGTCATAATGAATAAGGCACTAGTAAGCAGGTGTAAGCACAAATAAGCAGCAGTAAACATATACAAGTATCAGTAAGCAAGTCTGAGTGCGCTTGCGGGGGGTGTAAGCAGTGCCCAGCATAGGAAATGTATATAAGTATGTACAGATACAATATATATCTATATATATATAATTAATGTCATAACAATAAAGCATACAAAAGGAATGAGAAGAGAATCAACACCAACTCCAGTATTATATAGCGCTGTCAGTGTATGTCATATCAAGCTGGGCAGGAGTAAGCAAAGCACTGCTACTCACACCACAGGCAGGATATTACCAGTGGGAGTAACATTGTTGATCTGCTAAGTCTACTTTACGATCAGATGGTAGTCCTTGGTGGGAATACCCAAAAACTGATAGGATGATTGGCCATCCGACCATTACACAAGCAAGGGCAGGTATGTTCAAGGATTAAGTGGTGGCAGACCCTGATAATACATGGGTTGGGACAACATACGTGCAGGGTCCATAACGCTCGGGAGAGGGCAATGTGTGGATGTGTGTCATGGCTGCGATAGCAACTGGACAATGGATAGTAAGCATGTATGTTGAACTCGGATGGGGTGGTGGAACTATGGGTATGAAATTATGGATCCAGGCATGTCAGGGTTGGATGGGCTGGTTCTAACTGGACTGCCTCATGGAGGACAGTGAGTTCATTTTAAGTATATATGCATACACACATGCATACATCTATATGTAGAAGTACATTCTCTGTAACACATTAATTCCATTTGCAGACATAAATAACATGAATGTGCCCTTACAAACCTCAACAGTAGATCGAATAATAGGGTGTGCATAAGAGGGAAGGGACAAAACTGCTAAAACGCAGAAGTGTGTGCAATGTCCGAAGTCAGTGCTGTGCTGAAAAAATCAAATGTGAGGACTTTCTCACACATTGAATCAGTCCTGTGATCTGCCTGCTACAGCAACGCCAATTACTAAACAGGTCTATTTGTAAAAGAAATATGCCAAACTCATACATAATTAGCTCTCATGTGTAACATGTGTGTTACCACATAGTCATACTTATTAATTTATGTAGTATCATGTTAACGGGAGTAAGGATGTAATGAAGTATAGAGTCTAATCTTGAAATAAAGACATGCGTGTCCCATGTGGGAAAACCAAAAATTGCCAATAGTGTCCTTTTGGTCGCTCATATCATCACTAAAAGTTTGGGATTTCTGAGGATACATGGAGTGAGTCAACCGATGGGATGGGTCTACAGGTGTAGGGAGTGGCCAATGTGTAGTGGTGTGGATACACCACGAATCCAACTGGAGAATGGATGACTGCAGTGTTAGTGAGGTGTTAGAGTGGGTGCTTGGGGAATCTGGAGTCATGGGTATATGGGTATATATGCAAATGGAGGAGCACAGCAATAGTGTATTGGTTAGAGCAGCCACCTAACGAACAGACATTCCCATTCCGAATCCCACTGCAGCACATACCATTTTCCATTGGTAATCTGTATATGAACATATTTCGACATCTGTCCGCTGTATAACCTGCAAAATAACAATTAAAAGTGAACTGGAGCGAAGTGTCACTGTCATAACGAATAAGGGACTAGTAAGCAGGTTTAAGCATATATAAACACCAGTAAGCGTGTGTAAATGCGTTTGGGCGGGGTATGCATTGCTTTACAGAGACACACACACACACACACACACACACACACACACACACACACACACATATATATATATATATATATATATATATATATATATATATATATGGTTCCCTATCAGAAGCCTGAAACACTATAAGCTTGAAAATCAAAATCCTGAAACGAAAAGCCTGAAAACTCAAAATCCTGAAAACCCAAAATCCTGAAACTCAAAATCCTGAAAACACAAAATAGACATACTGACGTCATTGTGGCTTTGCTATTGTTAGCCCTGTGGTGTTAGGTCATGTGTTGGGTTCAGGTAAGTGTCTTGATTGGTTTTATGTTAGGGTTAGGGGTGGTTTAAGTGAGTTAGGGTTAGGGTGCAGGTTAGGCATGTATGCAATAGTGACAAAAATTAGAGTTAGGGGCGGTTTAAGTGAGTTAGGGTTAGGGCGCGGGTTAGGTGAGTGTGCGATAGTGACGGACCTTAGGGTTAGGATTAGGGTTAAGGTCAGTCGGTAGATATTAGTGTCTTTGTATTGGCATATTAGCATTATTTGTGTTTTCAGGATTTTGAGTTTCAGGATTTTGGGTTTTCAGGATTTTGAGTTTTCAGGCTTTTGGTTTCAGGATTTTGATTTTCAAGTTTATAGTGTTTCAGGCTTCTGATAGGGAACTATATATATATATATATATATATATATATATATATATATATATATATATATATATATATATATATAAACCAAAAAAGAAGGTGCACGTGATCGTACAATAAGTATAACCACATAAACCACCAACAATATCTCCAGCACACAGCTAAAAAGAATAAGACAGCTGCCATTTAGAGAAGTTTATTGCAGCACAGTCTGCAACCACACACAGGTGACCGGTTTCGCCAAAGGCATCATCAGCGTGTGACATAATGGTCAGAAGGCCAAATTTAAATACAAAACTCCAAAAACAACAGGCAGCAAATTTTAAAGATATAAGCACCTAAATTCAAACACAAAAATAAAAAATAAAAATAAAATAATTAATTAATGCCAATGATTTGAAATAGGTGCTTTCTGTTCCCACCACCAAAACCAAATACATGAAAAAACTAAATATATAGAACCTTATACCTAATTTTATATATATATATATATATATATATATATATATATATATATATATATATACATATATACACACACACACGCACACACATATATGTTCCTGACTAGTCAGTATCCAAAATCAAATTTTTATACTTAATACTTTTACTTGTGCACACATATACACATACCAATATTCTGATATATACAAATATATTTATATACATACTCATACACACACACACACACACACACACACACACACACACACACACACACACACACACACACACACACACACACACACACACACAGATATATATATACTCACATGTATATGCTGCTATGTGCATAACTTCATATGCTTGCATACACATGTCCATATCTTATTTATCTACGTATACATCAGTATAATCCTAACCACATGCACTTGGGTATGTGCTCCAAATGATGTAAACTCCCACATGTACATGTGCCTTTCTATATGGTAAACTATATGTGTGCTTCTTTATAACACTTAAAAAACACCCATCTGAATATACTTATTTTAGAAGATGCTTGTTTAAAAACTAAATTTGTGCCTAAATTAATAAAATGCAAAAAACCTAACTACACTATCCCTACTAACTACCATTGATCATTGAGGCCTGGTTTGAAAAGGGCACCTACATTTACTATCCAATGACATTCTTTTTCTGTCAATATTTTGTGTTTAAGCATGGCATTAACTTCTGATAATATTACCATATCTAGGCCTACAAACACAAAATGAGCCATTGTATGGATTAATTTGTGTTTGTATAAGGCACTACGAACACGCTGATACTTGATATCACTAATATGGAGGGCTATCCTCTGTTTCAAAGCACATGAGGTCTGGCCTATATAAAATGCCACACATTGGCATATGGCCATATAGACCACCCATGTGCTGGTACATACACAATATTTGATATCAAACATCCTCCTAGTATTGACAGATGTAAAAGACTTAGTCTTGGACATCAATTTACAATATTTACAAAAAAATGCAATATGTGCTCCCCACTATATTTTGAGGCTCTTTGGAAGATACTTGGTTACAACGAACACAATGTCCAATCCAGTAACAATAAAGGCTCTTCTCCGTATAAAGGCACATCTGATGAAGTCTCCGTGAAGGAGATGAAAGCGCTTAATCAGTTTATCTGAATTGTGTGTTTTATACAATAAATATTATATATTATCCAGCTATTTATGTTTTTGGATTATTATCACTCTTGGAGAAGTACCCTGGTGGAATTGTGCCTTTATACGGAGGAGAGCCTTTATTGTTACTGGATTGGACATTGTGTTCATTGTGAGTTGGTGCACTTTCTTGTTACAAGATACTCGGTTACCTTTTTTAAAAGTGGAAAAATGGTGCACTAAAGATTTTCCTTTTCGATATCCAAAACTTCACTCTTCATGAACAACTTGTGTGAAAAAAGGGTCAGAATGTAAAACATGCCAAAACTTGGAGATAGTATTTTTGATGTGAAAAGTATTTGTGCCATAAGTAGTAATAAATCTCACTTTGTCTTTACCAAACCCCTCAGATGACTCATGAGCCAGCAGCATATGTGCCCTGTCACCATTTTTTGATTGTATGTATGCTCTATCTATCACTGTTCTATTATAACCTCTGTTAATAAATCTAATTTTCAAATCTCAAGCTTGTGTTTCAAATATAGGTTCAGTGGAACAAATTCTCCAGACACATTGAAATTGTGACCTTGGTATACTGTGGATTGTGTGGCGGCGGTGACAGCTACTGGCATGTAAAAAAAGCATTCTTGGAAAATGGTTTTCTGTAAAGGCTGGTGATTATAGTACCTCCAAACTAAAGGGGTGGCGAAAGCCACAAAACTCTGGCTAGGCTTATAAATGCCCTTGGGCAGATAGCCTAGTATGAACCTATGAACCTATGAACCATCCAATGCCTTATTAACTTTAACATCCAAGAATTCAATTTCCGTAGAATTAATACCCCCAGTAAATGTGATACCATGCATATTTTGATTAAGGTATATCACAAATTGTTGCCAATCAGCCTGTCCACCCCCCCCCACACAACCCAACAATCGTCAATATATCTACGCCACATTAAAAGCTCAGATTTAAAAGGGTGTGGAGCTGTGTAGATATACTGAACCTCAAACTAACCCATAAACAGGTCAGCATAAATAGGGGAAAAAGTTGCCCCCAAAGCCTGATGACCCATGGGTCGAGATAATGTATGACATGGGTCCCATGAAGTGGAGAGTGGGCAGCATGCAGTGGTGTATTCAAACCCAACCAGGACCCAGAGTAAAGATGGGTACTGTAGAGGAAGTGCAGGTGAGGGAACTATGGGTAGCTAGTTATGGGTCTAGGTGTGCAGGTGTTGGCTGATGTGGGCCTATATGGACAGCCCCAGGGATGTAAGCAAAAGTGTTCATTGGGCAGAGGCGTCGCCCAACGTGCAGCCACACCCGCTAGGTGTCCCACTGCAGCAAAGTGTAATCTACATGGCAAAGAATGGAATAACCAGCTGTAGATGTATATATGTAGAGGTATGTGTGTGTATATCTACCCATAGCGACATAGAGATATACCTCTCCCTCTCCGGAGTACAAATGTATACATACAGAGACAGAATACATATACATGCCCACATATAGATGTATACATATGCAGACACCCATAGACCCATATGTTGTTAGATATATATATATATAGACAGCAATATATAAATATATACATGTATGCATACATATACAGATATATCTGTATATAGTAATGTAGATATATATATATATATATATATATATATATATATATATATATATATATATATATATATATATACACACACTGTGTGTGTGTGACTGTAAATATACACATGTATATAGCTAGGATATAATACAGCAGTTACGAATTACATATGTTCACAGGCCATGCATATGGGGGTGATGGGTCCAATCAACAAACGTGTAACATGTAGCATCAACCCACCCACCCCCACCCCCATCTAGGCTGGTGAGACATGCAGACACACAATAAAAGTAAGCACACCACTGCTTCCCAGACCACCGGCAGGATACTACCAGTGGGAGAGACCTGCCAGGTCTAATCTTGAAAAAAAGACATCAATGTCCCTTGTGGGACACCCCAATAATTACTGATCATCTGAGTCATTCCTTGTAATGATTCATCAAACCAGGCTGTAGACGTACACGGACCAGTAGGTTGTGCAAGCGTGATAACCCATGGGTGGACACAACATATGATGTGTCCCGACACACGGAGAGTGGGCAGTGTGTAGTGGTGTGTTTATACCCCACCTGCACCCACAGTAAGGATGAGTGCTGTAGAGGAGGGGCAGGTGGGGGAACTATGGGTATGCAATTATGGGCCTAGGCGTACAGGTATTGCCTGGTGCGGTTGTATTAGGACCGCCCCGGGGATGTAAGTAATATTCCAAAATGGATATAGCTTATGCCCATACCTCTCAACCCCTAAGAGCAAATCCACTGGGCAGGACATAAACCACTGAGGGAACAAATAGGGACCATACCTCTCAACTGTCCCTGATTTCCAGGGATGTCCCTGATTTTGACTCAAATTCTAACTCTGTCTCACTTAATTCCTCCTAAAACCAGTGACTTTTGGAGAAAAGGTGGTGAATTACACATAATGAATAATGACAACAATTCAGAGTTATAAACTTCATTTACCTCAGAAAATGTGTATTAATTCATATGCTCTGAGTCTGTCAATGTATAAAGTTAATAGCACTAATATTTTAAATGTGCCCCTGATTGTCCCTGATGTTGTCATGACTTGTCCCTGATTCACTTGATATTTGTCCCCAACCGTTTGAGAGGTCTGATAGGGACAGACAGCACATATTCAATTACAACCTTAGAAAGATGATAGAATAATAGGTATGCAGTAGCAAGATTTGGCTGAATGATGTGGGTTCCAAAACCCAATTACTTGTTTGTATTGAATGGTGTCATTTCCCATGTATTAGTCAGACAGGTGCAGACTGTAAGAGGAACACACCAATAGTATGAATCAAACTCTGGACAGGCCATGGATTCCGTACAGTCGAAATGCATGCTTACACCTAATGGGCAGCCATTCCCAATACTGTAGGCATGTAATCCAATGTAATAGACATCACAAGGTAATATCATAGTCCTCACTCCCACCCAGGGGTGTGAGTGTCAGATGCAAACACCAAATGCAGTGCATTTGCAAGTGCGGGAGCAAGCGGTGTAAGCCTGTTTGGCCGCTGGTATGCGAGTATCACAATGGTGAAGCAATGTAGAGGCTAACTGAGTGTAAGAAACTGTAACTGGAGGTTAGCATTGCTTAGGTCCACGCAAACCCATGCACACTCGCTCACAACTGCTTTAAATGCCTTAATCACTCTGTACCCAACAGCTCATGTTCTGGCCAGCAACAAAAAGAACAGCCTCTGCAAGGCTAGAACACAGGACCCTGTACATCACAGTCATAGTAGTAAATCACTACGCCATGACAGCAATACATATAAAGGAGGTATCAGCAAACTAATCCTTACAACAGGGAAACAAATCAAATATGTGAACTGAATCTATGTACAGTGTAATGTTCTATAACCTGCCACAGACTATAAATATGTGAATTGGAGTACTGCAGTAAACATAGAGTTGAGGTGTCACTGTAATAAGGTTCAGAAGTCCCCAGGGCCCCATACAGTGTATGTACACATGAATGACGGATAGCAGACACATAAATAGCCTGTAATGAGTAAGACATCATTGACAAAAGTCAAATATTATGCTAGATAACTAATAAGCAATGCTAACCACTGCACAGCCCAACTAAGTAAGTGCAAGCAATGTGTATGGAAGCCAGTGCAATATGCCCACAGGTACACCTCTTTAAGCAGTGCCAACCTGAAGTAAGCATGTGTGCCCATAGCTTAGCCTTTTTGAAACTGGTCAATTACTGAAAAGTGCAGAAACCTGACCCTACTTAAAAAGAAGAGGTGGGAATACAGCTCATAACTGGTTGTAGCATCCCCTGCAGGCAGAATGGCTGTAGTGGGAGAAGGCACTCGCTTTAGAGCGCAGAGCTGAGGCATCCAGGAGTCCAAATTCATGGTATGGCTCCTGGTAAAGCACCATGACAGGAGACTACTGCAGAATCAGTTACAGGGCTTGCAGTACAAAATGGAGGCCTGGGACAGTCTTGCCCGTGACCTCATTAGTGCCACAGGTATCCCCCGGACTGGTGAGCAGGTCAGGCACCACCATGCAGACCTGAAGTGGTGGAGGTGGGATGTCCTGAAATAGTGGATCCAGGAAGCAAGGCAGATACAGAATGCCCCAGAACTGAGTAAGTACTCCTTCCACTACGTAGTTAATAATAGCCTAGCTTGTGTACACTATGGATAGGTATGACTAAATATCACTGTACTTCCCTGACAGCTGCAGATGAGCGTGCTGTGAACCAGCAAGCCTATGATGTTAGGCTGCAAAGGATGCATCATGAGGCAGGTTAGTAAATAGCCTGCATGTACTGTCATAACAAATAAATGTAAGAGCCTGAGAAAGTGTTGTACCAGTATACAGAATAGTGTAATATGCTGCGAATAAAGGTGTAACCCCTGCATTGCTTCTGTTTACTCTGCACTCATATGTTGTACTGTTTCAGTTATTAAATAGTACTGTTGTAGTAAGCAGTGTTATCCACACTGTGGTATGCAGATACAATGTGCATGAAGTGCTGTATAACAATGTCGAAAGTGCAAACAGGTCAGTCATATTACACAAAATACATTGCAAAGCCTAACAATTGCCTGATAGCATAGTGTACAGTGATCTTAACTGTAATGCTTTTGTCACACACAGCAGGATTTTGGATCCCAGGAGCGCTAGTATATTGTATGCATAATCATTCCACACAACTACACACAGTCTGTTAGAATGCTCAGAGAGAAAGCTGTATGCATATTTACACTTAACAACTGTACATATTTTGCTAGAATGCTTAAATAAAGAGTGGTATGCATATTCATACCCCTCAACTGTTCTAATCTGCCCAGTATGTCCTCATAAATGGCCCACATTACCTGCCTTTTGCCCTGCTCCCCTGACAAATTAGTGTGAAGATCCAAGAAATGTAGGCAGCTGTTAATGACATATAACTGATAGACTTGTACATAGTCAGAGAATGTACATGCAAACATACCTGTCATCCCAGCATCTCATCCAAAGTGTATGAGAGCAGTCTCAAAACATGTTGTATTAACACCTGCATCTTGTCAAGCCTGTACATAAGACATGGGTCCCATACACACTAATCTACAAACATACCACTGTACAATATAACGCCATTGGGTAGTGTAATAATACATGTAAGGGACAGACCACTGCAGTGACTACAATGTTGTGAAAATTACAAGGATGTATTAGTTGTTAACTGAAGTCTCTCTCTCTCACCCCTACCATATGTGCAAACATAACCGTTTTACACAACTCATTTGGTATGTCAACACTCCTACCCTTTGTTGGGACATATGTCCTATTGGTTTATAAATATTCACATCTGTTTTTATGAAAGTGCCATGTTAAAATGCACCCATATTGGTGGCCTGTTGCCATAAATGAAACCTGCATGTTGTTGTAATGGCCACTGTTTACCCATATATGCATGTGTTCTGCCTGCTCTGCAACTATGTTACATCTGGTGCCCTGGGTAATGGGAATACCTATGTATGCTGTTATAATTAATCATGAATGCTGTTGACTATTACTAACCCATATCTGCCTTAAACATACTACAACATAGCTCGTATGGGAAGGCCGGTCTCAGCGGACCCACCAGTCCCACATCAGCTGGCCATGGCACCAGGCGCCAACACATCTGGGGCCCAGCCTGGGATCTCCTCATCCATTGGCCTTGCACCACCTTCATGTGGACCCACCACAGGGGATGGGGCTCGGCCTCCCCGGGAGCGGGAAAGGACAGGAACCTGTCACCCATGGTATGGTCCGGGCTGTGGTGCATAGGGAGCTCAACAGGGAGATTTGAGACTGCCTGTGCCAGCTTGAGGGCTGAGTGGCACAACTAGAGGGTGAGCCTGCCCCTCCTACACATCCCCAAGCACAGCCACCTTCTGGGTTGTGAAGGTGCAGTGGTGACTGCCCATGGGTGGGGACCTCAGTCCCACTGTATCCATTGGTGGGCTCATGGGCTTGCGACTTCCAAACACCCCTCCCCATCCAATGTGTCCCCCCCACATGTGTCATATACCATCCCTGTACACATCTTGTTTGTCTTGTCTGTCATCCTACCCAACCTGTCCTCCCTGATCATGCCTACTCTCCTTCCCCAACATCCCACTCTCACCTAAACAAAAAAGAAAAGAAGGGCAATTTGTTCTCACAAAAAAAGCATGCCCCATACATAGCTGTCCATTTCGCACACGTGTCCACTGGACACATGTAAATGTTTCTAATTGGTATCACAACATACTATTGTTGTCCTCACTCCTCTCTCAGGGTTGTGAGTGTCCAAATGTCCTGCCAAATTTATTGCATATGCACAGCCGTTGCTGTAGAAGAAATGGACAGCTATGGACCTTCCCTACACCCTTCCTGCACATCCCTAGCAACCTTGCCTACTATCTTTCCCTCTTTGTGCCCCTTTTCCATCACTTTCCCAGAGTAAGCACTTTTAAGCAACAGTGAGTGGGTTTCAGCCTGTTTGCCCAGGGGTAAGCACTGCCTACACAGGTTAAGCAATCAGGAAGGTAACTGAGTGTAAGGAACTGTAACAAAAAGTAATCACTGTTTACCATCGCGCAAAGCCGTGCACACCCGCTAACAACTGCTTAAAAGGGCCTTAATCACTCCGTATCCAATGGCCTTGTTCTGCCCAGCAACAAAATAAATGGCCTCTGCAAGGCTTGAAACCAGGACCCTGCACACCACAGCCAATGTGATTTACCACTAAGCCATGGCAGATATACAGACATTGGATGTTATCACAAACATATCATCCAGCACAGTCATTCAACAGTATAGGAAATGTATTCCATCATGTAGATGTATGTGTGTGTGTTTATGTCCAGATATATATACATACATATATATATAGATATATCAAGAACATCCCATGAGACAACAAAGCATTAAAAAGGAATGAAAAGGGAAACACCAGCAATGCCTGTATTATGTAGTGGTGTTGTCCTATGTAATATCAAGACTCCCTCAGACAGACATGTGTCATTAATACACGCAAACATTTGTACATTGGCCAAATACATTACTCTGTGCATTTTATTTACATTAACACAACAGGTCCTGTCCAATCATTATGTGAGAACAGTATTCTTGCAAGGTGCTGTGTGCAACATCATTATCATGAAAAAGGTAAATGGGGTAACCATAGACGGACCTGTATTGTCATGTGTACAATGAGGTCATCTGCATTGCAAACACCAGGAAAGAACAGACCAGGATCCACCCAGTAGATAAATTGAGCGCTTTCGTCTTTAATAAAAACTTCATCAGAATGACAAACAAACTGAAGCTGACCCTATAAATACACACCCTCTACAATTAGCATAATAAATTAGTTACTTAATTAAATAAATTAATGACATCATACAACCATTTCACCTAAAAAAGCTCAAGTTAGTATTCTATAATAAGGTACAAAATGCATCACTAGTTACATGTATACTTATAAAACACAAACATAAACTCCATCATATTAGTTACTATAAATAAAAAAGAAATTATAGGTAGCCTTCTGCTTTTAATCTAAGAATAGAACTGATAGATGTATTGCTGTTTAAACCTGTTTTTTGTGTTGCATTGGTTTTCAGCTGCCACCTGAGTTCCCTGGCCCCAAATAGTCATTAAGGGGGCCACCTCTATCCCCTGATGTAACTTGTTCAATAACAGAAAACTTAAAGCTATGCCCTTCATAGTTTTTTACATGAACAGCTAAGACGTTCTTAATATCTTGTTTTTTAATATCGTAAAAATGTTGATATACTCTACTTCTAAGGGTATTAATCGTTTTCCCTATGTAAAAACAGGGGCATTGGGTGAAAATTGCTAAATAAACTACCGCCTTACTACTACAGAGAAATTTCTTTTTGTATACTAATTTCCCGTAGTTTGGTATATAAATTTTACTACCTTCAATTATATATTGACATTGTAAACAAAACCCACATTTATACATTCCCCTATTGCCAAAACAAGCTACCTGTGATCTTTCTATCATATTCTTAAAAGTTGTATCCTTTTTGTAAACAATATTACGCACCATTCCCACTATATCTAAGTAATCTTTACTAGTGGTAAATAAATTCCAATTATGTTGTAATATTTGTCTAATACCTGTGAACTGCTTATTGTATTTAAAAATAGCAGCTCTACTAAAAGCTTTGGGATCACTTCTGATATCATCATCATGAGCTATATCCAAGCCTTTACCTTATAATGGGAAAAAAATGTCCATTTTCTCTCTTGGTAACTACTTCCTGTAGTATATTGTCCACAAAATCTAAGGGGTAACCCCTCCTTATTAACATACCTGTAAGAATGTGAATTTGGTCTAAAAACTCATGGTGATTTGACACCATCCTTGCTAGTCTAACTGTTCACTGAACCAACAGTTAATTCAACTAGAATCTCTTACCCTTGATTACCATAAGCTACAACTAGAAAATAGCTATCTCCGTGAATGTAAACGGAGGGAGCAGATTCCGAAGGGTCTTCGGCTATGGCGTTATCCAACAGGCTTAGTGAAGGACTCCGAGTTACATCTGGAATTGATACAGCTTTTTAATAGACATGGTTGTGAACTCTTGGGCTGTCTCATTATAAGGCAACGACAGAAAAATGGTAAATTTGTCTGATAAAATCAAATGTGCTAACAACAGTATACAGTCAGATTTACTGTTTGAATTTAAACAAACACAGCACGATAACATTTTTAAAAGTGTTGATCAGTTTATTACTGAACTTAAGTATAAGAAAGAGGGGAAACTTAAAAGGGACGAAAGAGAGTATGCCCAACAGAGAGCATACCCACCCCCTCCCTTAAGTCAAAACAAATGTAATAAATATAGCCATGTCAATAGTCTAGACAAGGATAAAGGTGGTGACAATTATCAACTAGATGTTGATTGTGAATTTAACATTGACCCTTTAGAATTCCCCCCTCTGAGGAGGTCCGAATGGCTAAAGAATCAGAGAGGGGGAATGAGGCAATACAACTACAACTACAGGGGGAGAGGGAAAATGTATTAGAGGAAGAAATCAATGTCTTTCTGAACAGTAGTTTGGATATGTCTTCTGTTCAAATTATTTGTAATAAAAGTGATGATTTTAAGATTTACAATTATAGTGACATCACTTTCAACAATGATATTGCTGATGTATTCGTCAAAGGTTTGTCCTTTGTTCCAAGCAAGAATGCAGTCTTGGATGATGTTTTAATTGATTTGAAGCTATACACAAGAAAAGTGAATTTTCAGTTTTGTTTTAAAGAATGAGTTCCCAATATTAATAATACAGATGTTTATAAAAAACCCAGCTTATTCAACCCCCCCCCCCCTTTGCCCTGTGGTGCAGACATTTGAGAAAATGTGTGAATATGATATTAGAAGGATGTTTAAAGATAAGGACGGCTTAGCACAAGTAGAGAATAATTTGAGTACACATGAGGTGGAATTAGTACAGAATTTATGCAATAATAGTGAAATAAGAATTATGAAACCAGATAAGGGGGTTGGGTTGGCTATTATGAATAATAATTCATATATTAATAAGATGTTTGGTATCCTACATTCTGAGACATATTGTCAGGTTAGTTTGAATGAGAAAAATATTTTATATAGAAAAGTTGATATATTATTAGAAGAACTTCTCTTAGACAAATTAGCCTAGGTCCTTTATGGAAGTGAAATGCCCAAAAATTTTTGGCATACCAAAACTACACAAGGATTTAGCAACCCCCCCCCCTTAGACCTATAGTTTATGCAAAAGCATCTAAAACATATTTTATTGATAAATTTGTAGATTTACAATTAAAAAACATTTTTTCCAACTGTAACTGGATAGTGAAGGATTCATGGGATCTACTAAGGAAAATTAATAGGAATATGTACAATGAAGGTTTGACTTTTGTGACAATAGACGTAAAAGATCTGTTTTCTGTAATTCCACATAGTAATGGTATTGAATGGTTTTATTTCTTTCTTTGTCAATATACTGATTTGGTACATGACTGTATTCTTACTACTAGGAGTCTTATGGAATTAATTTTAGATACCAACATTATTGTTTTTGAAGAACAGTTATTTAAACAATGTAAAGGGGTAGCCATGAGGGCCATTTGTGCCCCTATTTTTGCCAACATTGTTTTAGCATATTGGGAAATGGAATTTATTTTTACCAGCCCCTTTGCAAAATATTGGAATTACTATGGGCGCTACTTGGACAACATAGTAATCTTATGGAACAACAGTGAAGATGTACTTAAAGAATTCCTATCATTTATTAAGGAAAGTACAGATTTCCTTGAATTCTCACATAGCATGTCTCATGATAGAATAGACTACTTGGACATTACCATCAGTAAAAATAAATTGGACAATTGTTTTGAGACTACCATTTTTAGGAAACCCACATATTCCAATACACTTTTGCATTTCAGTAGTTTCCATGCTTTACATCAGAAAAAGTCATTGGTAAAAGGGCAGGGGGTTAGACTAGCAAGGACGTTGTCAAATCACCATGAGTTTTTAGACCAAATTCACATTCTTACAGGTATGCTAATAAGGAGGGGTTACCCCTTAGATTTTGTGGACAATATACTACAGGAAGTAGTTACCAAGAGAGAAAATGGACCTTTTTTTCCCATTATTAGGTAAAGGCTTGGATACAGCTCATGATGGCGATATCAGAAGTGAGCCCAAAGCTTTTAGTACATAAATACAATAAGCAGTTCACAAGTATTAGACAAATAATACAACATAATTGGAATTTATTTACCACTAGTAAAGATTACTTAGATATAGAGGGAATGGTGCCTAATATTGTTTACAAAAAGGATACAACTTTTAAGAATATGATAGAAAGATCGCAGGTAGCTTGTTTTGGCAATAGAGGAATGTTTAAATGTGGGTTTTGTTTACAATGTCAATATATAATTGAAGGTAGTGAAATTTATATACCAAACTACAGGAAATTAGTATACAAAAAGAAATTTTGCTGTAGTAGTAAGGCGGTAGTTTATTTAGCAATTTGCACCCAATGCCCCTGTTTTTACATAGGGAAAACGATTAATGCCCTTAGAAGTAGAGTATATCAACATTTTTACGATATTAAAAAACAAGATATTAATAACGTCTTAGCTGTTCATGTAAAAAATTATGAAGGGTATAGCTTTAAGTTTTCTGTTATTGAACAAGTTACATCAGGGGATAGAGGTGGCCCCCTTAGTGACTATTTGGAGGCCAGGGAACGCAGGTGGCAGCTGAAAACAAATGCAACACAAAAACCAGGTTTAAACAGCAATACAGCTTTCAGTTCTATTCTTAGATTAAAAGCAGAAGGCTACCTATAATTTATTTTTTATTTTTTATTTATAGTAACTAATATGATGGAGTTTATGTTTGTGTTTCATAAGTATACATGTAACTAGTGATGCATTTTGTACCTTATTATAGAACACTAACTTGAGCTTTTTTAGGTGAAATGGTTGTGTGATGTCATTAATTTATTTAATTAAGTAACTAATTTATTATGCTAATTGTAGAGGGTGTGTATTTATATGGTCAGCTTCAGTCTGTTTGTCATTCTGTTGAAGTTTTTATTAAAGACGAAAGCGCTCAATTTATCTTCTGTGTGGATCCTGGTCTGTTCTTTCCTGGTGTTTGTATAAGTTTTTCATTCATTTTATGTGTCATCTGCATTACGTGTACCTGGAACCTTTAGGAGTCATGTGCATACCAGGATCGTGTGCCTGAGAGACAGGGGTGAGGGCAACAGTAGTATGTTGTGATGCAAATTAAAAAGGTTACATGTGTCCAGTGGACACGTGTGTGAAATGAACAGCTATGTATGGGGCAAATGTTGTTCTAGGAACGGGGTGTGGGGGAAGGAGAGTAGGTATGCTCGTGGAGGATAGATTGGGTAGGATGACAGACAAGACAACATACAGGGTCGGTATATGACACATGTGGGGGGATACACCTTGGATGGGGAGGGCTGTTCAGCAGTCACAAGCCCATGAGCCCCCAGATGGAAACAGTGGGATGGAGGTCCCCACCCATGGGCAGCCACCACTGCACCAAAACAGCTGCAAAGGTGGCTGTGCTGGGGGCTGTCTAGGAGGGGCAGACTCACCCTCTAAATGTGACACTCTGCCCTCGAGCTGGTGTATCTGGCCTTGAAATCCCTTACTGAGCCCTCTAAGCACCACGTCCGGGACTGTACGATGGCGGACAAGTTCCTGTCTGGGCCTGCTCCCAGGGGGGACAAGCCCCATCTTCAGTGGGGGTTCTACCGGAAGGTGGAGCAGAGCCAACAGAGGTGGAGATCCAAGGCTGGGCCCCAGACATGCTGGTGCCCGGTGCCATGGCCAGCTGAAGTGGGACAGGAGGTTCCGCCGGGACCTCCAATCCCATACAGCCTATGGTGTTGCAGTTTTAACACAGATATGGCTTAGTAATAGTCAACAGCATTATGACCATCAAGCCAACACAACAGATGGCATACATTTGCAGAGGGAGCACAACACATGCATATATACTGCATGACATCTGTACAAAGTGTAGAAGACTTGTGACTGCAGCTATGAACAGTGGCCCATTATTGGCATGTCACTGTGAGAACCTCAGACAGTGACTGTCATACAACTGTTTCATGTGACATATGTCCAATCAGGGATGCGATGGCAATAACTTTCATCACTGTTACCGTGTACTGACTGCAGTCCTCACACTATGCTTCCACAGTTCACAGATGTGTGTTCAGTGTGTAACACAAGAAACAAATGGATCCACACACTGACCAGTCCACAGATGGCCCTACAGATGGGGGTTTGCTCACAAACAGAGCACTGTCTTGTCAGTTTTAAAACATGCAGAATAGCCATTACCACACACAACTTGTTAAACTGGCAGTAGTCTCAATGAAGTATAGTTACACCTACATGCTGTAGTCATGTCTGGCACATCACCCTCCTGTCTTTAGGCTATTTTCCACTGTGTATGTTATTTGAGAAATATCCAGATATCATCTATGATGCTGTTTACCAAACACCAGATCCAGGTTCCACTTACAGTGACTGTCATGGGCAAACACCAACATGATGTTCCTAGATATTGTACTGTGTTTCCATACGATTGGCTATGGGAATGTCACCACAGCTGTTCCACATGCAATCAGCAAGAGGAGGAGTGCAATAGGTGCAGAGGCCATCACCTGATCATGACCATCACTTACAAAACACATGCTGCTGCTGAGCAGGTGTACAACTCCACATCCACCAGAGAGTGTGTGGGAGGGACAGACAGAGGCAAAGTACATCAGAGAAGGGCTTGTAGACTAAAACCTAAGCATCTTCTGTCACACACCTACCAGTACAGGGGTTCAACCCCCTGACTGACTAGCCATTACTATTACAAGTGCATGCAGTTACTCCATCTGCCACATAGCTGACATGTCGGTGTGCTGTAAGAACATATATGTGTGCTGGTGAGCGACATCTGCAACAGAGATGCAGTAGACATACATTAGGTGTAGCACACATGGCTGTCCACATGAACAGATGTCATTATCAACACAACCACACTCTCTAAGGGGCTCAGACACATTGCCACACTTTGCCAGACTCACAAATACACTTCCTAACTACTTAGTTTGCCACACTGCAGTAATGCACAGATACTACATGCACCACAGTGGATATCCTGAGGTTCTATAGGCTAGGGCATGTGAACGTGTCTGACATCTGTCGGTATGCCAATGGGAGTTATACTGGGTGTGACTGTGGTTAAGAGCATCATACCCCACATGCAGATACAAGGTGCCAGTACTGACATACATGTGTGCAT
The DNA here is from genome assembly GCF_019279795.1 of Protopterus annectens. Lineage (NCBI taxonomy): Eukaryota > Metazoa > Chordata > Ceratodontiformes > Protopteridae > Protopterus > Protopterus annectens. The sequence goes on along the minus strand of NC_056751.1, from coordinate 427,396,478 downwards.
TGCTTCATGGGTGTGTAGTGGTTGGCTGTGCAAGATGGCTGTACAAGGCTGGGTGAGGGGTAATCGTTGGCATCATGCCACCCGACAATGGTGTGCAGTTTGGTTCAGGGCTGTAGTTTCTGCAATGTCCCACACAGATGGGTATTGTAAGAACTGTCCTGTCATCCTGGTTACCATTGTGTATGGCCATTGCTTTGCAATGCATGCCATGTCTGTGTTTGATAGTCCTTGACATGGACATATTCTGGGATGTGCATGTCCCACAATAATGTACAGTGACATGTATAAGTGTACCTGGTTTGGCTGGCACATGTTGTGTTCACAGACTGTTATCATCAGATATGCCAATACTGGCCTGGTGTGGCAGGACCTGCTAATAAACAGCAGGTTGACCCTGCACCTGAATTGATAGCATGATACAGGTATTCCCTGGTGTCAGTGGCATCTGTCCATACAGGGCATATGTGTAAGGCATTCTATTTCCTTTGTGGATCACATTTGATGGCACCACATATTTTGCAGGCATCCAGTGGGGAACATAGTGAAGGCACATTGTCCGCAATTATGTGCCTATTGTACTGCTGGGCAGGGTGCCATGCCCTCTGCAGTCTAATGCAATCACACCAGGCCTACTATCTGTCATCAATGTGCAGGGTACTAGCAACATAGTAGGATATTCTAGGCAGGTGTTTTGTGTATGACACATGAGTTCAGAACGTATTCTGGGTAATAGTAGGGTTGCATACTTTGTTCACCAAGCCTTTTGCCAGATGTAGGGGTATGGCTTGCCATCACAGTCCCTTGGCTGATTGACATCTGTACTCCTCATGAGGTGGACATTGTGACATATAATACGGACACCATATAGGAAAACTACAAAATCCGCTCCCCAACATGTCCAGTGGTTAGACACTCACAGCCACCTCCACACAGGCTCTGACTGTCAAACACACACACACACACACACACACACACACACACACACACACACACACACACACACACACACACACCTGCCATGTATTGGAATAAAACCCCTACCTAACTAGTTTATCACACTACAGCATTACGCAGTTACAGCACTTGCTATGGAGATTACTGGGTTACAGCAGTCCTAGAGGTGTATTTCTAGGTGGGTGACATCAGCAGGATTGTCAAAGGTGAATAAGTGAATTGTAAAGAGTGTGCATACTCTAAAAAGCATTGTTTCTTTCTCAGGCAGACAGACAGAGTCTCACACACACACACACACACACACACACACACACACACAGTTGGCCTGTCTGGGATTAGAACACCTACCAAACTAGTTTATCACACTACAGCGCCAAGAAAATATGTGTGCAAGCACTGAAGCCCAATAAACTCTCCTTTGACTGGAACAAATTATTCCTCAATTTGTAGATAAAAAGTTCTTTATTATTTTACCAGTAGTTAAAAAGTGCACGAACAGTTGATAAAAGAAAAAGTAAATCCAACTTGCAAAATCAAGTAAATCGAGCGCTTTCACCTGTTACCATGACAGGCTTTTTCAAGATGAACCACCTACAAAACCTGCTATGCTTATGTACTAGCTTTAAAACCAATTAACCAATTAAAGCAAGTACAAAGTAAATTACACCAATTTGAAAGACAAAACTTTGCTTGCTACTTCAATTGCTTGTGGTAACATCATTTTACCGTAATCTAAATTAAAGCTTACAGTGAGCGTATTTCCACTCCTGAAGCGCAATAAAATACGCTTAAAATGAAATACTTATTCAACATTGATGTATTGCCTCAATCATTTAAAACCATATAACAAGTGAGCATTGATAATAAAAAACCCCTAGATATCTAATACATGGCTAACAGTATTCATTGAATTATTTACGTTCCCCATGGTTGTTGTAATATACAACTGTTTACTCCTTCCAAATAGATCGTCGTTATTAGTATATTGACAAAAAAATATATATATCCTATAGATGTGTGTATACAATAATTTTTATTTTATTTTACTAAACTTGGACAACTTCGTAGAAAATATTATAAATAAAACCTTTTTAGAGGTTTCGTTGTCAAAAAAGTATAAACCGAATCTTATTTAGGACTACGATGTATACTGACAGTACGTTGCTTTGCTAATGTTGTAATTTAGTACACTTGTAAAAACAATTTAATTAAACATGTTGAGTGTAAATTTGTAAAATAAATAAAATAAAAATGTAAACATTATGAATACAATTATTACATATTAATGTATCTTAAATTCTATATTTTATGGACATCTGTTAAATAGGTAATTGAATGGAATAATAATAAGTGTTATAAATATATAAATATAATATTAATTTTAAGACTCTGTTTAAATATAAATATAAATATATGGGTATAAATATTAAATTATAAATATATTAAAAATGTCTTAAAAATATATCCGTTGCTGTACATAATAAAGACATACTAAAGACAAGATGTGTTTGGCTCATATTGATCAGAACCAAAGTCTCGTCCAAAAAAAAAGGGGCTCAAAAAACAAATGAGCCTAAAATGTGTATAATTACATTAACATAAAATGACAATTTATTTAAAATTAAATAAACAGATGTTTAAAGTCATATAAAAAAAACATATCTTTATCTACACTTTATTTAAATGTACCAAAAAAATTATTGTTAACTACAGCATTACGCAGTTACAGCATGCACTACAGAGATTACTGGGTTACAGCAGTCCCAGAGATATATTCGTAGGTGGGTGACATCAGCAGGATTGGCAAAGAAGGGCATTTCAAGTGTACTGTGAGTTGTACATGTCTGTTACCTGCGTGTACCCGCGCTGCTTACTGTTACGAAAGCACATTTACACCCACTTACAACTGCTTAAAAGTGTCTTATTCAGTCCTAATTGACAGTATCAACAAGGCTTGCAGGTCTTGAAACCTGGACCATGCACACTGAGGTCACTGGACTTACCACTAAGCCATCTGGGTTGTATACAAGTTTCATGGATTTTATAATGCACATCTTAATACAGGTATTCCACATTACTGAAAACAAATGGGACAGTCACTTTTTGTACATATGTACAATACCCTTGAATGTACTGTACTCTCTGAAACAACAAAGACAGGTCTACATTTGTACAACTGTTATAACTAAATATATATATATATATATATATATATATATATATATATATATATATATATATATACACCTACAGGATATGTACACACACACACACACACACACACACATATATATATACATATACACAGACACAGCTATAGCCATATGTATATAATATATATATATATATATATATATATATATATATATATATATACATACATACATATATATATATATATATATATATATATACATACATATATATATATATATATATATATATATATATATATACATACACACACACACACACACACACACACACACACATGTCTGAACACCCTTTGTGACACAGAAGGATTCCAAAGGAACTGATGTGTACACAAAGCAGAGGCATCTCTTGTTTTATAACATTTAAATTTTAATCAGTTCAGCAGAGAAGGGATGGTTGTTGTGCATGTGGATTTTGGGGTGCGGAATGATGGCTAATGTAATCTACCCCGTGGATTGTGGAGATTGGGTGGGGGAATGATGGGTATGGACTTACACCCCAGCAACCACTTCTGTGTCACTGCTCGACAGTGGCACAGGAAAATAACATACCCAACTGTAGTCATTCTTGACTGTGCATTCTTTTCCATTCCTAACTATGTAATATTTTGTAGACTCCAGTCACCACAGATGGCTACCATGGTGTGCAGCATGTTAAAAGACATTACACATGTGCATGCCTGGCTACAGGGTAGTCACACACACAAACACGCACACACTTGCCAGTATTGTGTATACACATCTTGCCTATGTAAAGTTAACTGGTACAGTGGTATGCAGTTGGGGTATGTGCCACAGAACACATACAATTACACTTACTCTGATTCCACTTCTGAGCTGGGTGACATCACAGGACTGATTACTTGCAGTTGGGAGAGGGGAGGGGGAAGAGAGAGGTTTAGCAGTTGACAAGGATAAAGGCCAGTACAAAAGGTGGTATCTCTTTGGACTGCAGCAAAACCCGCTGTCATGACAGGATGCAGATACAAATACACACACACACACTCAACCACACTCATCCATTTTGCTGACACACACTCAGGCATTTGCTGACACACGCACTCACACACAGTTGCCAGTGTTGGGATCAGAACTCCTGCCTATCTACAGATCACTATTACAGTACTACGCAGTTACGAGATGTGCCACAGAGATTACACATTCCAAGGCAGTCAGAATGCCATTCTAAGACTGAGGACAACAACAGGGATATTGACAGTCAAGATGTACATAGCTGTAAACCTGTGTGATTAAAGTAGGAGTCCACTGCAACCAGTATGCACAAACAAGACATGTCATCTGAGATAAGACATAGGTAGGCCTGAGAGGTATAGTTGTAGCACAACAAGCCCTGAACTGGGGTATGCCCATCTGTGGAATGGGCAACTACTACCACTATACAGGATTACAGTGGTCATGCTCATACACATAGAATCACAGAAGTTGTTTGGATGCATTGACTACAATTACACAAGGTGACAGTGGGCATGCTCCTACACTTAGTAGCACAGGGCCGTTTGGGATGCACTATGACTACAACTACATAAGGTTATATTGGGCATGCTCATACACTTAGAAACAAAGGGCTTGTTTGGATGCACTGACTCAAATTACACAAAGTGGCAGTGGGTATGCTCATACACTTAGTAGCACAGGGCTGTTTGGGATGCACTCCAATTCTAACCACAGAAAGCCACAGTGTGCATACTCATACACTTACATGTACAGAACACATTGTAATGGACTCCTATTGTAAACACACAGGTTTACAGCTATGTACATCTTACCTGTCAGTATATATGCACATCATACTGGTTTACTACCAGATACCTGTATGTGGCCCGTAAATTATATATCTGTGTCTGTGCTGTGTGATACACATGCATACATGTACAAGAAGTACTGACATATACATATGTTATGTATACACAATCATGCATGTGTGGATGTGACAGACAATAGGTTAACTGAGACACATAGGCAGATGCTACCTACAGCATGTGTCACACACCTTGCTGCCCTGAAAGGAATACATTGATAGCAGGTTGTGAACAGTGGCATTATACATGGAACAGTGGCATGTGCAAGCATAATGTGTGAGCCCCATTGTGTAATGGTACTGAGGTGCAGGTGTCAAGATGACCTCTCCTGACTGTGTTAGCAGTTGTCATTATTAGCAGGACTGCTACACTAAGTATATCTCACATTGGTCATATACACAATGTCTGCTGCTGTCCATCACCTTACATGTGGCATTTGCTACCAAGCACATTACTGCCACTTGCAGTGACGTCATGGTACGAGTGGCAACTGCTATACCAAAACAATGAGCAATGTCCTGCTGTTCATAGGTTCATAGGTTCATACTAGGCTATCTGCCCTAGGGCATTTATAAGCCTAGCCAGAATGTGTTTGGCTTTCGCCACCCATTTTAAATTTATTTTGCTATGCCCTTTTTTGAGGTTAGTATACTGTGCCTCTGTCTAACAGTGACACAGAAGTGATACCCGGGGTAAACCTACGATCTCCCTAATGAGGTTGTCCAGTGTCTGCCATTCTGGGCTGTCATGACTGAATGACAAGCCTTCAACACAGAGCACATGCATCCATGTTTCAAGTGAGTGTGGATAATACCTAGATCACATTTACCCATATAGTCGCATTCCAAGGCAAAAGTCCTACACACAGAAGTAACACCCTGACACCTACAAGACAATTGCATTGGATGCTTATGCTAACCAGTGCTAGATGTGTGATATTTGTAATCCATTTGCTCAATGTAGAACCTACAATGGGGAATACTGATATCTGTGCAATGAGGAACACCTGGCTGAAGGCTCTGTAGTGCACAATTGCACTACCACCATATAACTCAGATCCAGACATGTGGGCCATAACAGTGGTACCATTCCAGGTGGTGGTGTCCACAAATTCATAAAGGCTACTCACATGTAAAGACCACTACTCCAACATAACTCATCACAGATGAGTCAGGTACAGGTGACAGTGGTAAATGCTGCATTCAAGGTTGTATCCTCATATACATCCACCACCTTGTCCCCAGACTACCAACAGACATCCATATGTGGTATGACATAGTATGGTAGACCACCAGATAACCTTCGATTGGTAGACTGTACCTAGGTCTACATCAACTGCCCAAAGTACCCATGTACAGACACAGCTGCATAATGTGTTATGCAATGCAATAATATCACTGTTTGTAACCAGCTCAGTTGTACACACACCAGGGTCCCCCGGATGTTGTCAACATTAACACAGTCAACTGTTGTTGTACAGCAGTAAACAACACCCTCATGATTGTATATGACCTAACTGTACCTTCTCTGGTTATGTACATCCCACACTCATAAAACATAAATGACATTACCATAGCTTTTGTTATCCTTTCTACATACAGGTGGCTACAGTCATTACACACATGCACATGGCAGATTGCATGATAACAGTACATAAGGGTTGATATCTATGTTAACAGAGGTAATATTCCCTCTCTACTGGTCACCCATGACACCTATCATATCATACAACAACTCATGTGGCATGTATGTCATTAGACATGTCCACCTAATGCAATGCCTACAAACATACCCAAATAACAGGACCATAGGACTTACACAAGGCCTGTATTGACAGACTCTGGGAAATCCAGCTCTGCTCTGTATGTTCCTGAGTAGTCACAGGTGATATGTCCATGACATGTACAGCCATGTGTGCCCACAGCTCCTACATATACCCCATATCAACAGTTGCAAGCCATGCATGCTGTGTGCTGTCTGGACATTAGCCTTAGTACCACAATAGCCAGTACTTGCTGGGGTGAGATATTTACAAGCCACAGACCTTGCACATGCTTGAATAAATGTACTGCCTAGCTCTAACAGAGCACATTGCTGGCACTCTTCCAGTAAACATGAAGTGTGTGTGGCAAATATGATGTGCTCACTGTTGAGCATTACAGTACCCTGGCTTCACCATGGAACTGTCAAGTAACAGTTTGTAGGAGCCTGACATGGAATAATGCTGTGTGTGTCTTGCTGATATGTGCTGTTTTCATATATGTGCACTTGGCTACTCGGTGAAGGTGGTTGTATCCTACCAGTACATGAATACAACATTCATTATAATGTAATGCTCGGCTGTGTTTCACACATGGCATGGGGAAGGTGTGGAATCTATCCTCTTGACCTGCTAGTCCACTTACTGATGTAGACCGCATATGTGTACATGTATTGATGTTTGTGTAGATTCCATGCGTGTGCACTGTCTGATGTTTGAAGGTGACTGTTGTCTTAGTACATCATGCTGTTGCAATACAGCCTCAACATTGCCAACTGTATATGATGATATGCTCAAAGTACAGTAAGCTGTACATGAGGTATGGACAGATGTTTGGACATGACTACTAAGTGGTGGGGCTACTTTGCAGATGAATGATTACTGAGGACAGCTCACAGGTGTGTTACAACCATTCCAACAATAATCTGTGTAACTGCTAAGGTCTGGTTTTATTAATTGAAGTGGAAGACAGACAATGTAGAATGCAGTAAGGGTGACACTGAAGGCAAACCTCTTGACACATGTAACAGTAATACCTCCCCTGTGCATATATTGTACATATATCAGCACAGTTGGCAAAGGAAAGAGTCAGTATGCTTTGTAGCAAATGCGATAGTGCTGTACCTCTGTAATACCTATCATGAGATAGGCAGGTGTTTGATTCACAGTACTGGTACGTGTGGGTGTGTATGTGTCCATATATGCCACGTATGGTTGGGAATACATCCCACATGTTTTTCACTCTCCTGAACACTGTTGTTGACATCAGTACGGAGTGAAATGTAGAAAGAAAGGCATAGGCAGGTGGTTGAACCTCACAAATGTCAAGTGTCTGTATGTGTGTGACATAGGTGTACATCTTTGTGAATGCCACAGTGTGTGTGTGTGTGTGTGTGTGTGTGTGTGTGTGTGTGTGTGTGTGTGTGTGGATGTCCATGTGTATGGCTGTCTGGTCCCTGGAGTGAGGCTGTATTTTACCATAGTGAAATATTAATGTCCCCTGCTCCATCCACTCAATGCAATCTAATATCCCTGTTGATATCATCAATCGTAGACGGGCATTCTAACCATCTGTTAACATGTACACCCTGGGGTGTGGTTTGTTGTTACATAGCCTACTGATGACCCCCCCTCCGCACATGCACTCACTGGCACTGTAGTATCCGTGTCGATGTCCTCGATCTTAGGCCATTCCGACTACCTGTACATGTGTAATCTCTCTGGCACATCTTGTGATTGCGTAGTACTATAATGATGATTTGCACACAGGCAGGGGTTCTCATCCAAACACTGGCAACTGTGTGTGTGTTAGAGTGTGTGTTACTGTGTCTGTGAATCCCTGAGTGTGTGGGTGTGTCTGTGTTTGTATCCTGTCATGGCAGCGGCTATTACTGCTTCCCAATGAGAAGCCACTATTTCCACTGGCCTTTACCCTTGTCATCTGCTATACCACTCTTTTATCTCCTCCCTGCTCCAGGTAACTATACCTGTGATGTCACCCACTATGGATGTGATGGCTCTGAACACAGTAGCTTACTACACAGCTATCATGCACTCAGATCATTAGAACAGTAAACATAATTGAAACATGGGAGATTATAACTGTGATGTGGAAGCTACAAAGTGCATGCAGGTATTGTCATACAGACCTGTGAGTAGTCAACATGTACATATGGGACACTAACCGCAAACACTGACATCCCCCAGCACATGCAACTACACCTGAAAGAGAAAGGCAGAACATCAAGATCAACATGCTGTTAACGTTGTTACACATGATACATACTGTCAAATGTACAAAATGCATTTTAAAACTGTAATACATGGTATATCTGCTGCCTGGCAACACTACTCAACAATATTAATCTACAATTGTCTACCTAGTATGTTCACCCTGTGCATCAGACCATGTGAGCATGTCCCTGCACCGATGGTGTGGATGACAGGGATGCAGCACAGGCATTATCATATGCACAGGGTGATAATGTTTGCCAGAGGCATAGGCTGCACCATTGGATGACATCATGTGTGTGTGTTAGGGCCTGTGATATCATTGGGTGTGTGTGGATGTTATGCATGTGTGTGTGTTGAGGTGCCTTACATTTGTTTCTGGTGTTTGTGTGTGTATGCATGCACACAGGTCTGGCATGTGGCTGGCCCACACAGGGATATTATTGACAGCTGCAGACTGTACAAGGCAGGTTTCACAGTTCATGGTATCCGGCCATGGCCACATGATCTGCGCAACTGCCAGTGGTTGCATGGGCACTACCAGGCAGAGGTCCAGATTGGGTAATGTCTGATGACACATGTCCACTGGAACCATGTCCCTGTTGGGACCATCCAGGATCACGTGCACGTGGCCTGCTGTGTCCTGGTGTGGACTGCACAGCACCAGCTGCACTACTGCTGCTACCGCCACTATGGGAGTGGGCATGTGCAGTAGCATGTTCACATAGACCTTCAACAGGTGATGTATCTGACCTACGTCCATGTGCTCGACACCTCACTCCCACCAGATGTTCCAGTACAGACATTCCATGCTCGAGGATTGACATGCCATGGTCAAGGACTCCCACCATGTCACCCAATTGTCTATCCAAAACATCTGCAAGATGATGGTGAGCATTTGTAATTGCCTGGATGTTGTCAGTTAATGAACGGACAGCAGGCCTCTGAACCCTCAGACCTTCTGTGTTGTGCCATTCAGCATGTGCCTGCGCCTCCATTATAGCCTGAAACATGCGTCTGGTGACTCCAGCTGATGTACTTTGTCTCACAGGGGCAGGTTGGTCAGTGGTCCTCCTACGAGCAGCACTGGGCACATGCCTGTGTGGAACATCACCAGTCAGTTGACTGGAATCATGGTGTGCAGACACACCTTCCATAGTCTCCACACTTTCCTGTTCCATGCTACCACCCACCAACTGTCCTTCGTCTATGGCCAGTGGTGATAGGGTATGTGTAGGCAGGGGAACTGTGTGTGAGGATGAGGGGGATACAGGTGGAATGGCAACCAATGGTACAGATTCAGCCCCTGACAACCCTGCCTGTGCCTCAATCATACTTTCATCATCACTGCTAGAGTCTGTGGGGACACTAACATCAGGTGGACCACAGAAGGGCAGTGCACCTACATCAACACCTGTGAGGGGCAGACAAGAACTGTACATTACAAGTTATACAACACAGACACACAGACACATGCTATGGCATCCACTAGTAAAACAACCAAAGCGGATCTGGTTCCATGCAGGACTGTATTTAATAAAAATTCCACAATTAACACGAAAAATTAACAGAGCAAGAATAAAACATAAAGATACTGAGCGCGTTCACCCATCAATTCTGTGGGTATCTTCAGAGTAATAAAAACTTCACTGTGCACATCTATTAAATAATGAATTTAATCATGCATAGCCAATCACTTGCCATATTTTTTGTTGTTTAAGTAACGCCTCCATTGATACAATCAGCACATACCAACAATGTTAATAATGGTGTAAAATTAAAAGAGTGTAAAGGTAGGGTTAATTCTAACTATAATTGTCAAGCTGCTGTTACCTAAAAATTAATTAATAAATAATAGTGATCTATAGGAGTACAATAGTTTTTTAACACAGGTACCATATAAATAAATACAATTTATACATACTATATTCATAATCTAAAATGTTTAAAATAATAAATATATTAAATATGAATAAATATAATAAATATATGTGTTTAAATAAGACAATGTATAAATGTATTTTTTAGTAATGTAATAATAATCACTAATAAAAAATATATATTTTAATTAATTACTTCCCATTAAATAAAATGTGACTTCTGTTTCAAAATACTTGAAATCGAAATTTGTTCATTGATGCCTGGTATATTACTGGCATTGAGTCTTAACTGCCACAGGCATTCTTTAACTTCTAGTAAATTATTGTCATCACCTCCTTTACTTGTGTTATAAGGAATCCTATCAATAACAAAAAATATAAACCTTTTAAAATCTTTGCATTTAATACTATGTGTATATAAAGAATTGGTCACTTTTTTATTTTTTATATCTCTATTATGTTCCATGATATGGTCTCTCAACTTCCTAATAGTTTTTCCCACATAATAAGCTGGACAAGATAAACATGAGGCCAAATATACCACTATTTTTGTATTACAATTACAATAGCCTGGACACTTAATAGATCTACCGTAATTTTGTACTGCTACATAAGGGCCATCATTTATATATTTACATGTCCTACAAAAACCACATTTACTCATTTTTTAATTTTTATAAAGCTGACTATTGTTACTACTCTCCAAATATTCTTTTAAGCTCTTACCCCTACTATAAGTAACCTTTGGGTAGTTGCCTAAAATATTCATAAATTCTGTCTTGTTAGTGAATACACTGGCCCATGTCTCATTTAATATATTAACTATTGTGTAAGAAACTTCATTGTATGGTAATATAAATGCATCCTTTTTGCTCATAGTTTTTTTCAGTTTTTTCCCAGTGCTGTATTATCTTGTCCAAATTTTAAAATGGGTTTATATGTAAGATTCCTTTTAGTCAATATTTCTTTTTTCAGTCCAGTAAGTAATTTTTGTGGATAGCCCCTGTCCAAAAACATGTATATAAGTTTATCAATTTCAATAATAAATTTATTATTGTCGCTTATAATACGGGATAACCTAACCATCTGGCCTTTAACCAGATTCCTCTTTTGCTATGGCACCCAATGGCATGCAACATGCAGGTGATATGGCAGATGTCATTCAGCTTAGACAATTATAGTGGTAGTTATCATACATCCCTGAGTTGCACACAACAGCATGCATGTGTTATAGCAGAAGACATGCCCCTTACACAATTATAGTGGTGGTTAGCATACATACCTGTATTGCACTATTTGTGTTAGTAGCTTATGCCCCATACCTGCAACACAATGCATGCACTATGCACCATTGCACCGCACTGCCATGGTGTGTGCAACATACACCACATGTTAACAGACCATCACTGACCTTTGTACATCTGCCACTGATGCTTTGTGTTGGCCACTGCCCCTATGTGTGAGGACATGAGCAGAAGGGTTTGTCGACTGAATACTGTTTGCCTGAGACCTAGCTTGCATATCTCCCCCAAAGCAGTGCATGTCTGTTCAACATTATTCTGCCTACCCCTGAGCTGAGTCTACAGACATTGTGCATGTGGCTGTACACACATGTTTGACATGGCTGTCCCTACTTTGCAATGGTGCCACAGACCAGCACAGGTTTACAGTACACCGGCCTGATGTGTGGCGTATGACCCTGCCAGTCATATGTAGTATGACATGTCTTCTGCTGATGTGTTGAATGACATGCATACATGTGTAACACAATGGTGTCCTTTCCAATCTACAGTACGGTAATGGTGTCCCAGTGCAGGGACGTGTTATATTAACATAGGCCTTCAGCTGACGCAATGTTGCCTGTCCACCCTACAAATATGCAGTGACATACTGCACATTGAGCTGATTTGCATAGCCATTGCAGGGCATCATGTGGCTTCACTATTGCTATACAGTGTGAGTTACTGACACAGTTCATAGCCATGACTGTGTTCACATACAATACATATCTAATGTGGAATGTGACCCACGTCACTAAGGTGTATACACACTAAACCCTAATGTGGACTGTGTGACACAGGTCACAGAAGGATGCAACCATATTACTGATGCCTGGCAACTATGCCCACACATGGCTAACTTAGCAGTACTCTATGTCCCACATGCCATCTGTGTACCTCACACACATGAGGAGCAGGCATGACAGTGATGTCCGACACCAGCAAGGTGAATGTACTGTATCTGTGGCCTGTTATGGTTATATGTGTATGTTGTGCAACATATGTGTGTATTTGGGTACTGTATAGGTGAATGCTTTCATGTCATGACACACTCAAGATGTTCAAGACATGTTATGTGGTGGTTTCATGTTATGCTTACACAAGCTGTGCACAGGCTTGTATGATGTTTAGTGTTTCACATCTGCAATATCACCATTACACAAAGGTCATAGTTGTATTGTGTCGAGCCAATGTACAACCGGGTGCACACACATGTACATCACTTCTTCTCTGTGTGTTGTTTCATGTCTCAGGCCATCCTCCATGGCCATGTGTACACATGGTCTGTCCAATGGTTGTGATGGCCATCTATTTCACATGTCAGTGTTATCCAATATGACATACACCCATAGATGTCATATGCTCCACTGAGGACAGGGTTATGCAGAAAAAAGGTGGTATGTATGGGATGTGAGATATCATGTTTTGCAGGATAGTTGAGCAGTGTTGCAGTCAGCCCACTACATGTCATGAACATGTCAGATAGCACATGACATTGTGTGATATTCATAGCAAGGGTATAATCCACAAGGGTGTATCCTGTGGGCTGGTCATACTCCAGCTCCAACGCATTTAGAGTGTGTGCACACATATCCTCTCTGTACAGTACTGTTTGTATACCCAACATGTGTAATGCTGATATGTAGTACCTGTCCCCACAGTGAAACACACCTCCACCATTGTATTCACAGTTGTCCACACATCTGGCAATGACAGTTTGGAATGTTTAGTGTGGGTGTTTTATATAGTTTTCAATTGTTTCACATGGGTAACCACTATGATGCATTGCAGGTCTGACCAGTGTCTATTAACAGGACCACCATACATTATGTGTACGTGTGTTATGGCAGATAACATGCAATTAATCTGATCTGTGTATTATCAAGCCTGGGAAATAATAACAATCTCACCTGACACAGGCTGCTGTCACTGCAAAATGCCAGAGGTACCTAAACAGGAGTGTCACAGCAGTAAGATCATTATCCACACCTGTGTGATAGCTACAGGGTGCAATGTCCATGTTAGCACATAAGCCAGTACAATACACTATACTATGGAGTATGCACATCTGTGCATACATAGAGTAGCAGACTATAGTATGTGGCATGTGTGCATACATGCCTTGCATATGATGTTACATTACATATTGTACAGTAAAACATGTAACTATGTGAAATATAGTTGTGTTATATGTGCAGTGCTGACTTACCAGGCTACACCAGACTTGGTGGTTGAGAGACACCCAACTCCACAATACCAGCTAAAGCTTATGGATGGAGGTCTGCAGGTGTCCCCAGGTTGGCCAGTAGCTCCTCAGTACATGTGAGTGGGGGTAGATTAGTGGCCCCCCACCTGTTCCACCTTGTTCCCTGGCGATTGCATTAGCATGCTGTTTTGCCCATCTTATGTGGTTGGTGCAGTGTTGGCGCACCTGCTGATAGGTGTGATTGTGACCACCAACATCATTTACCCTCCTGCGGAGTTCCTCCCACAGCACATCCCGCTGCTGTGCATCCTGTGGCACATGGCTGAAGAGTGTTGAATGGTTGTCGAGGAGGTATGGGATGAGGACCTCATCCTCTAAGTGGGTGTATGCCGGCAGCCTGCCACGCAGCATACCTGGAAGGCATAATGATGGAGACAGGTCACAGTAACTCACAGAGAAGTACAGAAGTACAACTGAACATACAGGTGTATCACATTTATTAAGATTACAAATAAGTCTTTGCAAATCTACATGACACTAACACCACTGACATGTTTAACTCACACACATTTGACACTTATTGGTGATGTGATGTTATCACCATATTTGTGTGTGTCATGTGATGACATTGCTTATACTCCATGTGGATGTTGTCCTGACGTGGGCATGTCTGTTTGCCTGTACTGGTGTCTTTACCTAACAGCACATGCCTGGATGTGTTCACGTTAATGCAATAGACCTTAATGTTGTGTATATGTCGCATATATAGTCATACACAGCCTTTAGGGACGTGACCTGTGACCCTGCAGACTTGCTCACAGAATGTTTTACATGTATGTGTTTTGCCATATACATCGACATGGCACTGTCCAGCTGTGTAGCATCCTACCATGTATTGCCTGTGTTGCACATGTGAAACATATGGGACAATAGCTAGCCTGATGGTATTTGCAGGGTTGGATATCAACTATAGCATGTATGGTCATAATGAACTAGTAGGCTATATGCCCTGGACCATTTATGAGCCTAGGCGGAAAGGTTACCTAGCTGTAGGCAACAGACAGGTAATTTTCAGTGGCCAGTTCAAGCAGTGCCACAGAATTGATCCACAGGGTTACTGATATATTTGGCATGTGGTCATCACACCATGTCACAGAGAGGGGCAATGTGCAGCTTTGCTGGACAGGTATGCATAGTATGGCAAGAGTATGTAAAGTGTATGGGACAGAGATCTGTCAGGCATGTTGTGATCCTTTGTACTAGAAAGGTGGATCTCTATGAAGTATGTGTTTATTTGGAATCAGGATGTGTTAAGTGTAGCATGTCCAACATCTCTGGGTTGGACATGGTTTTATTCAGGGTAGGCTGCATGCTACATGGTGGAGCTAGGGATTGGGAAGGGCAGTGTAGGCCATCTACACATGAGCAATAACCCTTAAAGGAAATATGTGATCTATTATGGGTCACATGAGTGTTGAGTATGGCTGAACAATTATCTCTATATTCATGGATGGCACCCTGTCATGATTAGGGGTGCCACATCTGACTACCTGACTGGTGTGGTGAAGTAACTATCAAAGGAAAGACTACTGTCCAGCTGCATCCCATACACACACAGTTTCCATTACATTGACCACTGCTTAGGTGGTAGTTCATGGGTACAGGGTTTTAACATAGGGGATGACAATGCAATACTTAGCTGTCAGATTGTGGCCATATGTCACACACCACACATCTGGCACACAAAAGCCCTTCTGTATGTTGAACACAGCACACATTGAGTCAACTATTGCTCTTGGTTCATAGTCATTTGCAAACATCAATCTTCTGTGTTAGTCTGTGTGGTATAGATAACAAAGAGGGAGAGTACCAGGAATGAACCCTGTATTACTGTGGCTGGCACTGGTTTGATGTGCGTGTATTAGTCAGACACCTTCTGTAGTGTTGGTTCTGCCAGCAGTCCAGTTGCCATCCACTCCTGTGACATAGGAATATACACGTAGTTTACTGAGTGTAACTGGAACACAGTATGGGTGATGGTGTCCTAAGACCTGGCAAGGTCATGATATGCTATGTGAATCAACCTTACTGTCATCTACATCTGTACTGAGTACATCAAATAAGTTGATCATGGTTCATGGCCTTACAGACCAGACTCAGCAGGGTATTAGTGCACTATTTCCCATTATCAATGGTGTCTCCCCCTTTGTGGGGTGTGATAACTGTTGCTGTGCACCATTCTGTGTACACAGCCTGACATGGAGCTATGATTGAACATGATGTGTATGTGGAGAGCTGATTGTTCTTACATTTGTGTAGGATACACCCTGGGATGTTGACAGATCCTATGAAAGCTGTATGTATGGCTTTAGAGAGTGCAGCTTATACCTGTATAGTTGTTATTACAGGGGCTCTGTAGTGTACATGGATATATAACTATGTGTACCTGTTGGGGGGGGGAGTGTGAGTGGGTTTAGGTTCTCCAAGACCCTATCTGGATGAACAGGTGCTATTTCTATAGGTGCAGTACTTCCCATGCCATAGTGCTATGCAGCACGGCAGGTCTTGTCGTTGCCATTACGATTAATGACACAGCTATAGAATGCTCTGTGCTTGGCCTCATAAAATGTGGCTGATTAGTTTCACAGTAGCTTTGTGTGGTTTTATATGGTGTATCTGCATCTTACTGAGGCTGACCAGGGATCACCTACACTCATGTGTGTTCACTCTTGCAACAGTTACTACCTTATGTGGTACAGTTTAAAGCATGGTACTACCAGTTTGCCTTCTTGTTTGTGTTTGGTTGAATCTTGCTTCTGTTTCAATGGCACAATCACTGCACATATGTGACTGCTTAAGGTTCATTTGTATAGGATTCAGCATTTGCACATGCATTGTCCATCTGCATGTGTGCCCTGACAGTCCCCACTTTGCTCTTAGGAAGCATAACATTGGCTTTGGAGACTGACTATGTGTAGCATACTGTTAGCCCTATTTGTGTAACTATTGTGATCCAGGTCATTGGGGTTAATGGAATCCAACATGCATTGAGCGCAGGTGTTGGTACATGAGGAGTCTTCCCAGTTCATAATGGAATAGTTGAGAGTAGCCATTATTATGGTTTTCTGTCTCAAACCTAATCTTCCCCATTACAGCACATTATGACAGTTGGAAAATCCATGGCATGGTGGGTGATCTGTTGCAAGGTGCAATTTGAATTCCACTTTGGCACAAAGGTAGTTGCTCAGCATAATGCATCTGAAGTTATGCAAGTGCAACTAGCCTGGAGGTGTACATATCCCTCAGGAATATGGACACACCTGTGGCCTGTGTGTTCCAATAAAGGATAATGGGCAAGAGGTGATGTATGTGTTATAACATGGTCATGCAGGTGTGCTCTCTGGAGCATTGAAACATATCTCAGCCACTGCACAGATATGTTCTCCATGTTAGGGATTGACATATGTGAGTCCATATAGTGTTTCTGACATGTATAATTGAGTAGCGAGACCCGCAGTTTATGGCTTGGCTGTCCCTGTAACAGCAGTGGACCTTCATTTGAACTGTGCATGATGAAGGAACTACAGGGGAAGCATGAGTCCTAGGCAGTATCCAGATTCCCAGGGGTGACAAGTGCAGGCCCTGTCTGGCAAAGCATCATGGTCTGTCAACCATATTATCCCAGGCAGACAGATACTGGATACCCTTTGATTTGCACCACTACATTAGACAATTGTGGAATACAATCCCTGTGTCCCTGTACTGTAGTATAATTCTGGCCAATGGCAGAATGCTACCCAGGCCTTAGGACATACCTGCATGGGCTACAAGACCTGACAGTTCCTACATGTGTTTTCATGCAGTCCAGGCTACTGCATCACAGGTCCTGCACAACAACATGGAATATGCCAGAGCCATGTGTATAGTTCAAAAGGTGGTCTGAGTGTATGTGTATGTGGCTAATCATGGCAGATAGGCAGCTGAGAGTATGTATGCCCTCGTGTAGGTTGGTGTGTAACATAGTGCTAGAGTTTGCATTCACAAATGAGTACTGTTGGGCATGTTTCCAACCACATGTTCTGAGGTGTGGCACAGTTATGCAAACTATGTCATACAGTTTGTGTATTTTATTGTCTGTCTATTCCAGCTTGGGAGGTCAGTTGTTAGACCAGATACTTAGAAGCATCTGTGAATGTGTGTGATTTCTGGTAGTGTGTGTGGGTGTCCTTACTGTGTTCTGGCAAGGGTATGTGTTGGTTGTGATGATGAGATGCATGTGTTAACCTACACCTCATGACTGTCCAGTCCAGTCATGGCTGTAGACTGGACTGCCTTCCAGCTTACCCCTGTAGCTGCATCCCAGACAATGTGTGGGGTGTGGTGTTTGGTGGGTTTGGCAGTGTACATGGCATAGATATTACATTCCCCCAGGATGGCCACATAAACAAAGCTGACATTAGTAAACACCAGTAGCTGACTAGTGGACATGCCTGCATGAGCATTCAGTACTACAAGTACCAAGTACTGTATTTAGTTTACTTATTGTTTATGAAGATGTTTTAGACAATGATGCTCACATGTAAATATTTGTGTTATGGACGTGGCAACACTGGCTATTACGGAAAAAATGTAGCTACCTTTAGCAGCAATCCTCCTCTGAGGAGCACATCACATCCTGATAGTTGATTACAGATGATGCAAGTATCTACAGGTCTGTTTCCTTTTCTGGGTATATACTCACATATCCACCAGGACCATGACCTCTGTTGGGCACAGGCACCCACTCCCCAAACAGAGTCAATCCTCCTCTGGGGAGCACATCACATCCTGATAGTTGATTACAGATGAAGCAAGTGTCTACAGGTCTGTTTCCTTTTCTGGGTATATACTCATATATCCACCTAGACCATGAGCTCTGTTGGGCTCAGACACCCACTCCCCAAACAGAGTCATGTATCAATAGACTCTAATGCCACTATCAACATGATCAGGATATAATCAGATAGTGTAAGCCATCACCTATGAAGTGGATATTACACATGGGTAGCAGTCTCCTACATCTTACACTCCTACTGCAGATGTTACACTGGAGTTAAAGATGATATGCAACCTGTTTCATTACCAGTATTGTGCACTATCTTACATACAGTATGTGGAAGTGGCTGTTAGGTTGGCAATGAGAGGTTAGGCTACACAAACCTGATAGTTCAACCAGTGTGTCTCTACTCTCAATATACACTCTATGTAGGTGTGCACATAGCCATTTGGCCCAGCCCTGTAACAAGGGTCACTACACATTTGCATAACATGTACACATGCACAGCTGTTATTGCTTGCAAACGATACTAGAGAGGTCCAGCCCTGTAACAAGGGTCACTACACATTTGCATAACATGTACACATGCACAGCTGCTACTGCTTGCAAACTATACTAGAGAGGTAGATATTACATGTGTTATGTGCATGGATAGTTACCTAGCTCTTCCAATTATCTTTGCCATCATGCTGCTAAACTGTCAGATGAATACAAGTGATATGTATCCTGTTATTAAGTATTGTAACTGCCAATAGACATAACTACTGTTTGCATAACATAACAGAAATGCTATGTAGAATGGAATACAGATCTGCCTAAAATACTGTACATTACACAGTTATTGGCACAATATCCCACAATGCAAACCATATTTGCACAGTAAGCCCACCTTTGACATGTTCATCTTACTTATACACCCATACATATGTCTAATGTTACAATATATCAACATATACTATCCCCTGTTATAGCACATACTTGTTGGACCAACCCTGACACTGACAGTGGCTGGAAGTGAATTGGTGAGTTCCAAGCCCATATCATCCCTTGTGGTGTATAAGAAGTTTGCCTTGTAACCTACAGCAGTACACACATAGAATACTACAAGCATTACTACTGCTCAACAATACATCGCTACAAGATAGCTATTTCCACTATATGCATTGATTAAACCGTAATTCTTACAGAACAGGTACTACATACTACATGTTATACATACCTTCTTAGTACTTGGAGGTGTTATTGACTAGTATAATACTCATTTTCAGTTTGTCTTCAGTGTTTTGTACTGTCCTACAGGTAGATACAGATGGTTTGAATGTGTGACAAGGCAACCTTTTATCGTTACAGATCAGTAACGTGCTATCCCGATAACCAATTGGTGTTCCTAAGTAGCTAATTACATGCACATCAGCTGCGCTGCTGCTGCCTTAGCCAATACCATGGCAACAGTGGAGTATAACTGAGTACTCCACTTGGGCATTGTCCCTTTGCCTTACTTGTGAGGAATACAGCCTGGAAGTGTTGTTTGAAATATATTGCAACAGCTGTATGGAGACAAACAGTAATATATTGTGTGTAATGCCTAGAGGATTTGGTCTAAATGTGAGTACTGCTGTTATATTTCTGAACATTGCAACTTGTGCAGGGTTTGTCTGTACCTAATACTTCTGCATATGTTTCAGTCTGGCCAGGATGTTTGACCAGCTCAAGCCTGCATAGCTATGCATATAATGTTAGGGGGTTTACAGTGTGCTTACCAGACATATTTAGTTTGATGTTAATGTGTATCATAATGTGCTGGTAATCAGTACTCAGTAACACTTCCTTGTGTACGAACCTTTCAACCCTCTGAAATGGGATTAGTTCATACAAACCCTGTAACATCAGCAGCTGTTCAATTGTATAACAGCAACTATTTCACATAGAGCCATGTTAGTGCGTCTGTGTCCAGGTATGTTAAGGTTTCAACAGATGTTGTACAGTAGTTGAATAATTGGTTATGGTATGACAGTATGTATTGATGTAATTATTTGGGTTTGGGGGAGATGTTGGTGGGTGTACATAGCAGATGCAGGTGCGTAGGAACCCCTTTTATAAAACTTCTATATGTGTGTGGGTGCTCTTTCCCTATGTGAACATCTATCCCTTAGTGGACTAATACTATGGTAATTGCAGGCTGATTCATTAAGGCACTGCTAAATGCTTCCTGTATAGCATACAGGTACTGTTAGTCCTTGAATCCTTTTGGCAATACATCGGAATCTAATAAAGTTTTGCTACATGAAAGCTGTCTGTGTATTTCTGTTATGGATATTTGCAGTCATTGCAGTTGTGTTGGTGACTGTGTCCATAGAACATATTCGTAATAGTGTATTGGCATACTCTTCATATGTTATGTTCATATTGTTGGGGGTGGTGGAATGTGTGATTGCTGTGGTCCATGTTATACTCAGATATGAACAATTCAGATGCTGTCTACACACATGTATGTATGGATATATAAATATATATATATCTATATATATATATATACTTTTATATATATATATATATATATATATATATATATATATATATATATATATATATATATATATATTATATGTGTATATGTATATACATATAATATATAATATATATTATTGCATACGTTTATCTGTACTTCCATAGATGTGTAGATGTTTTTAACCTATCTATATATCTACATATATATGTAGATCTGTATATATTGACATGTCTCTATGTATCTCTCTCTCTCTCTATATATATATATATATATATATATGTATGTATGCATACATCTTTCATTGAGTACATGGCGGGTTGTCCTATTTCAACACATTCCTCACTTTTGTGTTTTAACCTGTCTGCAGGTTTGCCCGTGGTCTGCGCGACATTAAGCAAAGGTTAAACCTGTGAAGTGCTTCTCTGTTTAACTGTGTTTAAGCGCCGCTTACCATCGTGCAAACCCATGGAAACCTGCTTACAATGCTTACAACTGCGTAAAAGTGCTTTAATCCACCTGCATCCAACAGCCCTTATTCTGGCCTTCAAAATAACTTAACAGCCCTTGCAGGTCTTGAACCCGGGACCATGAACACCACAGTCACTGACTTTACCACTAATGCATCTGAGATATGTACAAATGTTATGGTGTTTAGAATATACATTTTGCTACAGGCATGCCTCACTACTGAAAACAAATGGGACAGTCAGTTGGTGTACATATGTCTGATACATGTTAATGTTCATATGTTTGTGAAATTAGGTGTTGCAATGTGACATGACAGGGTGTATTATGAATGAGAAAGGTTCTTGTTTTGTGTCCTTTTCATATTGTCCCCATACTCCTTGTTTACCCCTCCAGTTCACTTATTGAACATCCGACCCAGGCTCTCCTTGATGCATGATTTCATTACCCATCATTCCTCCCCTACCCCAATCTTCACATACACAACAACCATCCCTTCTATGGTGAATTAGGTTAATATTAATAGTTATAATACCAGAGCTGCATGTGTTTTGTGTACACTTCAATTCCTTTGGATTGCTTCTGTGTCACGAAGTGCGTTCACAGATGTTTATATATATGGCTATTGATGTAACTGTATATATATATATATATATATATATATATATATATATATATATATATATATATATATATTTATATTTATATCTATATATATATATATATATATATATATATATATATATATATATATATATATATATATATATATATATATATATAGTTTGTATTAATTTGTAACAGTAATACATATGTAGACTTGTATGTGTTGGTTCACAAACTACAGTACATTACAATGTACTGTACATATGTACACAAAGTGACTGTCCCATTTGTGGTCATGACAGTGGAATGCGTATGGTATAAAGTAGTCTAAAGACCGTGAATCATGTATATACCTCAGATGGCTTAGTGGTAAGTCCCATGACTATAGTGTGCATGGTCCTGCGATGCTTTAAAAATGTTTTTTTACTCCAGAATCAGGCTCATTTAAGCAGTTGTAAGCATGTTTAAAAGTGTTTGTGTGACATTATAGCAGCGGTTAAACACAGTTAAACAAACTTTGTAACGTATAGCCTGTGCGTGCAAACACGACCACATCTGCTAACTACTCAGGGTATATACATTTCAGTGAAGTAACATCTCACTATGTGCTTACATAACATTACATTCTCTGTTGACTTTACTCTCCAGCACACATGGGTTTATATGGGTGTTTCGAATGTTTATTATACAGACGATTACTACCTATATATGCAAGCTGTGGTTAAGGTATATTTTTTAATATGATAAACATCCCTGACTTTATTGGGATTGGGGCCTTGAATGCACAGATACTATGCAGATGCTGTAACCATTACACTATTGACATTAACGTTGCTTCTGCCTATTTCCTATTTAGATAATTTCTATGTGTAAGCCAGGCTTAGCAAAGGGCAGAGGCCCCCAAAACCACTGAGCTTCAATTATTCTTGAAATAACAACATAGAACAAATGTAATGTGAGACAATAAATTACATTCCTAACTACATTAGGCATAGCCCCTCACTGGCACACTTCAAGGGAAACCTTGTTGCATGAATGGGTAACAGAATATACACCCCGGGATCATGAGTCCCAGAACCATACAGCCAAGAGGTGGGGGAGCCTATCCAGTTTGATAGCTGCAAGACCTGTTGGGGAAATTGAATGGTGTTGAACTGTCACATTAACATGCCCTCTTTAGATCACTAAGTGCCCCTATCACCCTCCACCACCCCAGTTTTCAACAGCTTCCAGCAACTCTGCCTGGAATTGCTTCATTGGCTATGCTTGACAGAGGCTCAGTTACTTCATCAATGGTGTGGAGAAAGCCAACACACTGTAGCTATGCTTCTAATAACCCTTGGGCAGATAGGTAGTAGACTATATGTGAACCTCTAAAGTGCAGGCCATCACAGCCATAATATGTGAATAAACAGACTTGCAGATCACAATATACAGTGAGAAACCACCATGTAGTCAGGAAACAGTTGAGCACAGCAAGAACATACAGAACACTGATACATAGTCACTCTAAAAGCCTGTCTTGGAAGCTAGAAGACTTGCATAAGTTTAAGGCTTTTTATTGCTTACCAGTAGGTTACCTACAGGAGAGATGAGAAACAAGCACAGATAGGAAACATGCATGCAACAATACCATACCGGCTTATGTGTCAGCTGTAGGCTTTGGAATACTGACCAAGGCTATTGGCACCCCCATGGTGCCTTTTTTAGGAGAGTCTCAAAGGTGAATACCAGCTCTGTAAACAGCACAATAGCAGAATCAATGAGGGTTATGCTACTCAACACCAGGGGTTGTGATCACAACATGCATGCACTCACAGCACTCCTCAGGATGGACAACGTCAACATCTGTGCAGTAACTGAGACCTATCTTAAGGCTCCTGAGAACACACCAACACTACCAGACTACAACTCATATCACACATTTCAGCCACAGAACATGGACTGACACAGACATGGAGGGGGTGTATCCATATTCATCAGGGATGCCTACACCTCCAGTTTATTGGGGCAGCATGATACCTCTGAGATCATCCATGTGCAGCTAACATCAGCCACAACTGCAATGTAAACTGTGGCCTGCTACAGATCACCCTCCATGACCCAGGACCACCACTCCACCTACCTGGAGACAGTGAAGAACATGACAGTCCTAACGCACACCATGGCATTGGTTGATGTCAACTACCCTACCATTAACTGAGAAACTTACTCAAGTACTCACTTCTAGGCCCAGCACTTCCTGGAATTTATCTCCTCATATGCCCTGTATCAGGTGGTAACCTCCCTAATAAGGGGTGGAAACATATTAGAAGTGGTCATCACCAACATGGGCAACAGGTGCACCACAGCAGAGGTTAACCAGTCACTGGTTACATCTGACCATGAACTATTCACTGTGTCCATACCCAAACATCTCCCCCACCCAAGGAAACCACAGTGTATACCTTTCCTACAGCTAAATTTACACTACCATAGACATGGGTGGGGGGTTTTGCAGCCCCCACGCTAAGTGGAAACACTGCTCAAGGTACAGACAGATTTACAAATGCAATCTATAAGCATCTACACGGATGTATGGATCGTGCCATCACTGGTAAACCAAGATTCACTCCTAGACAAGGACACCAGGCTGGTGAACCCCTGCAATAAATGGGCTATACTACAGAAGTAGTACAGTGTTCCAGACAATCAGCAAAGCCCACAAAGGGCAGACATCTGTGACCACTATTAGTATGATACATAGGTCCTTCATGAAATCATCCAAGGCTAGCATCAGCAGGAAAATATGCAAGGATTCGAAAGATAACCACAAAACCTTCTTTGGCTATAAGGATCTAAGTGGTGACACTCAGATTTGCACTGTGCTGGTGAAATATAGCACAAAATATGCTGCCCCTACTGATATCGCCAACATCCTTGCAGATACATTCAGTGCATACTTCTCCCCCTAAAGAGCCTACAATACTATCCAAAAGGTACAGTATCCCACACATCAAAGACACACAGGTGGAAATGGCCCTCTCTAACAGCAGAACACAGCATCAATGGAGGCAGATGTTGTCCCAGACTGCATCTTGCAAACAGTACAAGACAACCTGACCCCCCCCCACCTAATTAAGCTTTTCAACCTCAGCCTCTCCACAGGCTACCTGCCCATACAATGGTGTGTGGCAATGGTTATTCCACTCCATCAAGGTGGAATCACAACTGACCATGGTAACTATCATCCCATAAGCCTGACTAGCCTGGTCTGCAATGGTATGAAGTGCATCCTCATGGCACTCATTAACAAAGACATTGGTAACCTCCAAACATGTGATCCAACCCAGGTCAGCTTGACTGAGTGCAGTTCATGCCTACTGAACCTGTTTGACATCTTACATACAGTCACCAAGACATTAGATGAGGGGAGAGGTGGTTCACACATACTACCTGGACCTTGTCAATGCTTTTGACACCATGCCCCAAGCAGGTATTATTGATAAACACACCAGCCTGTACATACACCCATACATCACAGGTTGGGTTGCCAATGAGCTTACACACAGAACCCACATGGCATGACTAGCGGTCTCCAGGTCCAACTCTTGACCGGTCATGACTGGTGTCCCACAGGACTCATTCCTGGGAGCCCTACTGTTTGGCATATACTTCTCAGAGGTACAGGCAAACACAGGTGGACTACGGCAAACCATGTTTGGCAATGACTACGAACTGGGAGCCATGACTGATAGTCCAGCTGACACAGACATCCCTCAAGGGGCCTCACAGAGACCGACACAGGGTGTCAAACTCATGGCTTCCAGCTAAGGGCCACTAACTGCATGGTCATTCCATTATGGAATACTAAGCACACACATATTAACACATAAGTGGCAGCCACTTTAATATGGATGAGGTAATGGGGTATCTGGGGACTAAGGTAGATAGTGATCTCTCCTTTGACAATCATTTCTCCAAAGTAGTTAGGACATCGTTCTATGTAGGCCATCTGATTACTAAAGGGTTCCCATCTAGACATACTTGTGTTATAGTGCCCCTTTACTCATCACTTATCAGTCCCATCATAGGGTATAATAACCCATTTGGGATGTACCTCAGAAGACACTTCCAATAGCTGGAAGGTCCACGACTATACCTAGCCAAGGGGGATTACTGAACTCAAACATATGTCCTATGCAGCCAGACTGAATAAACTCCTGCTTTACTCAGTGGCATCTCGTTTACCCAGAGATGATCTCTGCTGGCCAACACAGCCATGTCAAACTCAGCCTTAATGGATATGCTCCATCTATGGGAATCCATGTCACAGTGAGCCACACACTGTAGTGAGCTGAACTTTGCCACAACAATTACTGGAAGATGCTGGAGGGATGGATTCTTGTCACAGACACTCCCCATACATTGGAACAACATCCCTAACTACATTATACAGAGCCCCTCACTAACACTCTTCAAGAGAAACCTTAAAGAGTAGATGGGGAACAGTAGATACACCCCAGGGATCCCACCATTAGATCTGCTCCACAGAGGGACAGTTAATGAATCAATGGGGTGGCAAAAGCTGACACATTTTGCCTAGGCTTATGAATGGCCTCTGGCAGTTGGCCAAGTACCTACCTATAAACCTATTCATACAGTATCAGCACATGCTGATAGCTTAATTTACTATTCATACTACCAAAAGAAGAAGCACCACAATGTATCCAACTGCCCAAATAAATCCTGCAAGCACAATGAGTTAACGTACTGCTTATTACAAAAAACAAAAAATCACATAAAGCACTTTTCGTCAGGCCACATAGCCCAACTTCTTCAGATAATTATACAACATAGGCCATATACTATATAGGAAGTGAAAAGGAAGTGAAAAGTCAGCTGGTTCCTGAATCAGCAGGAATCAGCTGCCCTTAAAGTGGCAACCACCTTCATTCATTACCTAAAATATATAGCTTAAACAGTTCTCATCTAACACATTGTTTTAAAGCAATATTTTAAAATAATAGATAAATAGTGTAAAATATCAGTGTAAAAAATCTAAAACCAATAATTATCTATTATGAAATATTAATGCAATTAAAATTAAAATTAACAGTGTATGTATGTATGTATTTATATTTTTGTATTGTGTTCGAGTATAATAAACCTTAAAAGCATGTAAATAAAAACATGTAAATGAAAAACAGCAAAACCTGACTTAAGAAGCTGAAAGTCAAATACACTCTAAGACAATGGTATGCATAGACCATTTTAAACACAGCATAATAGTCAACTCCTAACCAAATTTTTAAGTTGTAGAATGCACTTAATTGAATACATTTCGTTAATGCCCGGAGGGTAACATGCAAAGGTACGTAATTGCCAACTCAATTCTAATTTCTCTAAGAGCAAGGAAAGAGGCCCTCCTCTAGGGTTATAGGCAATACAATCTATAGCCCTAAAAGTAAAACCATGGGTGGGTGCTTTCATAATGTGCCTGGTCAATGCGTTCTCTGATTTGTTAGACCTAATAGCGTATGTGTGTTCATAGACCCTGTCCCTAAGCCTTCTGTCAGTTTTGCCGATATAGAAGGCAGGACAGGTATGACACTTAGCCAGGTATACCACTCCCTTGGAGTTATAATCAAATTTGTACTTAGTATTGTATTCAAAACCTCTTATACTAAATTTTATTCCCTGCTCCATATATTTACAATAGGGGCATGACAGACACTTGTTCATACCTACATGGTTAAATGTAGCAAAGTTTGAGTACCGAGTTTCCACTAGGTTCTTTAAGTTTTTTCCTTTTCTATAAACTATTCTAGGGAAGTCAATAGGACCTCTTGGTAGATGTGTATCCATGTTTATCAAGTCCCAATTTTTCCTTAAAATATTTATAAAATCATAACTGTCTATACAATACGTAATAATAAGTCTATTTTCATTTTCATTTAGTGTCCCATCCTGTAATGTACAACTGTTTGTTTCTAAACTCTGGTTACTTGATAATATTGCTTTGTAAAAGCCCACTTCTCTTTTATTTTTCACTTCCTGACCAATTTCTTGTAGGAGTGAAATAGGATAACCTCTCTTTTTAAACATGTCCATAAGTGTTGAGCATTCTTCAATGAACTGGTTGTCATCCGTAACCATTTGAGCTGCCCTTACATATTGGCCCTTAACAACCGAACGTTTTTGATGGGCCGGATGGCAGCTACTATAGTGAAGAAATGCATTTGAGTATGTTTCTTTTCTATAAATCCTGTCTTTAAAACATCGATATTATCTATCCTTACTTAAATCAACATCCAAATAAGCAATTCTATCCTGTGAAAAATTATATGTGACTTTTAAGAATGTACTAGTGTTGTTTAAGTAAGTTAAAAAGTTAGAAGCCTCCTGTTGGTTACCCTGGAACAGGATAAATATATCATCCAGGAAACGTATATAATATTTAATCTTACTTGTTTATGTAGTTACACCAAAGACATGTTCATGTTCCCAGTAGGCCATTACTAAATTTGCAAATGTACTACCACATGGAGAGCCCATCGCCACTCCTATTTTTTGTAAGTAGTATCTGTTGTTAAAAGTGATGTAATTGTTGGAAAGAACTGTGTCCAATAATTCAGCCATCAATTTTATTTCATTCTGGGGGGCTCCCATATCATGTAGTAATAAACTCACCCATTCAATTCCCTCTGTGTGGGGAATTGATGAATACAAGTCTTTCACATCTATTGTAAGAAAGTTTAAATCATCTTGATATTGTAGGTGGTTTATATTGTCCAAAAATGTCCAAGAATCTTTACAAATGTACTTTTGTTGAGCCACATATTTCTTTAAAGTGTGGACAATAAATTTAGAGCAAGCATAAGTAATACTTGCTCTAGCGTCAACCAATGGTTTCATGGGTGGATTGTCTATGCTTTTATGTATTTTTGGTACTCCAAAAATAGTAGGTATCCTTGGGGCCGACATATGTAAATAATTTGCTACAGTCATATCTACCCTTGCTTCAATGAATAATTCTTCAAGAAATACCTTAACTCTTCTATAAGCTATGTTTAATTCGTTCTTTGATACCTCCTCATAAGTGTCACTTTCTAAAATGGTCTGAATTTTATTGTTATAATCATCCAAATTGAAAATAACTATGCCCCCTCCTTTGTCTGGTTTCATAGTCCTGACGTGTGCTTGTTGCAGATACATAAGTGCTTGTTTTTCTTCCTTGGTGATGTTATAGTTAAAATTAGTGATGTATTCATTATTCATCTTATTTATTTTGTGAAAAATATCTAACATACATATTTTTTTCAAACAAAGCCACGTCTGGATGGATGAATTTACTATTCAGGTGCTGACTTACCTTGTGCCAATGACAGTTGTGTGTGCAATAGTTGAGGGCTGCCTATGTTGGTTGCACACAGTAGACTGCCTATACATGACAATTTACATGTAGTCTTGTGTGCATCATTTTTACTATGTGTGCAGGTGGAGAAAGGTGTCAGTCCCTAGGTGCCTACACTGTCAGTGTGGGTGTGCTATACCTTCCCTCCTTGCCAAGGCATGGGCATACTGGGCACACCTCCATCTGTCTACTGGGGCTGGCTCAGGGTGTTTGTGGTCTGAGTACCACTGTGCCTGTGGGGCCCTTGGCAATGGTGATGGGCTGTGAGGGCCTTCACCATTCTGTTCCTGCTGCTGCTGTTTCTGCAGGATCATATTGTGTAGCATGGCACATACTATGAAGATGTAGGCACACGTGCCTGGAGAGTACTGCAAGGCTCCACCAGATATGTCCAAGCAATGGAACCGTGATTTCAGCATCCCAAACACACTCTCTATGATGATTCTGGTTTGTGCTTGTGCCTCATTATGGTGTTCCTGCATGGGTGTGTGTGCATTTCTGATGGGAGTGATCATCCAAGGTTCCAGTGCATAGCCAGCATCCCCCGCCAGGTGGCCATTTGGGATGACCCCCTGGCAAATACCTGATACAGCTGTGAGGCATGCCAGATGTGGGAGTCATGACAGCTTCCAGGTGTGCCAGCACACACATCCATGATAATGCCCTGGCATTGCACATGACCTGGCAGTTGATGGAGGACTATCCCTTGCAGTTTATGTAGCGCCTACCCTGCTCACAGAGTGGTGACTTGATGTGTATGTGCATGCAGTCTATTGCACCCACTACCTCCGGGTATTCTGCCACATGGTGGAAGAGATGCATATTGCTTGCATCCTGCATTCGGGGGAAGTATATGTGCTCATTGGCATGTGTTAACATGGCATCCAGGAACCGGTGTAGTACCCTGGATGCTGATGCCTGTGAGATACCCATGATATCCCCAGTTGGTCTTTGAAAGGTACCTGTAGCTAGTATTCTCAGGCTTACACATACCTTCATATCCACTGGGATGTTTGTTCTGGCTCTGAGGCATGGCCGGCACAGCTCCACAAGTTACTGTAGGATGTCCCTGTCCACCCTGTAATGCTCTACTATCTCAAGATCATGTAGCCCCTGGTAGGTTACCCTAGGTCTGAATACTCTCCTCCTCCTCTGGTACCTGAGGTGGTCGTGTGCATCATCCTCCAGACCACCTTCAGTCTCCAACACATGCTGGTGGATCAACGCTATGGCAGCCTTTAACATGTACATACTAAAAGTTCCCCGTCTGTATACACCACTGGTACAGAGTGTATGGGACTACACAAATGTGTGTGAGGTGCTTTCACACTTTATACTATTGTGCTATGGATGTTGCTGATATCATTGGGTGTGTATGAGCTATTCCAGCTGCAGAGTATCTTAATTATGGGTTTTACAAAGAGTACTGCAAGTGTGGGGCCTTTACTATGATGTTATGCTTGCCTGCCTTGATTAATCTTTAATTCACTTTTAAACCTGGATCCCCTCCCATTATCAGGCATGCATCCACCTGCCATCTTTCTTGTTTTGTACTTTCCCTACCCAGTCATGGAAAAATGTGTCTTGTAGCTGATATACTGCAAATTGGCTTTGTTCTGTTTTGACACTTTACTGTTTTCTTTGCAGTACAGCCCCTCCCCTTTCCTGTTCTGCAGGTAGATGCTTGCAGCCTTGTTAGCTGTTGTCAATGGCACACTGTAGGCTCCTAGGTGTTAATTAGTCATTTGTACTCCAATTTCTCTGCTGCAGCATTTCCTTATTTCTTTCCTATATCCTTCCTGTTTAAGCTGCAGTGCGTGCCGCGCAAACCCATTTACCAGGTTTATGTGCGTTTTCATCTCCGTTCACATGCATACTCGGTTAGCTTGTGTACTCACAGCTAAGCAAAGCTATGGCCAGTTCAACACACCCCTATCCTGCAGCTTCACCTAGCTAGGATCAAACGGTTTAGCAATGCTCCAATGTGCTTACAGCAATGGCGACACACCCTTCTCTTGATGTCATCTTTATCTCAAGGGCACACCTCGGTGTTATAATGCTATGCTGTGAAGTGCATCCTTACATCAGCGGGGAATCTGTGAATCACTATTACTCCTCTCCTTTACATGGCATTGCCTACTAATTCCTAGCTACAGCGCATAACACTGTCACAGCTCCTTAGCAATCCTTGTGCCATAGTATGGTGTAGCTTGCCTGCCATTGACTATTATGGGCAAATCATGATATGTGTTACATTGCAGTTTTATTCTATATTTTTATATTTTCCTTGCAATCCCCTTTGCGTGCCACTGCTCTGCTCCTCCACGTCGCCATAGTGTGACTATATATATTAAATGTTAATTTTACATTTTGTGCATTTTTTTTATGCCAATGGCTATATATTTAGCCATTGGCATATATTAACAATATAATACATGTGTTTGGTCAGTTGTCATGGCTCCGATTTTATGTTTGCAAAAATGTAAACCGTTTTCTACGATTTACATTTCTGCATGCTTACACTACACCTGCACCCCTTCCTGGATTGCTACATACCTTCATTTGCATGCTACACTGCTGCACATGGGGTAATTAGCATACAGGGCTCCAAAGTTGTGCGGGCATAGCGTACGCAGGTAGTGCATGTGGGAACAGCTCGTACCTGGATCGCTCGGCAGCCATATTTGGTGTTAGAATGCTGACGCTACACCTGCACCTAGCACAAGCTTTATGAATCCCGGGGCATGTCTACACAACTGTCATGGTTCTTGACTCATATGTCACAGGCAGATTCCCATCCAGTAGCCCTGCTCCAGTGTTGCAGCATCTACATATAACACTACAGGCATTGTCATAGTATAACAATGCAGTGCAGAAGCTTCTATAATTAGCATATCTAAAAGTAAAAATGTTCTGATTTATGACTGCCTCCAGTATAACACATCTTTCTCAGTTATCTCAGTGGCTAGGTTTGGAATAAACTTTGACAGGTATTCCATCATGTCAAAGAACCTCTAACACAAATCTAACATTTTTCTTTCTTAAACTTCTAGATGAGTCATAAATTATGTAGTAACTATTTGAGTCTTGTTTTGTCTTTGTCAAATGTTTTCATTCCAGAGTAAAGTATCATTAGCAATGTTATTATTACCCTCTAAGTTGTCAGTGGTTTGTACATCTAGATCAGGAAATTTTCAAAAAAAGCATTCTGAAAAAAATCATAGCTTCCAAGAGGGGTGTCAAAGGTACATATCATGGAGCTATCCACATTAATTTTCTGTTTCTGCAAAAATCCCTAGGTATTATAAAGGACTAAAAATTGCCACTGACATCAGGAAGACTACTTTTGCCCAGTATTATGGCATAGTGTCCCCTCAGTATGTTTTATTCAGAACTTATGGGTCAGTGCAGAACCTAGTCCTACCAGGTCTGACTATAAACACCATGACATTGCCCTATGGTGCAGGCCCAGTTTGTTTGATTGCTACTTTCATACTTCCCATACCTCTCAACTGCCCCTGATTTTCAGTGGCATTCCTGATATAGACTCTAATTTTACCTCTGTCCCTCTTAATCCCTCCTAAAACTGATGAGTTCAGGTGAAAAGGTGGTGAATTACACTTAAAAGACTCTCTAACTCTGATTATTTTTATTATTTCAGAAAGTATATATTAATTGATATTCTTATTCTGTGAATGTCTCAAGTTAATGGTACTAACATTTTAAGTGTCCCTGATTATTTCTGGATTTGTCCTTGATTTTGGTGAGCTATAATACTTCCAATGTTCTGCTAGTTTTCAGTCTCAGTACCACTAGCAACTTTCTGATGCATCAGTTACAGGTGACACCTCTAGGTTGATGTTTATCTTGTACAGTTTTGTCCAGGTATACAGTCTAATGCTATGAACAAATTAACGTGCTGCTTAAAAAAAGGTCATCTGATAAATTTACATTCATCTTTCTGTTTTTGCTATGCAATCTTGCATTACTACTCACGTTTTTCTGTTTATGGGGCTTTACAACTGCACTTCACAAATGTGAAAATCATTGTGTCTGTAGACATATGAATCATTGACTCTGCAACCATGTGAACCATTGTTCATGACTGCATGAATTGCTTGTGTCGACCGCACTGCTCCCTCCTTCCTTTTTTCATTCCTGCATTTGTACAATTTCCTGAATCATGCCCATCAATTCACATGCAGACCTTCATAATGTGTTAAACTGACATGACTTGAAATGTTAAACCATGCCTGTCTTCAACAAACAACACAGAATATTTTAACTCAGTGGTTTAAGATTGTGCCTAGAAGAAAACAGTACTGAAGCACTAGACACGAGACAAGGAATTTCTCAAGCCCAGTTGTTTAAATGAGCTTTCATCAGTGATGTTATATATCTAACTTAAATGTGACAAATTTATCATTCATGTACATGTTTTCAGTCCTCTGATGTTTATACAAGCACACTTTGTAGAGTTTCTGAGCTCACTGAAGTAGTTTCACACAGTTTCAGTATGCAAGTATACAACACTCACAAACACGTTATTGCTTGCAACGGTCAATTTGGATATCAATCATTTTCTTCATTAGCTTCATTAACTTTCAAAACTGTTTTTGTCCATTCTTTCTAGAATTGCAAACTTGTGAAAAAATGATTAGCCTGACCACATCTGTGACACTCTGTTAAGGGCTGGACATAGTTGTTTACTATGCTCATAACCACATGTAGAGCAAGATGGCTACTGTTCAGCTAACAACTTTTTATAGGAGTAACATTTTGTCTATTATCCACTGTCCATTGCTTCATTTTTATTTTACACACATCCAAATCTTCCACAAGCTCTTTCATTTGCACATTGTTAAACTACTGTTCTACATACATTCACAGCATCATCTAATATTAAATCCATTGCAGAAAGACATTTGCTTCTCATTCTGTCTTCTTTTATACCAGTCATAATTCTAGCTATCAACAATGGATTATGTGAGACACCAAACTCACATTCCTTAGCTTCATGCCATCAGTCAAATATGCATCAACAGACTCATGTGAACACTGATAAACAGCAAATATATGGCAAATTTATCTTTATTTCACAGTATTGTTGAAACTTAACCAATGCAGTTTTGATGCCAGAATGTTGCTCTTTAGTGAGGCCAGATGTGTTAAGTACCTTACTCATATAATCATATGCCAGAAGCAGAAAAGCAGAAACTTAAACTTTACTGATAAACAAATGGGAAAAACTTTGCTGTTTTCAGGCAAACCTGAAGTGATGCTACAAAGACTAAATTTTTACACACATTGCAACCAAATTTTTGTTAATTTACTTTGAATAACTAATGATGCTGTATGTGCAAGTTCAAGAATTGAGATTATAAGAAAACTTTCATTTCTGAATCTGAAAAGTAAGAATGACTATTTTGAAGGGTATTATACAGTTGACAAAAAAGGAATAATGGTAAGTGCGTCTGAAAAGTGATCTATGCTGAGGTGAAGCAAGTTGTGCTGATGACTCGTTTTGTGAGTGATTTCATTTGCTGGGGTGGATAAGTGAATTGTTTTTGAAATGTGTTTTCAATATGGAGGGTTTAATGGAAAACCATAGTCACTGTTCTCTTAGTGATTTAAGTATACTGTAGGTGCTTTTGGTGAAGGTAAGTGCATAACTTTACAATGGCTTTGAATGTTCATGGTCAAGGGATTGCTAAAAAGTGGAAAATGTTTACAGAAAATATCTCATCAAAAATTTTTTAAATGTTAAGTTTCTCAGCTGTGACAGAGGAGCAGTCCACCATGGTATTTCATGTCTATATTATATCAGTGATCACTTAACTTAGCAAACACTGTATAATCAACCCAAATATGTCAAAACACCAAAATGCTGAACACACGGAGCAGTGATTTTTTTCCCTTGGGAAAAAAATCGCTGCTCCGTTTAAAAAAAGAAAAAAAAACACAAAATAAAGTAAGGGACTTCACCCTCCATACCCCCTACTTAAATATACCAACTCTGAGATCACACCACAGTGGAGGAAATGGCAAAGTCCCAAAAACAGCCCAGTGATTTTTTTCTATGGGAAAAAAATCGCTGTTCCATGCTTTTGGGATTTCACCATTTCAAATAAAAAGGGTTGATTAAACAGCGTTCACTATTTTAAGCATTTGCTGATTTACTAGGAACCCGGTATTTCTTGATGTCACATTGACTTTAGTATTGCCAAAACTGCCTAAAAGTAATTGCCATGGTATATTCTTATGTTCATTTGTGACACTATGTCTCATCAAAGTAGAGCTCACAATCATTTGTAGACATCGACATCACAAGTAACCAGTTGCACACTCAGGAACTGATAAGTAATTGCCCCATTCACTGACATGAAGCAAGTGTCAAAACAACTCATAATCACATGGCATCCCACATGCACTTAGATGTATGGGATACTGCACACACTGTATTAAGCATTACAACCACTAGTTGCTGCACTGACTATTAATCAGTATAACTGCTTTGTAACAATTAAGCTAAATGTGGGTAGAGAAAGCTCTATGCAATTAATGAAGTCAACCTCTTTGATTCCAGTTTGGATGAAAGTCTAGAGTCATTTTCCTTTCACTGGAAAGTCAGCCAGAAGCCAGTCATGACATGTTAGACAGCAAGAAGAACCAAAACGTATAGCAATCCCATGAGGCATCCAGCCTAGTTGTACCACAGCAATGATGTTAAAAGCCAGGGGTACTCAGGATTGAAAACTGTACATGCCAGACCATTGTAGCATTCTGCCATAGTGATTCAAACTACAAGGTGGTATAATAAAGGGGCTGTAGCTGTACAAATATAATCAGGCTAGTAAAATTGAAATAGTGAAATTCTGTAAAAACTGCAATTATAACTTTTGAACAACATAAGGTTCTGCCCCAGGACATTTTGCTTAAAAGAAGTGGATCCCCGGAAAAAGAAGAGCTTATTTAAGTCATTATCTTTCTAAGAGAAATTTAAACTACAGCAGAGAATGTATTGGAATTTTTCTGTAGTGGACCAGTCAAAGAATTAAGTGCTGGTAAGTTCCATAGATTTAGTATAAAGACTGAGAATTATTAAATTATGAAGCAGTGAAAAGAATGAGGATTTTCTTATGAAATGTTTGAATAATTGTATTTATAATACTAATAGAAGGCAAAAGTTTAGGATATTATATTTTTAAAGAATGTGCTGCTAGAAATGATAAAGCATCAGAAAGCAGAAATAGCCAGTGTTTTGGAAAGGTAGCAGTAGCTGAATTACTCTTTGTATGATAAGATTAAGGAACAACAGGAAGTGAAAGGAAGGAGAGTCAAGGTTGTAATGGTGTGAGCAATCTGTATGCTGCTCCTCTCTATATATCCTTTACGTACTAGACTGAATCCATTGATTGACATGTCTTATAGCCTACTTTCCAGACAAATGACCTAGTAATACTTTTCCAAGTGTACCATGTTATCTCTTTTTTTAACTGCTACTAAAAATTATTTTTGTTTACATTGAGTTCAACATACCAGGAAGGTAAGAAGTGTCACTGTTAGATGAGTACAGAAGAGGGAACAGATTAACAAAAATACTTAGAAAGACAGACATGATAAAAGCAATGTGCAGTATCTGAACACACCAGGATCTATTGTAGACTATTGCAAATAATAAACTAAAGATATCAGCACAGGCAGAAAAAACTAAGATATGCAGATAACTATAAAGGAAAGTACAAAATAAGCAATTCATTGATGACCTAAAACTTTTATAGATAATTGGGAAATAAGGCAAAAAGAGTAGAAAAAAAAAAGAAGGAATAAATACATTTTGGAGAAATATCTATGAAGATCCTGAGGAACATAACAAAAGTAGTGAATGGATAGGAGTAAAAGAAACAATATGAAGTTCAAATGTACTGGATATGAAATGGGATGAAGTAACAGCCAGAGAAATTTAAACAAAATTAAGAAATCCTCCTAACTGGAAAATCCCAGACCCAGATGCAGTACCTAACATCTGGCTAAAAGTATTAACATCTTAAATGAAGATTTAGCCCTGAGTAAGAACTATTTATATATGCACCCCGAACAGACATCGGCCTGGTTAACAAAAGGAAAAAGATACCCCTCCTTAAGAGTGAACCTGCAAGATATCCTAAAAACTATAGACCAATAACTTGCCTTTCAAT
This sequence comes from Protopterus annectens, assembly GCF_019279795.1. Taxonomy (NCBI): domain Eukaryota; kingdom Metazoa; phylum Chordata; order Ceratodontiformes; family Protopteridae; genus Protopterus; species Protopterus annectens. The sequence continues at coordinate 427,358,144 of NC_056751.1, read as the reverse complement.
GATGTAAAAACTATACACTGGGATTGATGCCAACAAGAGTTTATAGTCATATACAAGAAAATTCAATCAAGGCAATAAAATAAAAGGGTAACAAAAGAAAGTCATGTGGAACAAAGGATAATTTGTTTTAAATAAAGTCATAATGGAGAATTGTAGAAAAGGGAAGAAACAAAGTATGGCATGGTTAGATTACAAAAACGCATTTGACAGCATTGCATCCCACATTCATGGATAAAGGAGTGCTTACAGATGTATAAGATACACCATACATTGATCAATTACATTGCAGTGACCATGAAACAGTGGCAAACTATTTTGCATCTAAACCATGATAAAGTATAAATTATTATCTCAGGGAAACAAATTCAAAGGGGGATGTTTCAGGCTGACTCTTTGTCACTGCTGCTCTTTTGTCTTGCCCTTAACCTGTTAAGCTGTCTACTTAACGGATTAGGTCATGGAAGTGGGGGAGCGAAAGTAAAGGGGGAATACCGTACCATGTACTTTATATCTAATAAGACACTTAAACTTATGATTTAAAAGACAAAAAACTAGAACTTTCCAGTATCCATATATAATTCATGATTTTTCAGTATGGGCATGTAGAAGTATTGACTGTCTGTGAGTAATCGGGACAGAGAATGTAACAGGTAATCCTGATACACTAGTACAAATCCAGTAAATTTTCACCAGAGAGGATAGAAAGGACTATGATCAGGAATTGTGGACTTAGAACACCAAGGAGTATTACAGAGGATCTGTTTCAAAGTAATTTCCCTTATGTGGCAAGTAAAAAAATTTAATGAAATATAGAGACTGACTGCTGATTATAAGATGTTGAATAAGGCAACTTCTATATTAACCCCAGTAGTCAGTAATATTCTATGAATTAGTAAGTCATCATTACCAGAAGTTGATGTGTTTTCAGTGCTAGACATTTCAAATGGGTTTTTGTCTGTGCCTGTCCATAATAATTCATAGTACAAGCTACATTTTTCTATTGTTGATTCATCTAGTATTGGATCAAATTACAGAAGGATTCTTCCATCCCAAGAATGTGATGCAATACATGGATAATATTCCAACTCAGACTCAGGAGAACCAGTGCAGAAACCTGTGCATACTGGAATATTAAAACTGAAGAATTGAGATCAAAGTCTTGACATGAACAAGGTGGAGATAATTTTAAAATTACTTATTTCAAGAGCCAAAACAGCACTAAAACTATATCTAGTAATGAGGAACTTTTGCATAGACTTCACTGAGATTCTTAACCAATTGACCAAGCATTTAGAGATTTTCAGAAGACTGTGCACATATTAGAATTTGCTCCACTGTTATGAAAACCAGTGTTTAAAAAATATTTTGTTCTATAAATATATGTAGCTGCTATGTTTCAAAAGTTTTGCTAAAAAAGGGGTTAGTGAGAAAATGCATCCAGGTGCATTATTCTAAGACAATAGTTGACAGAGACAAAGAAATGGACAGCTGCACACAATATTTGGCTGCTACATATTTGGCACTGAAAATAAATACAGAATTTCTAGCTGGATTTTACACAACTACTTTTCAGACTTAGCATTTTCTATTAAATAATTACTTTCATGAAAGGTGCTAGGGGTTAGGAGGAACACTGTGATTTGTTTTATCCAGTTTTTCAGCACTTATGTTTGATCACTTGTCTTATGTCATTGACATCTTAATATATAGCATGTTGCTATATCAGTGGTATTTAATGATGGTCCCAAGATCACATGACTCATGTTTTCATTTGACCTTGTCCCTCTTCTGAGTTTGATCAACTTTGAAGGTAGAATACGCAGGGACTTGTTTCACAGTACCATTATGTGATTTGTTTATTTGGGAATTTTATCTTGAGCTTTGATTCTGTAAGCAAGATGCTCATACCTTAGACTGTCAAAACTAGATTTTAACTCTGCCTAGAATGACAAAACATTAGGGAAGCTACAATGGCTAGAGGGCTGTATGTGATGTTGAATGAAAAAAGAGTGAGAGAGATAATTCAGGGGAATTCAGGGGGGATATTAGATATTTTAAGGAAAATTAGGTGGGTGATGTAGAAGACAAAACAGAAGGGAAGAGAGAAGAAATGTCTCCAATAAATATAAATAACTGCTGGGGACCCCTTCGGGATGGGTGTGAAGAGGAAATTAAAACATCATAATGGAAACAGATGATAAGCACAATGAAACCTTTGAGTTGGGAGTGTTTTCATGCGAGATATGGGGACAGAGGTGCCTTAAAGAGTTGTATTGGTGGCTAATTACAGTTCTTAAACAAATTCACCTTTATTCAAAGAAGAAAGATTGGTCCTTATGGGTTTACTGGCTAATGAGAATAACTACTCAACTACAAGTTGAAAAAGGATTCAAGCATACAAATTTATGGTGGGTGTCATGCAAGTAAGGAAAAATACATTTTGACTGGAATGGGAGAGAAGTTTTAACACACATATTACAAAAAAAACAAACAGATGGGCAGAGCTACTTCCAGTTCCTAGATATTCTAGATGTAGAAATTTCAGATTCTTGGGATACTGGTGCCTGTTTAAGTATTACAAACCTTGTAGGCTGACAAGGATCTTTCTTTCTGTCTCTCCTTGTTGAAGATATAAGAATGATCTGGAGGTTGGGTTCATACCTCTTGACTGTCCAGATTTTTACTGAATGTCCAGATTTTTACTTCATACTTTTGGCCTGTTCATCATAAAATTTTTGGTTTTCTATCAAATTATGGAGGATTGAAGTCACTAAATAATAACAGTCATTTGAGTTTCACGCTTCTTATTCTTCATGAAATGAATGTTAAAACAAATCTTGTTATTCTAACAACTAAATTTATAAGAACAATATTTAAAATGTGTCCCTATTTTGGGGCCTTTGTTCCATCCATTATTTTAGGGTATGCCCAGATTTCTTGTGCTAAGAGGTTGAGAGGTATGGTCGGGGGTTCATTTATTTTGGGATTGTGAAATGCTTAATAGCTGAACTTCAAAATGTATGTGATGATATATGGCTAACCAACTTAAAATTTATAAAGCAGACTATTTCCTAAGATAGGGGATATAACCTTGTGGTTAGAGCAGGAACTGCAATGATGTGAAAGAAGGGCAGTGACACAAAACTGGGATCAAGTTGCAGCACTGACAAAAGAAATGTGACTGAGATAATGTGATGAATGCTTTGAAACAATCAACAAAAAACCCTAAGATTAAGCAAAGATAATGAATAAACGGAAGGCGTGATCTCTAAGTACAGAGAGAGATGCTTCTACTCAATAGCATGAAATTGTGTATTATGACTGGAAAGATCACTAGCTGAGGGAAAGTCTGTGATGAGTAATGGCTGAAAAGTACTATAAAAATGAACACTGAAAATGAGGCTTTGAGATTGTAAGAAAGTAAATGAGGGTGGGGCTAATTTTGATTGAAAGGGCTGAATGTTACCGTTTTAAATGTTTTTATTGCTTGTTTTTTATGGTTTAATAATGTTCAATGATTCCAATAAAATGAAAGGATAGAATAAAAAGATGTTCAGATCGGACTTTTATGTTTTAGAAGCAGTAAGTTTAACAGTGTCATTTTGTTATTAAAATTTAAGGTCAGTGCTCTTAACTGCAGTACTCAGAACAGTGAGAATTTAAGTGTGAACAGAGGGAAATATATACAAATTCTGAGATTCTGGTACCTTTAATTCCCACATCTACCCCCCCACACACACACATGCACACACACACACACACACACACACACACACACACACACACACACACACACTCTGAGATAAATAGATCTTAGTGTTAGTATACATAGTAGTATACATAATCAGCAAGGATGTGGGGACATAGCTCCCCACAACAGGAGGTGCAGGGACACAGGCCCAGAAATACTTTAAAGGTAAATCCATAATTTTTGGAATTCAGTGTTTTATAACTAGGTTGATCTTTAACTTTTGAAGTTCTGGGACTTGCATTACTGGGTATTGTACTTCTAATAGGGAGCCTAAATTTAATCCTGATCTGATTACAATATTAAAAATTTTACAAGACTTTATCAGTTGGCTTTATTAAGGCATATCCTGTCTAATGAATCTAGTAACTGGCTGAGAGAATGACACAACCTGAGGACACTGGTAAAGCATATTTTGACTTTGCCAAAGCATCCAGAAGCCACCACTTTATGCTTAAAATAATACCACTGAACCCTAGTGGATTTTTCCCTGTGGTTTCTCCTGGCCACAGTACAGGCAAAACAGGTTTGAGGACCTTAACGGATACCCTGCAACTTTAATATCGGTCCAGAAGCCACTATTTTAAGCTTAAAATAATACCACTGAAGTATGTGTCCCAGTAAATAACTACTACATAAGCTAATCTTTTAATTAATGCTAGACTTTATAAGCACAACAAGAATTTACAGTGTTTTTTTTTGTTAGTCGCCACAAAACGCAGACGCCAGCAGCTCCTATCCTTTCTCTTTGGTTACCCACTATCCTCATACTGATTCTGTGTATATTCTCCTGTTCTGTACTTTACCCTTCCCTGAATTAATTTCTAGCTTCACTCATAACTGCCTTTCCTAGTGCACTCGCCCTATTTTACTGTCTTCAGACTCTTACATATTAATGTTTTTCTTTTTTGCCCTGCTTTTAGCTGCTAATAATACCTCTCTCTCCCCCTCCAAAGCCCCTCTCTATTGTAGCTTATTTTAACCATACAGCACTGGGTTTGTTTCAAGTAAATCTACTTGTGTAGCTTGAGGCCAGTGTCATTTTGTAAGTTTACTTCTGCTCATATTTTATTTCTTTTTATTTTATTTCTGGTGACTATACCTTTAGAAACTTTATATCCTTGTCTTGCAAGCTAGTTTTTCACTATTTTTTCTGATTGTTTCTATGACTTCATCTTGACCAGGGTGCCAGCCCAGCCCAGTATAAGTCATTACCCCTCCCGCTCACCTCACTTCCTCTTCCTAGTCTTCATAGGTTCCTCACAACAGCAGGAGCCATTTTGAAACCTTCTTTCCCCTTCATGCTGCTGAGCATCTGTTGCTCTGTGTAAGGTAAAATTTTGATTCTTTGGCATTAACTGTTTTGTGATGTCCTTTCTGTTGCCTTAACTGCTTTAAATCATACAATATTTGGTTATTATTCTGTTGCTTTATCTGCTTTAGGACATGTAGTATTTTGTGATTATATTGAGATGAATATTGTTTGCATATGCAGTCTCTGGTGTACTTTTTCTCTCAACTCTAGTTTTGTGAATATTTAAAGTCTATTTTCCCTGTTGCAAGGAGCTCCAGCAACTTATAATCACGGGTAGCTTAGCGTTTGAATTGTACTCATCTTATTTCTTGTTTTTTAATGAAAGAAAACTGTAAATGTGAATATTTACCGACTAAGTTTCTTATTGTGAGGAGCACCAGCACCTTAACATCACATTTAGATGTATCTGTAGTATTTTCACTGTAATTTATTGGTGTAGTACTAAAGCAAAAGGAAGAACTATTGCCTGAAAGTGTACCAATCGTTCTTGTCCTCAGTATCCTGAATTTTTGTTTTCCTGCTTTGTGAATTATTGCCTTGTGTATGTCTACACTTTGCTGTTGTTAACTACTGTTGTTCTGCATTACTTTATGCATAGGTGTAAACACTGTTGTGTTCTTAGCTAGCTATGTGTGTAAGACACTCATACAATGGAAATTAATGCTAGGTATACTGCCTATGCCTACCTGTATTATTTTTTTTCTCTCTACCCATGGTATTTTTGTCTCTCGCTCTTTTCCTGAATTATTTGCTCATAACTAATCCCCCTCCTCTCTGTTTTTATAGCCCCAGTGGATTTTCCCTGCGGGTTTCTCCTGGCCACAGTACAGGCGACATAGGTTTGAGGACCTTAACAAATACCCTGCAGCTCTAACCATCGGTCCGGAAGCCACCATTTTAAGCTTAAATAATACCACTGAAGTATGTGTCCCAGTAAATAACTACTACATAAGCTAATCTATTAATTAATGCTAGACTTTATAAGCACAACAAGAATCTACAGTGTTTTTTTTTTTGCTAATCGCCACGAAAAGCAGAAGCCAGCAACTCCTGTCCTTTCTCTTTGGTTACCCACTATCCTCATACTGTTTCTGTGTATATTCTCCTGTTCTGTACTTTAGCCTTCCCTGAATTCATTTCTAGCTTCACTCTTAACTGCCTTTCCTAGTGCACATGCCCTATTTTACTGTCTTCAGACTCTTACATATTAATGTTTTTTTTTGCCCTGCTTTTAACTGCTAGTAACACCTCTCTCTTTTCCTCCAAAGCCCCTCTCTATTGTAGCTTATTTTAACCATACATCACTGGGTTTGCTTCAAGTAAATCTACTTGTGTAGCTTGAGGCCAGTGTCCTTTTGTAAGCTTACTTCTGCTCATATTTTATTTCTTTTTATTTTATTTCTGGTGACTATACCTTTAGAAACTTTATATCCTTGTCTCACAAGCTAGTTTTCACTATCTTTTCCTGATTGTTTCTATGACTTCATCTTGACCAGGGTGCTACCCAGCCCAGTATTAGTCATTACCCCTCCCCCTCACCTCACTTCCTCTTCCTAGTCTTCATAGGTGCCTCACAACAGCAGGAGCAATTTGAAACCTTCTTTCCCCTTCATGCTGCTGAGCATCTGCTCCTCTGTGTAAGGTAAAATGCTGATTCTTTGGCATTAACTGTTTTATGATGTCTTTTCTGTTGCCTTAACTGCTTTAAATCATACAATATTTGATGATTATTCTTTTGCTTTATCTGTTTTAGGTCATATAGTATTTTGTGATTATATTGAGATGAATATTGCTTGCATATGCAGTCTCTGGTGTACTTTTTCTCGCAACTCTAGTTTTGTGAATATTTAAAGTCTATTTTCCCTGTCACAAGGAGCTCCAGCATCTTAGGATCACGGGTATCTTTGCATTTGAATTGTACTCATCTTATTTCTTGTTTTTAATGAAAGAAAACTGTAAATGTGAAAATTTACTGACTAAGTTTCTTGTTGCGAGGAGCACCAGCACCTTAACCTCACATTAAGATGCATCTGTAGTATTTTCACTTTAATTTATTGGTGTAGTACTAAAGTAAAAGGAAGAACTATTGCCTGAAAGTGTACCAATCGTTCTTGTCCTCAGTATCCTGAATTTCTGTTTTCCTACTTTGTAAATTATTGCCTTGTGTATGTATACACTGTGCTGTTGTTAACTACTGTTGTTCTGCATTACTTTATGCATAGGTGTAATCACTGTTGTGTTCTAAGCTAGCTATGTGTGTAAGACACTCATACAATAGAAACTAATGCCAGGTATACTGCCTCTGCCTACCTGTATTACTTTTTTTCTCTCTACCCATGGTATTTTTGTCTCTCGCTCCTTTCCTGAATTACTTGGTCATAACTAATCCACCTCCCCTCTGTTTTTATAGCCCTAGTGGATATTTCCCTGTGCTTTTCTCCTGGCCACAGTACAGGCAACACAGGTTTGAGGACATTAACAGATACCCTGCAACTCTAACCATCGGTCCGGAAGTCACCATTTTAAGCTTAAAATAATACCACTGACGTATGTGTCCCAGTAAATAACTACTACATCAGCTAATCTTTTAATTAATGCTAGACTTTATAAGCACAACAAGAATTTACAGTGTTTTTTTTTTGCTAGTTGCCACAAAAAGCAGATGCCAGCAGCTCCTATCCTTTCTCTTTGGTTACCCACTATCCTCATACTGTTTCTGTGTATAATCTCCTACTCTGTACTTTACTCTTCCATGAATTCATTTCTAGCTTCACTCATAACTGCCTTTCCAAGTGCACCTGCCCTATTTTACTGTCTTCAGACTCTTACATATTAATGTTTTTTTTTGCCCTGCTTTTAGCTGCTAGTAATACCTCTCTCTCCCCCTCCAAAGCCCCTCTCTATTGTAGCTTATTTTAACCATACAGCACTGGGTTTGTTTCAAGTAAATCTACTTGTGTAGCTTGAGGCCATTGTCCTTTTGTAAGCTTACTTCTGCTCATATTTTATTTCTTTTTATTTTATTTCTGGTGACTATACCTTTAGAAACTTTATATCCTTGTCACTCAAGCTAGTTTTTCACTATCTTTGTCTGATTGTTTCTATGACTTCATCTTGACCAGGGTGCTAGCCCAGCCCAGTATTAGTCATTACCCCTCCCCCTCACCTCACTTCCTCTTCTTAGTCTTCATAGGTGCCTCACAACAGCAGGAGCAATTTGAAACCTTTTTTCCCCCTTCATGCTGCTGAGCATCTGCTGCTCTGTGTAAGGTAAAATTTTGATTCTTTGGCGTTAACTGTTTTGTGATGTCCTTTCTGTTGCCTTAACTGCTTTAAATCATACAATATCTGGGGAGTATTCTGTTGCTTTATCTGCTTTAGGTCATATAGTATTTTGTGATTATATTGAGATGAATATTGCTTGCATATGCAGTCTATGGTGCACTTTTTCTTGTGACACTAGTTTTGTGAATATTTAAAGTCTATTTTCCCTGTTGCAAGGAGCTCCAGCATCTAACAATCACGGGTAGCTTAGCATTTGAATTGTACTTATCTTATTTCTTGTTTTTTAATGAAAGAAAACTGTAAATGTAAATATTTACCGAGTACGTTTCTTGTTGCAAGTAGCACTAGCACCATAACTTCACATTTAGATGTATCTGTAGTATTTTCACTGTAATTCCTTGGTGTAGTACTAAAGTAAAAGGAAGAAAAATTGCCTGAAAGTGAACCAATTGTTCTTGTCCTCAGCATCTTAAATTTCTGTTTTCCTGCTTTGTGAATTATTGCCTTGTGTATGTCTACACTGTGCTGTTGTTAACTACTGTTGTTCTGCATTACTTTATGCATACCTGTAAACACTATTCTGTTCTTAGCTAGCTATGTGTGTAAGACACTCATACAATGGAAATTAATGCTAGGTATACTGCCTCTGCCTACCTGTATTACTTTTTTTCTCTCTACCCATGGTATTTTTGTCTCTCGCTCTTTTCCTGAATTACTTGCTCATAACTAATCCGCCACCTCTCTGTTTTTATAGCCCTAGTGGATTTTTTCCTGTGGTTTTCTCCTGGCCACAGTACAGGCAAAAACAGGTTTGAGGACCTCAACTAATACCCTGCAACTCTAACTATCGGTCCGGAAGCCACCATTTTAAGTTTAAATAGTACCACTGAAGTATGTGTCCCAGTAAATAACTACTACATAAGCTAATCTTTTAATTAATGCTAGACTTTATAAGCACAACAAGAATGTACAGTGTTTTGTTGCTAGTCGCCATGAAAAGCAGATGCCAGCAGCTCATATCCTTTCTCTTTGGTTACCCACTGTCCTCATACTGTTTCTGTGTATATTCACCTGTTCTGTACTTTACCCTTCCCTGAATTCATTTCTAGCCTCACTCATAACTGCCTTTCCTAGTGCACCTGCCCTATTTTACTGTCTTCAGACTCTTACATATTAATGTTTTTTTTGCCCTGCTTTTAGCTGCTAGTAATACCTTTCTCTCCCCCTCCAAAGCCCCTCTCTGTTGTAGCTTATTTTAACCATACAGCACTGGGTTTGCTTCAAGTAAATCTACTTGTGTAGCTTGAGGCCAGTGTCCTTTTGTAAGCTTACTTCTGCTCATATTTTATTTATTTGTATTTTATTAATGGTGACTATACCTTTAGAAACTTTATATCCTTGTCTCTCAAGCTAGTTTTTCACTATCTTTTTCTGATTGTTTCTATGACTTCATCTTGACCAGGGTGCTAGCCCCGCTCCGTTCACCCACGCTACGCTCAGGCTCACTTCGCTGCCCTACCCTACCCCCATTCCCACATACCCCATTACAATTACCTTTATACCTAACTATCCCTCCCCTTCCTGTCCCACTAGCCACTACAATTCCACTTCCTGCCTATTGCCACAACCACCTTACTAATCTGTCAATCTTGTCAACACCACTTCCGCTATACCACTGTCTCTACCTACTCTCTCTGACCATATTTTAATCTAACATGTATTATTTTCTAATATCTTCTACACTACTTCTTATTCTGTCTATCTCTACCTCTTACCACTCCAATCTCTCTGACCCACTCCTATGTTCACCAACTGTTCACTCATACAACATATATCCAACTACTTCATCTTTTACTATCTCTCCTAATCTCTTTACTACCTCTACCTCAAGTCTATATAAACTATCCATAATACAGGTTTTTAAACCTTCTCACAAAGCTAAGTCAAAACTATACAAACTCCGTCTAGCATCTACTACACTCTCTCTCCTCACTAAAAACCTACTTTGTTCTGGAGATATTCATCCCAACCCTGGCCCCTCTTCTCTCCCCAAAACTACCTCTACACGTCCCCCATCTTACTCCTCCAACAGTCACCAACCTCAGTCACAGCAATCATCTCCATCCAAATACTTAACTATTTATTAATTGAATATTCAGAGTCTAGCAAATAAAGTCACTGAGCTGCACTCATGGATAGCTCTCAATACCCCTCACATCCTCCCCCTATCTGAAACCTGGCTCAAGCCACAAATAGTGAAATACTCCCACTAGGTTATAATATCTTCTGATAGACCTGTAAAAAAAAGGGGTGGTGTGGCGATCCTCTACTCAAAAAACCTTAACCTCTCACCATACCCTTCCCCAATTCCTGACTTCCTCCCAGCTGAAATCATCATTCTTAACTGTCATCTGAATCCCCACAAAAAATTTGCAATTGCCTCTTTCTACCTTCCTCCTGGTAATAATCTGCCCATTCTTGAAAACATCCTATCCTGGTTCTCCCACAACATATCATATGAGACACTTATCCTTGGTGATGTCAACATTGATTGGTCCAAACTCACAAATGACTCCCCCAACTCAGTATCCACTTACACGGCTTCCACCAACTTATAACATCTCCCACTCGCTTCCATAAAAATTCCACTTCCAGCTCCATCATAGACTGCATCCTTACCAATTCCTCCCATCAATACCACAATCCCACCGCCTTACCTGACTCCTTTAGTGATGATCTCCCTACCACCATCTTAAGACACTACTCCTATATTCCTAAACCCCATCTTATCAAAGACTGTCAAAAACTATCGACTTTCAATTCATCCCAGTTTATCTCCATTCTCCACAACATAGATTGGTCCATCCTAAAACACCTCCCACTAAACGATGTTGTAAGCACTTTCAATAGCATCTTCATGAATACTCTAAACTCCTTATCTCCCTCTAGGAAGATCAGAGTAATATCAAATCATGCTTCCTGGCTCTCCAAAGAGACTAGGTCCCTTATGAAACAAAGAGATTGTGCTTGGAAAACCTGGACTAAAACTAAACAACCACCTTTTCTTCAAAAATACAGGCAACTGAGGAACCTTGCAAAAAAAACATACAACTAATGACAAAAAGTTATACTATAGCTCTGCTCAGCTTAACAACAAATCCAATCCTTGACAATTTTGGTCAACTCTCAACATCTTCTATCCTAGAAAGCCCTCTAATCCCTCCCCATACCCTAATTCTTCCTCTCAGGAAACGGCTACCCTCCTGAATAAACACTTTATCTCTTCCATCCAAAATCTGGTCACCTCTAAGCCAAACTCTACTTTGACGCCCACCCCTCCAAGTCCCACTAACACAACATTGCTTTCTTTTGAGGCAGTTCCCATTACTTACATCAAATCTCTACTACTCAAGCTAAAACCTTGCTCTCCTTCCACTGACAATCTATCTCCCACATTCCTCAAACTTGCTGCTGACTCAATTACCTATCCTATATCTATACTAATTAATCGATCTATTCTGCAATCAACTGTCCCCACCCTTTGGAAATGTTTCTTCACTATCCCTCTTCCTAAAGGTGGAAACTCCACTGACCCCTCAAACTACCGACCCATTGCCATTCTGTCCCCCCTCTCCAAGATATTAAAAAAATGTATTTACTCACAGCTTCTCAATCACCTCCTCACACACCACTTACTGACCCCTACGCAACATGGATTTCGTCCTCACCACAGCACCACCACTGCCCTCCTCTCCTTCACTCATATCATTGCAGAGGCCCTAGACAACAATAAACTCATTTCCTGTCTCTTCCTAGATCTCTCCAAAGCCTTCGATACTGTCTCTCATCCGCTACTATCCAAACTTGCAAATCTCCACCAATCCCCATCCGCACTTGCCTGGTTTAATAGTTACCTATCTGACAGGGAACAATCTGTCAAATGGCTCTCATCCTCCTCACCTTTCCTTCCCATCTCCACTGGTATTCCCCCAAGGCTCCATCTTGGGACCCCTTTTGCTTAACATCTTCACCAATGATCTTTACACCTCATGTAAAGAATCCTCCCTTATTCAGTATGCTGACTACACACTTATATCCATCTCAAATAACATTCCTGAACTACACTCCCTGACACAACAGGCCCTACTATCCACTGAACAATGGCTCTCTCACAACCTATTGATCCTAAATCCCAAAAAGACCAAACTCCTACTTTTCCTTCCGCGTTCTCTTTCTCATCACAAAACCTTCTTTTTTATTACATCTTCTAACTATCCAACCTGACACCCACACAAAACTCCTAGGGGTCATTATCGACGATGAACTAAAGTTCAACCTACACATACTCCAATGTATAAAAAAAAAAAAAATAGGTCTGCTATATTGGAGCAAAATATTCCTAACCCCTAAGTCTAGACTTACCCTGGGCCAGGCACTCCTCCTCCCCTCCATCTTATACGCCTCCCCAGTTCTTACCAATATCCAGTCCTCCACTCTAAACAAACTCCAACAGACTTACCATAAAATAGCCAGATTCATTTCTAACTCCCCATACAACTCACACCACTGCATTTCTTTAAACTCTCTTCAATGGCTTGAACTTCCCCAATTTCTGCTATCTTATCTATTCCATATGCTTACACTCTTGTGTCTTTCAGCTTTTCCCGGTTAGGGGTTGCCACAGGGGAACTCCGGTCTGCTAATGACTGGTAGTTGATTTTTCCGTGCCGAATTACCAGCCCTGACACACAACCTTCAATGAAGGTATGCCCATTCACCCATTCACGCATGTCTCCGCGCAGAAGACGCTCTAGCTGAGAATCGAACAGGACAGCGTTTTACTGTGAGGCGACAATGCTACCGCAGCAGCACTATTCTTTATAAACCCTCCTTTATCTCTATCTTCCTTAGCCTCCATCTGCATACCATCCCGGACCCTCCATACTTCTAACCAACAATTACTTGATATCTACTACCCAAAAAGGTCAGTAGGCAAACTACTCTACAAAAACTCCCTTGCCCATGCTTGGAACAAACTTACCCTTGACTTATGTTCAATCTCCCACACCTCACACTTTAAAAATGAACTAAAAGCTTATTTTCTCAATTCCAGAACCCACTCTTGCCATTACCCTACATAGTCTTCCTTCCCTTTATGTACCCTCAAAAGGACCATACTTAGTACCTCATTACACCTCTTTCTCCAATGTGTCTACTATGCATTTGCATAATTTTATACAAACAAAAATTTTTTATTGTTGACCTATTGAACTATATCAATGTAAAATTGTTACTTAACTTCTTTTTAATGCAATTTTAACTTTATGCATGTAACCCAACATATGTGAATCTTTTTGCTATAACTGCTATTATATCAATATTGTTTAAAATTGTACTTGTTTAAAATGTACTACTGGAGCTTTTCTCCTCGGGTCTCCACTGAAAATGGGTCACAAGCCCAGTTGGACAAACCCGGTTAACAAATGTCAATAAATAAATAAATAAAAATAATAGATGCCACACTACATGCTAACATAATAAAAAAGCTAAACATGCTCAAAATTGATCTTTATGTAATTAGCAGGACAGCAAATTGGCTGAGGGGCAAAACCCACAGAGTAAGGGTGGCAGGATGGCAGACGTGTCCTCAAAGGTAACCAGCTGTGTCATTCGGGAAATCATAATAGAACCTCTGATAATCAGCATATACCTCTCTGATCTTCAAATCAAAAATGGGGGTCTGTGGCTAACCAAGTTTGCAGATGACTGTAAACTGGATGTCATCCTCAAACCTCTTTCTGACATGTAGAAACTACAGCTTGCACTTACATATTAATAGTTGGGGCACAGAAATGGGCAATTTTCTTGATTTGGTAAATAATCCTTTAAGCCAGCTTATAATATAGACAGCACCCCACTTCAAAATGAAGATGTTGTGAGAGACTTTAGAATATGGGTAGATAAATCCCTCTCCTTTGATCATCATGTTACTACACTGGTTAGGAAATCCTACTATCTGATCTAGCTGATCACAAAGGATATATTTTCTAGACCTAAAGAAGTGCTTACACTGCTATATTCTGCACTGTTCAGGTCCATCATAGAATAAAATGATCCATTTGGGATTTATCTTACTAGATATATCATGTAGGTGTTGAGACCCAGAGACTCCTAGCAAAAAAGATTACTGGCCTAAAAGACCTGAGCTACCATGAGAGGCTTGAGGCTCTCTCCTTGTGTTGTGTTCTTTAGATTCCTTGGGCAAAATCTGTGTTTTGCTTTTCAGGTCATTGGGGATCTGGAAGTCCAGGCTCTCATTTATTTCCACAAATCACAGTCCAGTCAATATTAGGAACAGTAATTTGAACCTGCTTCAGCAAATAAACAAATCTCAGTGGAGAGACAGAATCAGCACACGACTACCCCCTTCTCTGGAACAAACATCCATTCCAGATCAACCAATGTGATGCACTATTTTCATTTAAATAGGAATTAGACAATCGGATGGCTATTCATAATTTCACCTCAGCATGAGTAGCTTATCACTCCTTGAAAAGGGAGGTAAGGTCTAAGGGTGGATACTGGCAAAGCATAAATGGCCACATGGCCCAGATGACTTGTGTTTTCCATGATTCAATTTTTCTAAATGTAATGCGCTTGTTTACATTCGCAATCACTGGTTTTAGAATTTTTTTGTTTCAATTGTAATCACCATTGAAGTTGCTCAATGCATTTTCCATGAATTAGCATTCATTGACAATTATTTAGAATACTCTCATATGTTAAGCTAAACCTATCAAGCAATCCCATTATTGAACACAAAACACTATTTAATGATCGACAGCTAACAATAAACACATATAAATTATCAGAAATGCAAGGAAAATAATTTGCACTTGCAATCATTATGAAAAATAAATGTGCATATACAATATAAAAACAGAAACCATCACAAATATGAGGAAAATTGTCTTGCTTTTGCAATCACTATAAAAAACAAGCACGCATGTGCACACAAAACAGAAAAAAATGCATTTACATAGGAGACTTAACCCCATACACCCCTAACATAGTGACTTCACCCATGCACCTCCTTAATTATATCTATTTACTGCAAAACTACACAACTGCAATGAAAGAGCAAGTAGCCCCAATAATGCAGATAAGCAGACATCATTCCTGCACGCATGTTGATGAGGTGGGCATTCCACCAAATGTGAAACTCATCTTCAGTCGACAACCTGACTTTTCCCTATAATGTACTGTAACTGTATATAGAGATGCTTCATACGTCTACATCCAAACACACAAACACACGCACACACACATACACACACACCAATGTGCTGTTTTTTTTGGTGGAGTAGTAGGATAATATCATGTACAGAATCAAAAATTACTGACTACACCCCCTAGCAGATGTATAGGTTCTTCGTGGCCTTGTTCTTCCTTTCCCCACCTTGGTTTCTGTTACAAGACATACACTACAGAAAACCATTAACAGCTGGTCTGAGCCTAACATTTCAGGAGGGCAGAAGCTGAACTGTCTCTCACACTAACATGCTATGTGGTTGGTGTTAGATTTAGGTTACAGTCATCTGCTCTGATCACCAAAGCTCAAGAAATAGTTGCTAGAACATAACAACACAAAGTGGTAGTGGTTCACATCATAGTTTACTTCACAAAGAAGTATGGTTGTAGTGCTTATATTTCAGTGTTTAATAGTTGTCCAGTCCCACAGTACAGCCTCTTGAAGAAAGAGTGAGATAGATTTCACACCATCTATTAGTGCTCATTCTTTTTCTGAAGTGCAGTGACCTAATAAAGAGGCATGGGGTGTCAAACTCCCACGTATGTAGGTGCAGAAAGACTTGCTTCTCCTTAAAAAATGCTTTTTTGTGTGTGCTGTTTGTTTGAAATATGACAAGGATTAGTATGTTTGCCATGATAGGGTGAGTCCTCAGGCCTTTATACATTTATAAAATATTGGTGCTGAGCAATTATGATACAGACTATGATGTGTCAAGGAGACATAGTGGGTCTACTATATTTCTAAGTTGTTATACCTAGCACAGCCTTATGGGGGATGCTGTGCTACATGATTTTGTTTTATAGCCATAGCTTGTGCATCTAGCAGTGCACTGTATTTGCTCATAATACCACAGAGTTGTAATTTCAGGTATTCCAGCAGTGCACTGTATTTGCACATAATACCACAAAGTTGTAATTCAGGTATTCCGGCAGTGCACTGTATTTGCACATAATACCACAGACATAGGTGCCAGAAGCTGTTAAAGACTGGGGGGGGGTGACAGGGGCACTTAGTGAACTAAAAAGAGTAATTTTTTATAACTATTTGTTACCACAACATAGGTTCACTTGGAGGACACTTTAAGCTTAGCCAATTCTCCTTTGGTGCTTGAATTAACATTTTCTGATTGGTCTTAGCTATCCCCATGGCTGATAATTGTATATTAGCCCTAGTGAGAACAACTGTGATCATACCATAGATAATTTGAGGGGGCCATGTAAGGGATGCAGCATTTAGGAACTGCCTCTATCCATTAGTGGCATGAGGGGAAATCTTGGAGTACATTTTCTATTACCCATTCTTAGATTCAAGTTGCATTTGAATATGGATGGATGAGGTTTGCTTTATTTTTATGGATAGCTTGTTCCGGAACAGTGGTAGCCTCTGTGATATATATCCATCTCTCCACAACATTCAGTTTAGATTCCTGGACTGAGTATTTCTGATGCCATTTGACTTGCTGATGTTCAGTAGGTCCATCTGTATTATGTCGGAAGATGCTTTGTATGCCAGACATGTCACCTCTAAGCACTCTGTAGGATACTAAGTATAGTAATAAATCTTTGAGGTGGTCCATGCAAGACCTATTGTTTAGGACTTGCATCCTTTTAGTAAGGTATCTCTGAAGGTACTCCAATTGTTGCATGGTGCTGGACAGATACATGCCAAAGTGGGCATTATACAAAATGATTGACATAATGAGAGCTTTGTAAAGGGGGACAACAACAACTCTAGATCTAGTCACAATCAATTTGTTTATAAGCTGTGCAATATAGAAAGGCTTTTTATGACTCTGGGCACATGTTGGTCAAATGTTAGGTCACTGTACACACAAGTTCCCAAATGCCAAACAATTGGATCAGTTCTCAGAGGGCATTGTCATGATTTTGACACCAGTTATTATTTGGGACAAACATTCCTGCATGATGGTTAAGTCATTTGGGGATTCTATAACTTCTCCTTGCTTGCAGTCATCTCAAACTTAACTGGCCAAAGCTCTTTGGTATTTCCTTTTACTTTTGAGATGTATATGCCAAACAGAAAAAGTCTCAGCACCGAACCCTGGGGGACTCCATTGATGACTGGTCTCTTCCCCTGTTTTGATCTCCTGCATCCTGTGAGCCAAGTTGACAATGCAGCTGATGATGTAAGTGTTTACGCCTACATTATTCATCTTTTGTACTACACCTGAGTAGGGGATTGTGTCAAAAGGCTTGGCCAGGTCAAGGTAATGTGGTGTGAACTGTTTTACCTTCATCCATTGCTTTGGTAACAAGAGTAAAGCTTAAAGTCTGCCCATGATTTTGAGCCTTTCACACTTTCCTCTGAGCTGTTTTGAAACACATTTTTAGGGCCATGCATACATGTATGCATTCCTTGATTCACCTTCCTGATTGTATTAAATTATATTCCTTGTATAATACAGCACACTTGTTAGACTTAAGTTAGAGCGCATTTAAAATTTATTGTTTAAACATTTTTCCAGTAGGCAATGAAACAAAAATGCATTAACCAATAATGACAAAACTGCCCTAGTCAGAACATTTCCATCATAAAGGTCTACTTCCACACTCAACTGCATTTTAAATTTGTTTGAACATTTTCCCAGTAGGCAATGAAGCAAAATGCATGCACAAATAATGACAAAACTGCCCTATTCAGAACATTTCCATGATAACAGTCTACTTCTACACACAATATATAAATACAAAATTACAGTAGTGTAAGCCATAGGCATGTTGCACAGCTTCTTGAACTTATTTTCAATTGGGGGGGGGGGGGCAAAAGGCCAAAAACCAGGGACACATTTTAAACATTGCTTGTATAATTTTGGAAAGTTGTTTGCATAAAATGTTGTGTTACCACCATGCATTTCACTACCAAGTCTTGGTCCCAGAACCCTGTGCACTACAGTCAGAGCAACATACCACTAAGCTAAACCAGCGGTTTCTTGAAAGACAGGAAGACAACCTTAAATGGCTATCATATCATTTAGTGAATTCAGTTCTCACTTCTCACCATAGCTCTCAACCTCGTAGCACAAAAATACAGAACAAAGCCCATAATGGGGGGAATACAGCCCCAAAATAGGGACACATTTCAAATACTGATTTTATAACTTTAGAAAATTGCTAGAATAAAAGGTTTTATTTTACCACTCCTGAAAATCATAGGAACAGAACAAAAATTTGACGCATAAATTCACAAGTGATGGTGGCTAGGGACTTTAGGCTGTTTTTACCTGTACCCAAGGTACAGGGTTTGAGCCTGAGTACCTCTAGCCACCAGATGTATTCTGTTGGGGGAATTTATGTACACATACACACACACACACACACACACACACACACACACACACACACACACACATCTCTCTCCCAGTAACACACACCTTACTCTGTCTGAAAATAGTACGTCTCTCTCCCAGTAAATCCCGACTCCATCCTCAGATTTTTCATGCAGGCAGCTTCCGAAGTTAAATCCTTTAGCAGCATTTCACCCAGGCAGCAGGCAGCTTCCGAAATTAAATCCTTCAGCAGCTAAATAAAACCGCCTGTTCCCATGCAAAAGCATTCAAAACCAGCTGGAAATACATGCATCGCGAGCTCAACTCCGACATTCTGGTAGCCCCGATGAGCTGATGTCATCACACATGCAATGATGTCAGCTAAAGTGTGAAAAACGAAAAATAATTCAAGAAATAAAGACGTAATTTGGGACAGTTGGGAGGTGATCTGAAAAAGTGGGGGGGCTCCTATCTCCCCTCACTCTATGGTTCCAGCACCCATGACCACAGAGTTGTAATTTCAGGTATTCCAGCAGTGCACTGTATTTGCACATAATACCACAGAGTTGTAATTTCAGGCATTTTTCTTTATACTCATTGACACAGGCTTACAGATGGCATCTATATTTAGCATCCCCCTCTTAGAGACTAACTTTTCAGTTTTCATAGAACATCTGAGCCTAATTCTAAGCTCATAAACTGACTCTTACTGATCCTTTCTAAAAGTAGAATCCATGGCCTAATTAACATGTTAACACAGTAAATGTCTCAGGTGCAACTATCCGTCTTTTCACTGAGTGACTCAACCAGACAGTGGCACTGGATGTGACTGGTGCTGTAATAAATAAGAAAAAGGAAGAAACTGCTCTAAAGGTGGTGGTATCTCCATATTCATAAAAGATATGCACACCTCCAGACTAGTAGCCCAGCATAACACATCTGAGATACTCCACGTACAACTAACATTGACTAAGAGGATGATTCAGGTCACAGCCTGCTATAGGTCCCCAACCACGTCCCAAGACTCTCACTCCACATTCCTAAGCACCCTGGAAACTATTAAGATCCAGCCCAACACTCTCATACTAGGTGACTTCAACTACCCCTCCATCAACTGGGAAAACTACTCATGCACCAATGCACTTGCCCTATGCTTCCTGGAATTCATCAATTCCAATGCCCTGGACCAGCTCATTCTTACCCCCACTAGAGGAAGCAACATCCTCGACCTGGTTATTACTAACATGGGCAACCATTGCTCTGCACCAATAGTCAATTCCTCCCTGGTTAGATCCAACCACAAACTAATCACCATGGATATCCATATCACACACACACACACACACACACACACACACACACACACACACACACACACACACACACACACACACACACACACACACACACACACACACACACACACACATCCACCATGAAAAACTTCTCCATTGCTGACTTTGGACTCCTAAAAAACAGAGGTGGCTAACTTCACAGCACCCATGCCAATGGAAAATAGATGCATGACTGCTGAATCATACACCAATGCACTGTACGAACACGTACATAAATGCATGGAACTAGCCATACCCAACAGAACCAAGACACTCTCCTCCAAAAAAAGAAGCCAATCTGGTGGTCCCTTGCCATTAATAAAGTCTACAACAGAAGGAAGAAACTGTTGCAGAAAAAGCTGAACTCCCACGACTGGAAAAATTCCATTATTAGCCTCAACAAAAAGTTGAGATCCCTCATCAAAACCTTCAAAGCCAGCTATGAAGGCAGAATTGCAGCAGACACTAAAAACAACCACAAAGCCTTCTATAATTATATTAAGAATCTCCACAGCAATACCCAGATTTGCTCTTAGTTACTGCACAATGGTACCTCCTATACTGAGCCAACAGATATTGCAAACATACTGGCCGACAGATTCAGTGCCAACTTTACTCCTCTCACCCCCCTTAAAGGTCCAATCTCAATACCAGAAGAATGCCGGGCACCCAGCATTACTGCAGCACAAGTTAAAGCTGCATTGTCCAAGGCCAAAAATACAGCTTCCATGGGACCCGGCAATATCCGTAGCTGTGTTCTACATGAATTACAAAGTGAACTGGCACCACATCTGTGTGCCCTGTTCATTCACAGCCTCACTTCAGGCTTTGTCCCTACCGAATGGCACACTGTTAGTCATCCCTCTCCATAAAGAAGGAGTGACTACAGACCCTGGAAATTATTGCCCCATTAGCCTGATGAGTCTGATATGTAAGGCTATGGAGCACACAATCATGGATCTAATTAACTAGCATATAGGAATCTCCAAACTCTAGATCCCACGCAATTTGGTTTTGTGAAAGGTAGATCATGCCTGCTCAACCTGGTTGACTTCTTTGAGTCAATCACCAGAGCTGTGGATGAAGGCAGGGCAGTTCATACAGCCTACCTTGATCTGGCCAAGGCCTTTGATACCGTTCCTCACTCAGAAATTATTGACAAACTCACCAAACAAGGCATCAACTCTTATATCGTTAGGTGTGTTGCAAATTGGCTCACAGATAGAACCCACAGTGTGAAAGTGGCAGACTGCAAGTCAGAATGCCGACCAGTCACTAGTGGAGACCACAGGGATTGGTCCTGGGTCCTTTCCTGTTTGGCATCTACTTCTCAGAAGTCCAGGCCAACGTGGAGGGACACTGGCTGACCAAGTTTGCAGATAACTGCAAGTTGGGATCCATTATTAACTCCCCAAGTGATGCAAACGTCCTTCAGAAAGGCCTCACTGAGACCAATGACTGGTGTCGAAACCATGGCCTTAAGCTTAATGCCAAAAAATGCGTAGTCATCCCCTTTGGGAAAAACTCAGTTCCCACTAATTACCACATCGATGGGAGCCCACTGAACACTGAAGGTGTTGTAAGAGATCTGGGGACACAGGTTGACAACAAACTCTCCTTTGACCACCACATTGCCACTGTGGTCAGAAAGTCCTTCTATGTGGCCCATCTTATTACCAAGGGTTTTACATCTAGGAAGAAAGAGGTCATCATCTCTCTCTCTCTACTCTTCCCTCATTAGACCAGTCACAGAGTATAATGCCATATTCAGAAACTTTTGAAATACAGCCATGGAAAGGAGTCTACAGGGAACAACAGCAAATAAAAGCTCTTAAATATTGTACAGAACTGACCTCAACATGTAACCCCACACATATTATGAACTAATTACACAATGTGGATGCTAGAATATCACAGTTACAAAATAAAAAATACATTTGTAAGAGCCATGACATAAATGCACCTTTGCTCCCCCACCCACAAAAGAAAATGTAATTGTATGTAATGCAGGTGGGTCTATATCATATTGTCGAAGTCTGACAACTTCGAAGCACTTAAGGTCGAACTTGAATGTTCGAAATGTCATAACTTCGAATGTCAAAAAAAAAAAACACTTAAAACTAAAAACAAAAAAAAAATGCTCTATGCAGGGGTCAAGCCCCTCTGCACCCCCCACACCGCCCGCTACTTAAATATACCAACTCCAAGATCGCACTACAGTGCAGTAAAGGGAAATCTTCCCTTCCCGCACTCTATGGCGATCTCCATTATATGTTTCGAAGTTTTGACACTTCAAACATTCAAGTTCGACCTTTAGTGCTTCGAAGTTGTCAGACTTCAACATTATTATATAGACCCAATGCAGGCTGCTACAATGCTTGAACATCCTAAAATAGAGTACTTTACTGTACTGCAAGCATATCTCATATGTAGCAGATATATGGGCAAAGGAATAGGCTCCCTTGTGTTTACAACATTGTGCTGCCATGCAGTTTCTCCAATGACGTGGCTACTAAGCATGTAGATTCCAGGCTGTCAGCACAGTGAAGATACAAAGTAGGTAAGGGTCTATACTAAAACCACAAAAGCTTACAAACGTGAATACAAGTACATCGACACATAAACGTCGAAGTACAACAAAAGCGAAATACGTAATGGGTGAAAATCAGAACGCCGAACGTATTTCCTTGGCCAGCAGGATGATCGTGGGGATGAGGAAATATATCCTTTTCCCCACTATAGTGCAATCTCAGAGTTGGTATATTAAAGTAGGGGGGTGGGGGGTGCAGGGGGGGCTTGCCCCCCTGAAAAAGTGTGTTTATTAAAGTTTTAGTTAGGTTTTCCTTACCTGTATGGTGCTGTTGTTTTATGAAATACGTTCGGTGTTGTAATTTTCGCTGATTACGTATTTTGCTCTTGTTGTACTTCGACATTTATGTGTCGATCTATTTGTATTCATGTTTGTAAACTTTCATGGTTTTAATATAGACCCAGTAGGTAAAAACTCATTGGTGTTCCTAAATCCCAAAAAAGAGTAACCCTGTTGGGATGTTCACTCACAGTGTTTTTCTTTTCAATGGATGTCAACAGTGATTGATAACACTGGGGGGTGTCAGATTACACTTTCAAAGTTGTATATGTCTGTCTGTGGAGGGTGAGGGTGCATGTAGGCAATGCACAAATCACAGGTCATATGTCATCCTCAGAATTTTCTTGTAAAATGTGTCTTCTCTGTTCATTTCTAATAATTCTTCCACATTTGTTACTATCTTCATTTGAGTGGTCACACAGTGGAGGAATGAATGAATGAATGAATAAATGGCAGCTTTTGCAGTACTTGTCTTGTAAATAATCCTGTGGTACCATGTGCATGTGTAGGGCTAGAGTGCAGAAGGTCCTTAGTTTGAGTACAGGGTGAGCAAGCTTTCCTCTTTATACTAACTGTTTGCATGATATCACGGGAATGGAGGAAAGTAATTACAATTTTGCCGTGCTTGCTTTATTTATGAAAAATTGCATGGGGTGCACATAGCACAATGACGAGCAAGCAGCGGGTGTGTGTAATAGATGCTAATTACAGTATAAACAGGTGAACTCCATTTTCATGACTCAATCAAACACAGTGCATCTATCCTACATGCTATAAAGCAACCATGTAACCTCCATTCTTGTTTTGCTAAATACTTCAATACCATTGGAGTACAGACAAGGACATTTTATTTGACACAATGCTAGGAGCGTAGCTATTCTACAGCTACATGTGCTAGAGAAGTCAGTGCTGCTGGTGCTGGTGACAATATGCCTAGGCTAAGAAGGAAAAGAGTATTCAGGCCCAGGGTAACTTATCAGATGCTACATGATATGGAGATTGTAGAGCACTACAGGCTGGACAGGGGACACCTTACAAGAACTCTGTGAGCTCTACCACCCTCAACTCAGATCCAGAACCAATCGAGGTGAAACCCTCTGAGTCGAAATTAAGGTATGTGTAGTCCTTAGAATATTAGCTACAGGTACTTTTCAAAGACCAACTGGGGACATGATGAGTGCGTCACAGGCATCAGCATCCATGATCCTCCACCAATTCTTGGATGTTATGCTCATACATGCCAGTGAGCAAATATCCTTTCCTCGTGGTTCTGAGCAAAGGGCTAGCAATATGCAACAATTCTACCCTGAAGTACTGGGTGCCATATATTGCATTCATGTACACATCAAGGCACCACCCGGTGAGCAGGGTAGAATCTATATTAACTGTATGGGATACCACTCCATCAACTGCCAAGTCATGTGCAATGCCCAGTTGATAATCTTGAATGTTTGTGCTGACAACCCTAGCAGTTATCATATCTGGCACACATCACAGTTGTATCAGATGTTTCCTAGGGGGTACATCCCACAGGGTCATTTACTGGGGGATGCTGTCTATGCACTGGAACCATGGATGGTGACACCCATCAGAAGTGCGCGTACGCGCACACACACACACACACACACACACACACACACACACACACACACACACACACACACACACACACACACACACACACTCATGGCAGAATGCCATAAAGAGGCACAAGCCCAAACCAGAAGCATCATAGAGCATGTGTGTGGGCTGTTAAAGTCACGGTTCCAGTGCTTAGATACATTTGGTGGAGCCCTGCAGTATTATGCAGAGAAATGTGCACAAGATTTCACAGTATGTGCTATGCTACACAATCTGATCTTGTGGAAACAGCTGCAGCAGGATCAGCTAGGGGAAGGGACACACATCCCCCCACCAACGCCTAGGTCATCACAGCCATAGTCAGAGGAGGGCTCAGAGGAGGAACTACCAGCTGCTGTGCCTGCAGGCAGACATAGGTGTGTTCAGCATGCCCTTGCTTTGGCTAAAAGACAATTCATAGCACATTCACTGACCACCTAGGTGCCTAATACCTTGTTCTACTTACACACATAGTAAAATTGATGCCAGGCAACTCACACAAACTATATCTCCCCATATACTGGTTGTGTACTCCATGCATCAGACAGAGTCAGCCCTGAATTCAAAATGTGTCCACTGCTGCACTTGTAAGTTAAGTACTGAAGCTAGAGTGTAGTTTTTGAATGATATTATGGTGTACACCAGTATTTAGTATGTTGGAAAAATAATTAAGTAAAAGTGCCATGGATTTGTGCAAAACATACTTTAACATGTGACAGCAGGGAGATCTTTACTTTACTCATATGTGTGCATTAGTAAGTACTAGGTCCCAGGGGTCAAAGATTCACACAGTCCTACCTCTGAAGTATACTGATGCTCACTACATGGCCTTATTTTTGCACCATACCGTTGTACTGGAAAATCGGTAAAGAGGGAAGTTAGACAGTACTGACACACACTGCAGTTTCTGATGTCACAACTCTTCCCAAGATCAAACAGCAGGCAGAAAGCAGAACAAGGAGAGTAACAAGAGCATCATATTCTTGTTTGTGCCACAGCAGTATCAGCTTTGCTTATCCACAAAAGTACAGGTTATGCTTCTTTGTGGCATAACAGTGCATGAGCTCCACCCCCCAACAGCAGTGTCGCCTTGCTTGTGCCTTAACAGTAACTCAGCAATGGTCCCCCCAAATGAACAGTATATGTCTCTTTGTGCCATCCAACCTGGCCTTCACTTGCTGGCAAATGCATAATATATAACTACCAGTTAATATCCACACAGATGTTAAGGCCAAGGATATTAAATTCCTTACACACTTGAATGTCTGACAGTACTGCTCACATAACTGATGATGTACCAAGAAACACAGACAAGTAAGACAAAGCTGTATATTTTACAACAGAATCATAACAGGTTGTGTGATTAGGAAGTCCACGATGTCCAAATGTAATAAAGAGGGTACAAGTCACAGCTGATGATCTTATAGAAGTGTACATTCTAATGCATTTGTTTTTGTGAACAATGACTTCAATTCTTTTTGTGTGGCACAGAGGGCTAAGACATCCATCCTGTTTTCTGAATCTGCAGTGGTTTGAAAGTTCAAATCCTAAACTATGTAGAAATATCTGATGTGTAGTATCATTTTAGTGTGTATCTCATACCTTACTTTTGCTCAGTTCACGTATGTCTCCCTTTCCAATTATTTTTCTACTTTTCTTTTCTTTTTCACCACTGTTTTTACGATGCGCCACATAGCACAAAGAACTGCAGGTTTGGCTGTGCTCATGTGGCTTGTGCGAAGACTGGCATTGCTAATACAGGCCACCTAAGAAGCAGACAGGCAGACATAGAAACCGGCTGCATTCAATAAATGCTTTTGGCCAGCATGAAAACGCGGAGTGGAGTAACTGTCACATATTAACAATGCGGCTTCCTTTTGTGCACTGCTTATCTATGCACAAACAGCTGTATCATGCATGTGCATACACTTAGTTAATTATAGCGCAGTTCTATTGCCCAATGCATACCTTTCAACTGTATAGATATTTGTAGAATGTCCTGATTTTGGCATCACAGTTTTGTCCTGATCCTCATAAACAGTTTGTTTTCTGGCAAATAATTTGAAAATACTTGACTATTTAAGTCAGAAAAAATGACAGATATTTGAATTTCAAAACTTCTACACTTTAACAATTCATATTAATGCAAAACATGTTATTCCATCAACTCTATATGTTTGTAAGAGCAGTATACAAAATGTGTTCCTATGTTTGATCCTTTTTCAACCCAATACGTATGGCTTTGTCCAGATTTTTTGCTATAACAGGTATAGGTATGGCCCAATGTGCTATGGAAATGTATATATGATGCAGTCTGATTTCTGTACATGTGTTGGCCAAATTGCCACAACCATTACAACCCTGGGTTTTCACTTCATATATTTCCACGCATGTACAGAATAAACCATACAACAAAATGTAATTTATAATGTTGTGTGCTCCCTCATGGACACTGCCAGTTGGTGGTGCTCACAACCATGCTCTGCTAAACTCAAACATCCAAATATGCTCAGTAAGGGTAATTGTGTTGTTATACAGCTAGGCTTCTAAGCAGCCTAGTGCTATTAGGCTATTAACCTCATATGACTCTATGACCCTATGTGGCTGTGCAGGCCTCCCAAGCTGCTGTCCTTTGCATGGCCTGCTGATGTCATCTACTATAAGTTCACCTGCACTCCTGTATACATTGTTCCATGGCACATGAGTTAACTACTTCATTCCATAGTCTGTGCACTTATGTAGGTAGGGGTTCTGTTCTCACTGCAGTTGACTGTGTGTGTCTGTGTCTCTAGTCAGCAGACTAGAAGTGTTATCCTGCAGTTATGTCTCTAGTGATATGGCTTGCCAATTTTTTGGATAGCTACTTATCCCATTCCCTACACAGTCATTCCATAATGGCCTCCCAAGCTGTTGTCTCCCACAGGACCTGCTGATGTCATCTACTATAAGTTCACCTGCACTCTTGTATAAGTCAGTCTTGTTCCGTGACATGTGCTTTAAGTACTGTGTTTCATAATCAGTGTACTTAGATAGGTAGAGGTTCTGTTCTCACTTCAGTTGATTGTGTGTGTGACTCTAGGCACCAGAGTATAAGTGGTATCCCACACTTACCTCTCCAATGGTATGGCTGGCCATTTTTTTTGATAGCTGTTTATCCCTACAGTCATCCCATATTGGCCTCCCAAGCTGTTATCCCCACATGTGTGTGTAATAGATGCTAATTACAGTATAAACAGGTGAACTCCATTTGGCCACTGATGTCATCTACTATAAGTCCACCTCCATTTCTGTGTAAGTTACACTTGTTCCATGGCATGTGCGTTAAGTACTGTGTTTCATAGTCTGTGCACCTTAGATAGGTAGGAGTTCTAATCTCACTTCAGTCAACTGGGGGGTATGCCTCTAGGCAGCAGACTATAAGTGGTATCCCACAGTTATCTCTCCAGTGATATGGTTGGCCATTTTTTTGATAGCTGCTCATCCTACACAGTCATCTCATGCCAGCCTCCCAAGCTGTTGTCCCATACTGATAGCTGCTCATCTCTACATGGTCATCTCATACTGACCTCCCACACTTTTGTCCCCCATAGAGCCTGCTGATGTCATCTACGATAACTCCACCTACACTCCTGTGTAAGTCAGATGTGTTCCATGGAGCATGCATTAAGTACTGTGTTCTGCAGTTTGTGTACTTAGATAGGTAGGGGTTCTATTCTCACTGTAGTCAAGTGTGTGTGTGTGTGTGTGTGTGTGTGTGTGTGTGTGTGTGTGTGTGTGTGTGTGTGTGTGTGAGTCAGCTGTAACTTGATATTACAGAGAGCATTTTACACCAGCAGGTGAGACACTTATATTTTTTAACAAACACTGCTGATATCATCAGCTATAAAGAGTTGTCAGACACAATGCAAGTCAGACTTGTGCAGTGGTGCATGTGTTACGTTCAGTGATCTGTAATCTGCATACTTATGTAGGGGTTCTATTCTTACTGCAGTCAAGTGTATATGTGTTGATACTACAGACAGCATTTTACACCCGAAAGTGGGACACTGCTATCCCTATATGCTCAGCAGACAATGCTAATGTCATTGGCTATATCAGAGTACTGTATATGAATGTATCTCACTAGGGTATGATCAGACAGTGGTCTCGATGTCAGGCAGACAATACATCATCTGATAAAAAACAGATTAAAGTGACATGTGTTTTAATATGTACACATACATCATGTCATGGTTTGTAGACTCTGTGTTAACTTGATGAGAAAGGCCTTTGGGTTATCCTGCAGATGCATGTTTCTGGTGAGCTACATACAGCAGAGAGCATGATATTGCACTGTTCTGATGAGATTACACTACAGTGCTATCATGCAATCCACAGATTTGAATGTGATAGCCTGACATATGATGTGCACCATACGTTCGTACTGGATAATCATTAAAGATAACAGAAAGTAATGAGACACCTTGCAGTTGTTGACTTCAAAACCCTTGCAACTGAATACAGTATAAAGTAGTGCAATGATGATGATGCTATTCATTGTCTACTTGGCAAGGCAACTATAATTCACAGGTACAATTAACATTTAAACAACACAAATGTACATATACTAAGCAATAATGTAGCTAAGCACCCTGTGCATCCAACACAAAGCATTCGTTTCCCTGACTCCAAAAGAGAGAAATCAGGGTTATGGCACAGTTATCATCACATGCACAAGGTGTTGTTGGGCTGACAACAAAGGTTGTTGAGTGTGTGTGTGCGCGTGTGTGTGTTTGTGTGCGTGTGTGTGTGTGTGTGTGTGTGTGTGTGTGTGTGTGTGTGTGTGTAAGAATGGGGAAATATGCAGGCTGAACCATGTAACTGTTTTGTGTGTGTGTGTGTGTGTGTGTGTGTGTGTGTGTGTGTGTGTGTGTGTGTGTGTGTGTAGGGGGCCTCCATGTGAAAGAGGTGTGGTGACAGTGTGCATGAACACATAAAAACTCAGTGCTAGCTCCACGAGACCTGGCTCGGCTTGGAGATGCACTGACACCTCCACACCCAAGTCAGCTACAGAGCTACCAGTTGACTGTGATTGATGTCTGCTGGAACATGCTCCCTTCACAGGAATGCCCAGGGCCATGACCTCATGGCCTGCCACATCTGGGTGTGGACACCACACTCCCTGATGGTGCAGGGGAAGAACTGCCACTATGGGAGCATGATAGGGCATGGCCACATTGGCTAGCAACAGATGGTGTGGCTGACCTGCGCTCTCATGGATGACATCCCCCTCCCAGCAGATGTGTCATCACAGACACTGCACAGTCCATGATATAAACCCCTCATTCTATTGCAGATACTCCATGTTCCAATGTGTCATTCAACCAATCCATTGAATTGGCTAAATGGTGGAGGCAGTCACAGATGTCAGACTGTGCCACATCTAGTACCCTGAGTATTTGTTTGGAGTGCTTTTCAGAACATACATGTGCTTCCATGACAGCCCTAAACATCTGTTGAGTGACACGGGAAGAGATGCCTGCACCAGGTGGAGGAGGGACAGCAGGCCTCCTCTGACCACCCCTATCAACCCTCCTATGTGACACTTCGCCAACACTTTGGCTACAGATAGACTCTACAGGCACTGAAGCTGCAGTAGCCATGCTCCCCTGATCAATGTCCTCATCCTCAACCTGTCCAATATCTCTGGCCTCAGTGGACTGTAGGTGTAGGCCTACTGGCAGTGTCCAGGGAAAATCAAGGGGGGTCACTGGATGTCAATCTCTGTGCCAGATTCAACATCTTCATCCCCCAGTGTGCCTCTGTTTTGCCACCATGATCATCAGTGTCTGTGGAGACACTGACAGGTGTCGGAGTGCTCTCACTCCCACTGTCACGTTCACCTGTGATAAAAAAGGAAAAACACAGGAATGCATTAATGCCTGCACTACTTTGCTGCAATATATGCTAAAAAAATACACTGATGTCACTAATACAGACAGTACAGCAATACATACAACAGGCTTGCAAGGACATGTTATGAGATATCTTGAAATTTATCTACAGTACTGTCATAAATATATTAGGCTTACCAACTACAGGAGACCTGTATCTCTGTATCTGTGTGACAGTCCTGAAATAAGTAAAGCAAGAGGTAATAGGTTCATAGGTAGGCACTAGGCTATTGGCCCTAAGGCCCATACAAGCCTAGCCAAAAAATGTACACTGGCTTTCGCCACCCAAGAGAATTATTTTCCTGTGCCCCTGTCGAGCAGAGCCACAGAAGTGATCCCCGGGGTGAATTTCCCATTTCCCATCCAATCATCAAGATTTTTCTTGAAGAGTGCTAATGAGGAGCTCTGTTTGACATAGATAGGTAGTCTGTTCCAGAGTATAATGGCAATCTTGGGATGCATGAATTGCCCCCACATCCAAAACATAATGTGCTATCAATTGGTGGGAGCTGTCCTGGGTGGCAATGTGCACCAGTAATGGCAACAGCATTGCATTTAACAGTAAAACAGGGAGTAATACAATTACAACTCTATATCTGCAGCACCTCAAATGTCAACAGGAATGTTTCTGACAACTTCAGTTTAAGCTTCTAACTGTAGCAATCCTAAATCCACACACCCAACAAACTACTGATACAGACATATACATTACTGAAGTTAATGCACTATGCTACGGTAGTCTAATTATCATCTAATGAAACATACCTGGAAGTTCCTCTTGGGATGCATGAATTGCCCCCACATCCAGAACATAATGTGCTATCAATTGGTGGGAGCTGTCCTGGGTGGCAATGTTCACCAGGAATTCCTCAGTGGCAGCGAGAGGGGTTCTGCAGCAGGGCCTTCACCTGTGAGTTGATGACTGATTGCCACTGCAGCTGAATGCCTACGTGCAGCTGTAAATATGTCTGTTGCTCTGTGCTGCACCTGCTGATATGTGCAATTATGTTGCCCAACGGTGTTGATGTTGGCCACTAATTCATCTCAGAGGGCTGTCTGCCTAGCCATATTGGCCCACCCCTGGACAGCAGCACAGCAGCATGTTGCCTTAAGGCATCAATTATCAGATTATTCTCTGCATCTGTAAATGGGGGCCTACGAAGACAGACATATTGTGTCCTACAAGACAAAAGAATGATAATACATGAGGATGACCTAAATACAACTTATCTGTTACCAATAAACCAGTGGAGGAAAAGTGTCAGTATTCTCCCCTGGATAAACATGAAAGAGACTGCATATTTCTAGAAAAAACAAGATGGAGGTTACAAAACAGGGAGACTAAAAAGAGAAACATATCCTTGTTTGTGCCTTAGCAGTAAGTATAATATGCTCACCCACCTAAAATAACAGTGCAGTCTAGTGAGTGCCCTAGCACTAACTCACCTTTGCCCCCAAGCAAAATGACATTCTAAAGACCGATTGTGCTAATAAAACATCTTTGAGATGCTAAAAGTGCTATCAAAGGGCCTGTCCATGTATAACACATGTACATATTTATAACACAGCATTCCCTTTTCAGGTATTCTAAGTGCTATAAACCTGTGAAATGGCTTGACAACGAAGGCCATGCCATCATTACACGTCTAAGTAATGCACACAGATTAAAGTGTAAAAGCCATTACTACTTCACATTTATTGTTAACTACATTCCAGCATATGCATCATGTAGGTAACAAAATGGGAACATACAATGCTTGAGTGTAATACTCCTCTGTACAGAAATACTGTGAAGAAATATGGTTGTCTTGCTGAGTTAACATCAGTTTAGCTACACATTTACCTTTTTTATAATAGAGTACATTATTAACGGATTGCATCTATCCTACTCTGTGCTCCAGAGATGCTAATTACTGCATTAGCAGGTGAGTTGCATGCTAATCAACCAATCTTGTGATGCTATTCAACACAATATAAAGCATCCATGCAGAAGACTCAGTGCTGTTTTTTCCTAGGGATGTCACAAGGTGTGGAGTACAGACACAGTATATACAAAGTATGCCCTGAACATGTACTGTAATGCATAATAGTATTACAGCATGTATTTATATTTCCTCACATGGTACAGGAGGCAGGTAAAAGGTGGGAGATGTCTGCAGAAAGTCAAGTTATATGGGACAGCAGAGATTTATTTCACTTGCATGTGTCCATTAGAAAGCAGTAGACTTCAGCCATGCAAGATTCACATATTCATAACTTTCCAAAGTACTGATGATCAATGTACAGCCTCAGTTTAACCATATGTTTGTAATGGAATATCTTTACATAGAGAAGTTGTGCCATAATGTGACCTCAACTTGGCACACCCCCCTCGAAAGAACAGTGCATGTGTCATAACAGGAATTTACTTTTGCTCCCACCACCAAAAGAGCAGCGTATGGTTGTTTGTGCCATCCAACCTGGCCTTCATTTGCTGACAACTACATATCATACTATTCCCAGTTAATATACACAGACAATGTAAGGTAAATGATGAAGACTGGCTTTCACACTGCATATCTCTGAATACTTGTCAGATAACTGCTGAATGGCCAAGCAACACAGATTGGTATAATTTCAAGAAATAATCATAAGAGGTTTTGTGTTCACTAACTGCAGTACATCCAACTCTATTTCATATAACACATGTATAAATAACAGCTGATGGCTTGATATCAGTTAAAATACATTGTGGGAGAGTGTTGTGTGATGGATAACTTAAAGTTGTTTGCTGCCAAGATGTGTGTGTGTGTGGTCATCAGGGATAAGGCACCCATTCTGTTTTCTGAAGGTGCAGGGGAGAATGATTAGAAATCCAGACCTCTGCAGACATGCCTCCTGTGTAGTAACAAACTGCATTTACCCTTTTTTCTTTCACCTTCTCTCTTACTTTAGTAGGTGAAGGGGATAAATTGTGGGGTGCTTTGTTTGTACAATGCACCACTAAGCACAAACAGGTTTAGCTATGCTAATCTGTTTTGTGTGTAGAGCAGCATTGTGCAAAATGGATGTCTGGACACCCAGGTAGCAGAGAGGACCCAGACAGCCAAAAATAGAAACCAGATGCTTTCTAGTATTGTAATTGGGCATCTCGCAAATCCACTAAGCGACACTGCGCTGCGGTTAACAGTGAGAACTTAACAATGAATACTAGTTTTGGGGATGTTATATACCTTACTCTTTAACAGCAGGTGTTAAGTCTTGGTCTGAAGTCTAGATGGTCCAGGGTTTGAGTACAAATGTGCAGTCTTTGTTTTACTGTTGTGAACTGAAACAAAGAGAAACAATTCCCTAACTCTCATGTGGCAATAGCTGTCAGTGCAGGACTACCATCCATATGGTCCAGGGTTCAAATACAGCATATGTCATTCACTTTTAATGTTGTACCAATTCACATTATAGTCACTCTCACTTATAGCAGGTGAGCTAGGGTAGCTCATATATACATATATATATATATATATATATATATATATATATATATATATATATATATATATATATATATATCAAAAGTATGAGTGTGGGTATAATGTGTACTATGTTCAGGCAAGTATACTTCCACTATGTGGCTTGGCATGCCCTTCCTATTGGATCAACACAGTCACAGAATTGCCTGTATTTAAAGTAACATAGAAATTGCATTAGTTACCAAACTTCTTCATCACTTACCATCGTACAAACAAGTTGCACCCTTTGCATGTTGTTTGCATGATGGTAAGTGACATGCAGCTTTTACAAATGTTGCCAAATCAGAAATTGCGCCATCTGAGTAAATGCGAATACTTGCAGTTGGTGGGAAAATATCATTCTGCATTGGATTTGCTCTGTGACAGACATGGAAGGCATTTCTGGTGAGGGTTTCAAATTTAGGGCTCAAAGGTGGGGTGTCCAGGAGTCCAGAATGTTTGTTGGACACCTGGTGAGTGAACATGGTTCGACTCCTGCAGAGGCACTCTCATGGCTCACAATCAAGGACAAAGGCATGGAATTGTTTGGCCCATGCTCAGACCAGTGCTACTGGTATCCCCTGCACTGGTGAACAGTGTAGGAACCACTACTGAGACCTCAGGATGAGGAGGAGGGATACCCTCGACCATTGGATCTAGGAATGTCAGACTGCTGGCACCCCACAGATGTGTAAGTTTGACTTTCAGACATTACTTGTAATAGTTTAAAGCTACATATAGTCAGGTTTCGTATTCATAATTGTATTCTGTCCTGTTTTTCCACAGCTGAGACAGATCATGATCTGAATCTAAGAGCCCATGAAAGTCAATTGGCAAGGATGTGAGCAGAATGCGGCATGTATGCATCACAATAGTACTGTTATTGTATGTATACATACATTGACAGGACATACAAGACAATATACAGGGATGGTGAAAGACACAAGAGGGGGATGAACACCATGGTTGGGGTGAGGGTGGGGAAATTGAGGTCTTATGGTCATTGGGACAGGTGACAGGGAGTCACCCAGTGCAGTGTCATCACTGTCCCCTCACTGCACTGGTGGCTGCAGTGCCCAACAGTGCATCTATGATGGGTACTCCGTATCAGGACAGACAGCAGGCACTCCAGCCATGTGGTGGACAATCCTCACCACTGCTCCCATAGAGGACCACAGACCTATCCACTGGGGCAGAACTACCTGAAGATGCAGGTAGTGCAGGAGGAGTAGAGGGGGTGCTACCAGGCTGCAGTCCAGACGTGATGGGCCTCGGTGCTGTAGCCGATTTAGTCAAGGTGGGAGGATCATGGGGGACCTGCCTACCCTGCTGCACTACAGTAATAAAAAAACATGAACATAGAATTCAAAAATAAAATACAAGAAATAAATGAAAAAAAAACTTAGACACATAAAGAAATAAATAGGTGAACAAAGAAAAAGAAAAGTTAAACATATTAATAACAAAAACAAGAAAAACAAATTATATAATAAATAGAAAAAAATCAGGAATAATAATTTAAAACAAATAAATACAAATGTATACATAATAGCAACAAAATGTACACAAATTAAACAATAAAATGAAGAAAATGGGTGGGCTGAGAGAGAAAAGAAAGGAAACATTACGGACTTCATAGTTAAAAAAGCTTTCTGCAATTATTTCATTCTATTCTGTTATGTTTTACTTTTAACACTACCAACTCCTAAGAGATTTCTTTACTACTTTGATGACTGCCCAGTTACTAACAGATGGACACTGTAGCACTGACCAGACTGCAACCAGCAATTATTCAATTGTGCATATATTGCACATATGCATGCTTACACTTGACAGCAGCCAGTCATGCCAGAGGTATTGAGGTCTGAAATTAACTGTCTATAATGATGATTAGCTAACTGTATTGTGTATATAATGATGAAAACATAACACTGTTTTACACACTATTGTATATTTGGAAAGTGTGGTCTTTGAACCCACAACTGCTGAGTACTGTAATACTGTACTTATCTTTTGGACTTCGGCCAACAGCATGCATACTGTCCTTTTACACTTTATACATGCCTGCTCAATTATATACAACTGTCTGAAATAAGTAATCCATCTTTAACAGTTAAAGCTACAATAACAGTTCTTTATATATGCATACATATCACATACTTCCCCTCATCCTTGCCAGACATGGTCCATGAGACCTCACATTTGAGGCCCTTTATCAGCAGGGTGAGTTTTGCCTATATTGTAAGTTTGTAGAGGTAACTAGTACCTTTAAAATAAGGAACAAACTGTATAAAATCAGGGGTAAATATAATTGTAATTCCAAGGGGGTGATTTATTTAGCTAACTGCCAAACATGTGAAAGTTTCTGTATTGGAAAAAGTGAATGCCAATTTAAGCAGCGTGTACATGAGCACCAATATAGTATTAGTAAACAGATCCCACATAATGCTTTGGTAAAGCATATTTCAGTACATCAAGGCCATTCCTTTAAATATATGATTATTGATCAAGTACTGAATAATATCAGAGGTGGTCCGTGGGCTTTAAGACTTAAGGAGAATGAGTTATTGTGGCAGCTAAAGTTAAATGCTTATACGTACCCTGGTCTTAATGACTATTGTTCATTATATTGTATTTTGAAGTTAAAATATTTACACAGATAAGATTTAAAAAATATATTTTATTAGGTATGTATATAGACAATATATATTTTATGTGTGTATATTTAATATATTAAGTAGGTCAATGGTGAATTTTAAGTTGTGTTAGATATCCTTTTCCCTTTAAAAGGGAGGGTATTTGTGATGTCACCAAATGATGGGTAGTATTTAAACTATTTGCATTAGATTTGTATTTGTCTGAAGAAGTTCAAGTAATTGAATTTAAAGGAAAGCGCTTATTAAACTTTTGCATGGCTTTTGTGTTTCGGTTTTTGCTTTCAACCACACCGCTTCCACTTTAAATATATGTTTTCCTGCCAATTGCACATATTGCACTTACTGAGAGTGCTTACTGTCTAGTTTTTGCTACATTTGAAAATGCTGTGTGCTACTTACAATCGCGCAAACACAGTAAGCCAGGTGCATGATGGTAAGTGGCGTGCAACAGTGGGCAATAAAAAAAAGATGAAAATGCAATTTCAAGGATAATTGATATACAGCCACTTATGTAACTCTGTTATTCAAACAGGATTGCAGAAATATACTTGCATCAACATGGTACACATTATAACTGCAGTCATACTTTTCATAATATATACACAATACCCATATAAATGATTAGGTAAACATAACTAACACAGTATTAGTGTCTCAGCCCTCATGCATCTAAATATTAATATCAGCTACATGTCAAGTGTCATGAGTGAGAGTAAGTATGACATGATGTGGAACAATATTAAAAGTGTATGGCATATGCAGTTTTCAAACCCAGGACTATGTGTACAGTAGTCCTAAACTTACAGCTGTTGCCACAAGATGGTTAAGAAAACACTTGTCTATGTTGCACTTCATTTGTATAATCTGCAATGTCAACACAATAAAAGAAAGCTTTGCTCGTCCTGTACTAGAACCCAGGCCCATCTGTACTGCAGACTTAGACTTACAACCTATTGCCACAGGATTAGTTACATGAAATCTCCTATATTAATATTCATTCTTAACTTGCCGATGTTAGAGCAGCACACCCTCACTTACTGGGGTGTGTGCAGTGCCCAGTGGTATAAACTGAATGCATCTGTTTTGATTTTTGGCTAGGATAAGATAAAGCTCATTGTCAGAAGCAGCACTGGCTTAGGAGTTTACTTTTTCACTGGTTGTCTTTACCCTCCTAGTCCTTGCAAACTGGTAAGCAAGACAACTAAATTTATACTCCCATAAGATGAACTTCTGCAAACAGAACTCCTGAATCTCGTACAAGGCTGACAGACAATGCCTATGAGTATACAAGAACTGGTCTTGTAGAGAGTCTGATACATGTGCTAAGCATCGTGCAAACATATGCAAAAAAAAGAGAGAAATGGAAAACAATAAAATATAAGTAATAAATATAGAATGACATATCTATGGCAGGTAGAGTCCCTTGTATGATTTTTCCTTATTTAAATGCATTTAGGACCCTGCCAGATTTTGAACAAGAGGAGGCTACTGACATACCTCTCAACTGTACAGATTTTCGCAGAATGTCCAGATTTGTGCTTCATAATTTTGGTCTGTTTCTCATAAAATTGGGGGGTTTTGGCAAATCACTGGCAAATCATTCGGGATTTAATTCATAAAATAATGACAGACATTCAAGATTCAGAGTTCATACCCTTCTGAACATTCATGCTACTGCAAAACCTGTTATTTTATCAATGTTTTAAGGTTGTTAGGGCATTATTTAAATGCTGCCCCTATTTTTGGCCCTTTGTCACCCCAGTATTTATAGCTTTGTTCATATTTTTTGCTGTATCAGGTTGGGAGGTCTGCATGACTTACGATGTGTACTGTTCCTTGGGAGTTGTGGCAGCAGAGCTGCATTCTGCAAATTTCATTGTTCTATCAATTTTCTAACTTTGTAAGAACAATATTTGGAAAGTGAACCTATTTCTGGTCCTTTCTCCACCTATTATTTATGGCTTTGTCTAGATGTCTTGCCCTAAGATGTTGGAAGGAATGGTCTGCATGAAGTGATGTGTTCTGTTCAATTTGGGGCAGGCCGGACCATCTGTGCTCTCCTTTACAGGGACTCAATATCTGTGTTGATTAACAAAGGTTTCACAGTCAGCAATTCTGGCATGAGCCATGAAACTTCACTTAGGCACGCCGCACCTCATTAATATGCATTGTGCGCTGCAGTGCACTATCCACCATCATGTACACCAAGTCTACATGGAGTTTAATGAATCCTGCCCCAAGTTTTTTTTTTTTTTTGCTCACACTTTACATTCAATTGCATTTAATCTTTGTGTGAACAGGTACTTTCTTTACTGTCATTAAATATGAAGCATTTGAGCTTTACATTTTGCTATGTGTCTTGTCATTTTTCATATTATGTCTTAATGTCTCTGCCTTTAATCCAAATATTCCCTAAATAAAGTGCTACTTAAAAAGCGTCTTGTGAAACCAAATGAAGAAATAAAGACAAATATTTTTTCTGCACTGTTACTTCTTCCTTGCTTCATGGACCAGCTTTTTGATGATAGTAGCCTTAGCGTCTTAATATTTGTTTGCAGTTTGTAGCTAATTCACATTGCAGACACCATAATGGCTACACCGAATCATGTTTTATTCCTCGGGGTGTTGCTCCTCCTTAATCCATTTGTCTCATGGCTTCTTCTGCAGTGACTATTTTTACCACTAATAATCCATGATTACAACTGCAGTGTAATCATTTTGCCCACTGTATCTTATGTTCATGTCAAGAATTTTCTCAAAGCCCCTGTTAAGTACATTTTGGCATAAGAACATGTCAGTGATTTATGAACATTGTAAACAAATTGTATTATCTACTTAAATTTTGCAGTAGCTGCTGGCTTTATAGCTTGCAGGTGCAAAAAATTGTCTAGAAGGACTGAGTAAAATAACCTAACGTCAAAACTAGGTCGCTCACCTTTTGCAGTCATTATACTACCTCTGGCTTGTACGGACATCCGAGATCTGGTATTTCCTTTTAATTCTTTTATAATCATTGTACTGCATAACACTTGTATGCATGTTTACAATGAAAATAAGTAATTTTAAAAGGCCTTTTTTGTAAAACATTCTTAGCTCTTCCATTACAACTGCTTTCATGAGATTTAATTTTTCCCATGGTAAATTATCATGCAAGGTCCATATGGAGTATTCCACACTTAATAACTAGCAAGGAAAACTGTGAAACTCTTTGTTATTGTTGTTATAACCTAGTAATCATGATTGAATTTGTCATAGCCGTAAAATAACTCACTTCTGTTGTTTGTGTATTTTTCTCTTTATATAGATTGTTTCATAAAAAACAGTAAAACAAATCATACAGAATCATATATCCCTTAATGGATGCACATAAACTCACATACATTCAGATAATGGTCAAAGAAGCATGTATATACACACACACACACACACACACACACACACACACACACACACACACACACACACACACACACACACACACACACACACACACACACACACACACACAGTTATTCATAGTCAATAGTTTACAAAAAAATGTATGCCCACTAAAATTATAATTTGAGGAAGAGATTGCACCAAACTGCAAGTGTAAGTGTGTTCTGCTTTAATCTGGTATTTTAAGTAAGTCTGTTTACAAGTAGATTTTTTTTATCATTTCACAGAGAACATATCGCATTTCACACATGGTCACCCTGTCACGTCAGGCTGTGCTCTGTTGCGCAGTTAAATAAAAACTGTTTCCATCTTTCTGATCAGACTTACTCTCTTTTCTCATTCTTGCTGAGTTCTTCACCTTCAGAATTAAATTAATACTGAGAAAAAGAAAAGTGGCCCCACAAAGATATTTATAGTTTCAGTAAAGCAGACATTATAAGAAAATGTGCTTTAACCCTGCTTAGATTTTTCTTTTACGTGTTCAACTGTTTTTTCTACATCGATAACCTGAGTCAAGCATTTAAGACACACATCTAAAGTCAAAAGTATATCTGATTAAATAAACACTAAAGTAGTATCATTTCAAGAAATGAACAGTTACCTGTCAGTGTCTGAAGAAAGAAAAAAACGTCAAAATATGAGTGAGATGTACTCAGCTGAACAGCCCCTGTACTTATGTCACAGAGAATAAACAAGGGCAAATACATTTCAGTCACTAAAGCTCAGCCGTCAAAGTTACTGCAGTTATAAACTAAACCAAATCTAAAATATGTCTAAAACTTAATGTTTTCATTTGATAATGAAACCAGTAGCAAACAGAATCTCCTTGGCAAACACAAGTACTTGGCCTTCTAGATGTGTACACGCTCTGATACTGTATCATCATGCACAAAATGTTACACACTCTTTCTACTCACTTAAAATGGCTGTTTTATGGAATGAAACTATACTTATAGTACAGTCTATGAAAAAACATTTCTGTCAGAGAAACTATGGCAGTTTTTTTTTACAATTATCCTTTTAGATAAGTTACCATAAATGAAGACAAGTTTAATCAGCCAGTATTCTAAATGAGTTGATTGTACGCTACAGTAACTAGTACAGTATAGCATATGCTTCATTTCCTCCCCAAGTACTTGATGTAACAATTCTACAATTAGGGGAAACATTTCTGCTGGCAAGGAAACTGTGACATTTCTGGCATTTACCCATTTACGGTAAGTTACTTCAAATGAAAACACTTGAGGTAGAAAGGGTAGATTGTAATGCACTTAAAAAATGAAAACTGGCACATCCTGGAAGGGACAGAATAAGGTGAAAGATGGAGAAGAGGGGAGGGCAAATACTCGGTCAAATACTCTGGGTGTGAGGTAAGGATGTGGTTCAAGAACCTTTTAGATAGCAGAAGATGTGTGGTCTGCAGGGATATGGGAAGTTTCAGAAAGGAATATGAGAGACATATGGTAATGGACTGGCCTATCAGGCAACAAGAGACACAGAGAGACAATAAAGGAGGAGAAAACAAGGAAGAGAAGAAGAGAGAAGTCAAAGAGGAAGATAGGAACAAAAGGGGCAAGGTAGTTAAATGGATGCTGGCAAACTTGGCAACAAAAACAACATTATAGAGAAACAGGAAGGTAGTAGAGGGCAGGAAGAAAGGAAAGAGGAGAAATGAAAAACACAGAGGAATGAGATGACAATGAAAAAAAAAACAAACGGAAGGACAGGAGCAGACAGCAGTAAAGGAGGTAGGGTCAGAAATGGCTATGCAAGAAGCAGCAACAGACAGAGAACAGGAAAGAAATGAGACAGGAGGAGCTCTCAGCCTGTAGAGAAGAAGGATGTAGAGTCAAATACAAACTGTTGTCAGTAGGAGGAAGAGGAGGATATGGAGACTGGGGTTAGGTAGATATAAAAAAGTGGAAAGGACACAGCTAAATATAGTCAAGGATATACAGTGAGGTACTGCTAGTAGGGAGGCCTTGATAACTACTGGTATGAGGTGGAAGCATGGTGGAAGAAAAGCTTGGTAACAAAGGAGGAAACAGAAAAGTGCTGCCCGCAACAAAAACAGAGCAGAGAAGGGATGACAGGAAGTCAGTAAGCAAGACAAGAAGGAAGAGCATCAGGAGAAGGAGGAGAAATGAAGAGAACTAAGAAAAAAGGAAGCCAGAAATGGACAGGAATGTGGAATACTTATAAGAACAGTACAAGAAGGATGTATTGGAAGGGTATCAGTTACAACAAAGGGAGGAAAACAACCAGCAAAGACACTGAAGAGGAACATGGGCAGAGCAGATGGCGTACAGAAGATTACCTGCAAGGGTGAATGGTATAGGACAGGATGTAAACTGAGAAAAAGGGAGAGAGAAGGGGGTGGATGACAAACTCAATCAACAAGAATTAAGAGTCTTATTAAGGCAACGAAGAAAGATAAATTTAGAGTAAAACTAGCCTTAGAATTAGACTTGGCAAAATGTGGGATAAGATAGCCATGATTATCACCAAGGGAGATGGAGAAATGCATGCTGTGGTGCATACAGGCAGCAATGACCTGTCAGAAGAGTGGCTGAGGTGTTAACAGATCTAGCCAACGAGTTATCAGAAAGATGGCAACATATAGGGTTTAGATACAGCATTTTCAGAAAAGCTTTTTGTGCCAGCAGTCTACATACAGAGGAATAAGAGAATTATAGAGTAGGGTGACTAAAGTAGACAAATCAAGATTACAAAGGTATCTCTCCATGATTATAATTAGTGATGAAGAGAACTGAGGATCATAGTAGGGGTATTTGTTTTAAGGACCATCATTATCATGATCCAAATCTGTTAAAAACATTCATTATGTTTACCTGCCTGTACCCTGAATTGTTTTTTAAAAGTATCAGATTTATTACTGAGGAAAGAAGGTTGATACTTTCCAGCTAAAATGTATAAATAATCAGCTGATGATGGGAAGATGTATTTATTTAACTTAATTTAATTGTTAATTAACCAATGAAGTATAAATTATATAAGATGGTGTTTTTTATGCATTGTGATGGAACCCCAATAAGCTAAGGGTTGAGGGGCCAGTTCTTGATGTGGTTGAGAAAGCTGCATCCTCAGTAAGGATGAGAAGGCCACAGGCCACTGTTTGCCCAAACATCATACATATATTTTAGAGTTGATCAGACATATTATACCAATGAAAGACCATCCACAAACACTTAAAATGTGCTACAAAATCTATATTCCGCTAGAAAGGATTGAGATGTAAGTTCTGTGTTTTATTTCTATTTCAGTAAGCTGCATTCACAGATGAAAACAGGATGTTTACAGTAGGACAGATGGATGAGACCTGAGGAACAAGTCTCTGACAAACAGCTGCCTTCTGTGTAGGATATCAGGTATATGGTGACTCAACATCTCATTGGTAACTGTAGGAATCTTGGTGGGGCTGTGAGGCACTAAATGCTCTGAAGAGGTATACACCATAATAAGCAGGAGCGCATGGAAGTAAACATAAAATGAAGAAAATCTAAAAGACCAGTGTCATCCGTAACTTGCTAATTCATTCTCAGGAAACATATGCTGGCCTGATTTTCCAATCCAAGATAAGCAAGGAAGGACTTCCTCATCTGATACTGCCCAGTGGACAGGGGATAATATTTCTAGG
The DNA here is from genome assembly GCF_019279795.1 of Protopterus annectens. NCBI lineage: Eukaryota > Metazoa > Chordata > Ceratodontiformes > Protopteridae > Protopterus > Protopterus annectens. Next base: position 427,314,201 of record NC_056751.1, on the reverse strand, counting down.
GAAGAATTTTCTCCTGGTTCTTTGCAAAATTGAGTTTGACCATGGGCGATAGGCTACAACAGTCAGTCACCCATTCTGTCATAAGCAGCAAAGCCATCACTATACCAAATTGCATCAGCACTATGCCTTTACTAAACAATAATCCCACAAAATACAACCCGTATTTTATAAGAATATCTGAAACTAAAAAACACAGATGTCAATATGCTAATATAAATACAACACATGGTGAGTAAAGAAAGCAATGTGGGAGGCTAGTGGGTTTACAAAAGGAGAACAGACATCAGCTGTTAGGCTTAATGCACAGATGGACTGGTTTTATTTGTCATTTTTTCCTCTCATAAAATGGAATTTTCTGAGACGGTTTTATATGAAGTACAGGTGGCAGTTTTAAGAAGAATAAGGTTATCTTGTCTAACCAAACAAATCACACTGGATCTATTTGTTTGGCACTGCCAGCCAAGAGGTTTCAGACTTGCTTAAAACAGCAAACTCAGTCCCTTACAATGCAGGAAGAGGGACTGATCACTGTCAGGTTCATATGCTTTCCATATTCTCCCAGTCTGGGTTACATTGCTTTGCTTTAACTGAATGCAAAATGCCTCATTTAAAAGCCTTTTTTGTTAATTAGCAGGGCTGTCTTTAACAGTAACAAACTGCAGACTGTATCCCTCAATGGTTAATTAATTGTCAGTCAGCAACCTCTGCCCCATCACTTCCTCTTAATGTATAACTTCTTGCACTGTTTATTATGGCTGATGCTGTTTTAATTACTTAAATATATTCTTTTTCTTTCTAATGAATCATTCTGATGCAAAATGAGTATTCTGGTAATTGGGGATATTTTAAGATAGGAACACATGCTACCATCAGTACCTAAGTTTATCCTGCCATACTTTGAGGTACATTGTATATCTTTACTAATTAGCAGTGTACTGTAACTCTCAGTAGAACATTGTATGCTGATTCAGTGGAATACAAAAAAAGACATCTGAGTTTCATCATTAGGGAGTGATCCTGGGTCATCAAAGGGTCAGCAAAGGTAGAATGGATCGAGAATCATCTAGACTTTTTCCAAGTAGTAAGCAGAATGGTATCTTGGTGTATACTTAAACTTTGGAGAGGGCTGAATGACATAATGAACTTGTGAGTTTAGGTAGCGTACAACATCAAAACTACCACGTTAAGAAAATTGGCCATAAGAGTTGACCCAGTTGTTTGGGATTTGGGAAGGTAAGTGGACAGTGACCTTACTTTTGACCAAAATACATCCATTGTTGTAAGAAGCCCTTCTATATTGCAAAGCTTATAAAGAAAAGGATTGTATCTAAGTCTAGGGATGTTATTGTCCCCATTTACTCAGCTCTCATCAAGCCAGTCATTGAATATAACACCCACTTTGGCATGTATCTGTCCAGACACATGCAACAACTGGAAAGTCCACAGAGATGCTGCACTAAAAGGATACAAGGCCTATACAACATGTCCTACATGGACCAACTTAAAGCCCTGTCACTATAGTCAGTATCCTACAGACTACTAAGAGGAGACCTGTGTCTGGGATACAAGGCATCCTTTGACCCAATACTGATGGATTTATTGAACATCAATAAGTCAAATGGCATCAGAACAGTTTGGAGGGGACAAGTATATCTCACATAGGATACCACTGCTCTGAAGCAGACTCCCCATCAACATAAAACAAAGATTATCCCAATCCATATTCAAGTTCAACTTGAATCTAAGGATGGGAAACAGAAAATTTACCCCAAGACTGCCCCCTGTACTACTAATGGACAGAGGCTGCTCCTAAATGCTTTATCCCATGCATGGGCCCCTCAAATTATCTATGGTATGATTGCAGTTATACTCATTAGGGGTAATATATAATTATGGACCATGGAGTAGGTTAATTTGAGCACAAAAAGGGAAACCGGCTAGTTTTAAAATGTACCGCAAGAGCAGCTGGCCTAGTATTACTTATGAACCTAAACATTGACCTAATATCACAGCACAAACTGAGTCAAACTATTCAATGTATAGCATGCACAGAAAGTCAGAAAGAAGAACTGACACTTTTTGAGATTCCAGTTTTACCTTTGCTAAAAGTAGGAGGTAAGTTGTTTCGGCACAACGATTTCAGTTTTCTGCCATATATTAACTATTACTCAAAGTATTGAGAAGTTGTGAAGTTAAAATACAGTACAGCATTTACAGTGATGTGTGCTTAAATCAAGTTTTGCTAAACGTGGAATAGCTGAGCAGGCAATGTCAGATAATGGTCTACAGTTTGCTGCCTAAGATCATAGGATCACAGGAAGTTACTAGGCCCTTACAAGCCTAGCCAAGAATTTAGCCCATGTTCCAACAAGTCAGCACCTGATGCCCCTGTTCAGCAAGGACACAGGTAGAATCCCAGGGGTGTATTTTCTGTTCAAACTCCAAAAAACGGCCAGCACTCAATTAGTGGTTCAAAAAATTGAAAATACTTTATTCCAACAGCCCAGTTCAACATGAACAAACCGGTTTCACCACTATGGCTTTCATCAGTGTAATTCACAAAGAACGAACACAACCCTTATATAGTTACCATTCTAACAAACTACTGGTATAATTGAATAATTAGGAATGTTCAATAAGACCTGGTGGGAACAACCCACCCAGTCTGATAATCCATTTACTTTCCTTCCTGTTTAATAAATCATGCCACCCAGCTTTATTTTATTTATCTCCCTCAACTTTACCTATTATAGTAAACATAAAATGTGCAGTAGGATGCTTAATAATGTGTTATACAATGCATTGGACATTCTGTTCCCCATCCAGTTATCCAGGTTGTGCTTAAAAAGGGTTAATGAGGTACTCTGCTTGACATGGAGAGGGAGTCTATTCCACAGAAGGGGAGTATCTGGGACACAAATCTGTCCCACCAAGTCGTATTGACGTCACAGACCAGGTTGAGGTCGTGCATGCAGGTTACTCAAGTGGAGCTTGACTTGTGGATATGCAGCAGCCTCATCAAGGCAGGGTCTGCGATTGCTCTATATGCCAGACAGAGGTCACCTCTGAGGAGTCTGGATGAGACTGAGTAGAGAGACAGGGCCTTTAGCCTACCTGTGTAGTGTAGATGTTTGAGGCCCTGGATTCTCCTGGTGAGGAACCTTTGTGGTCTCTCCAGCGGCTGCATGTACTTTGTGAGGTACACGCCAAAAGGAGCATTGTACTCAATAATGGGTCTTATAAGGGATGAATACAGGGATGTTATGACCACCTTGTCCCTGGATGAGATACCCTTACTAATGACGTCGGCCATGTAGAAAGCTTTCCGTATAACCGAGGTAATATGCTGGTCAAAAGTTAGTTTGCTATCAACTTGGGTGCCCAAATCCCTCACGACTGATTGCTTGCTTAGGACCTTGTTATTAAAGTGATACTTTGTGGGGACATCACTCTCCCCAGAGGGGATTATGATGTATTTTTTGACATTCAGTTTGAGGCCATGTTTCTGACACCAGTCATTTATTTGGGTGAGACCCTCTTGGAGGCTGTCCACATCACTAGGGGAACTGATGACAGTGCCCCACTTGCAGTCATCTGTTGTAGACTTTGTCAGCCATAGCCCACTGGTTTTCACCTGCACCTCAGAAAAGACTGATCCCTGAGGTACATCACTCATTATGGGTCTACTGCTTGAGGTGGCGTCTGCTATTTTGACTAGCTGGGTTCTATCAGTAAGCCAGTTTGCTACCCATCTGGTAACATATGGATTGATGACTAGTTGAGAGAGTTTATTTATTATACCTGAGTGGGGAATAATATCGAAGGCTTTGGCCAGGTCAAGGAAGGTGGTGTGTACTGTCTTCCCCTCCTCCATGGCTTTGATGACTATCTCAAAGAAGTCGACCAAATTTAACAGGCATGACCTCCCCTTGACAAAATCAAACTGTGTGGGATCGAGTGTTTGGAGATTGCCAATGTCCTTGTTAATGAGGTCCATGATAATCCACTCCATGGCCTTGCAGATCAGGTTAGTTAGGCTGATAGGTCAATAATTTCCTGGATCGGTGGACGGTATCCTCCACTCAGCTGGGATTAAGCCAGTACTCAGGCTTTGGTTGAATAGGGTGCCTAATGGTCCTGCAAGTTCCTGCCTGAGTTCATGTAGGATGCAGCCTGGGATGTTATCGGGTCCCATGGAGGCTGTATTTTTTGCCTTTGAGAAGGCAGTGATGACTGCACACTAGAGATAAGGGGACAGGGGCAGGTGCTGGGAATATCCTGATTTACTGATGAGGGAGACAGAGCAGTGAAGTTTTCACTGAAGTCTCATGCGGCTCTGGTGGATCTAGATTTTTGAGGTGAAGCATATTCATCAAATCTGGGTTTGACATGGCCTTGTATGTCAGGCAAAGGTCACCTCTGAGCAAGCGGTGGCGACTGAATAGAGCCGGAGTTCCTTCAGTCGGGCAGCATAGGACAGATCTTTGAGACCCTTATCCTTTTGGTGAGGAACTTTGTGGTCTCTCCAGCTGCTGCAAGTGTCGGGTCAGATACATTCGAATTGGGCATTGTACTCAATCATTGGTCTGATGAGTGATGAGTAAAGGAGACCATGACCTCCCTTGATCTAGATGAGAATCCCTTCATGATAAGGTGGGCAATGTAGAAGGTCTTCCTAACTACTTTAGCTACATGGGTGTCGAATGACAGACTACAATCAACCTGGGTCCCCAAGTCCCTGATAACTTCTTCTGTGCTCAGTGGATTGCCACCTATTTGGTAGCTAGGGGTAACCTTGTTTTTCCCGAAGGGTATGACTATGCATTTTGGCATTTAACTTTAGGCCATGGCTCTGGCACCAGTTATCCGTTTCTGTGAGACCCTTCTGAAGGATATCTGTGTCAGATGTGTTTTCTACTATGGCTCCCAGTTTGCAGTCATCTGCAAACTTTGTCAGCCATAACCCTCCTGTGTTTGCTTGTACTTGGAAAAGTAGATGCCAAACAAGAGTGGGCCCAGGACTGAGCCCTGTGGGACCCCACTTGTGACAGGCTTTGAGTCTGACATGGCGCCAGCAACTCTGACCCTGTGGGTTCTGTCACTCAGCCAGTTTGCAACCCATCTTGTGATGTATGGGTTAACATTTAAGCTGCTGAGTTTTCAATGATACCCGAGTGAGGTATTGTATCGAAGGCCTTCGCCAGATCCAGGTAGGCTGTATGGACTGCCTTTCCTCATCAATGGCTTTGGTGACTGTTTTGAAAAAGTCAACCAAGTTTAAAAGGCATGATCTGCCTTTGACAAAACCAAACTGGGTTGGATCCAAGGTCTGCAAATTCTATGTCTTTATTTATGAGGTCCATTATGATCCTCTCCATGGCTTTGCAGATAAGGCTTGTCAAGCTAATAGGCGGTAATTTCCAGGGTCGGTGGAAGCTTACCGCCTTTGTGAAGTGGGACCACAGTTGCAGTGCGCCACGCCCTGGGAACATATCCAGCGGTAAGACTTTGATTAAATAGCTGTCCTACTTGTGGGTTTAATTCCTCATTGAGTTCGGGGAGCACACAGCCGGGGACACCGCCGGGTCCCATGGATGCTGTGTTTTTTGCTTTGGAGAGAGCAGTTTTAACTTGGGCGTTGGAAATGTTTGGGGGGCTGCAATCGTTTGGTATAGATATCTCTCCTTTGGGGAGGGGAGAAGTTTGCACTGAACCTGTCAGCCAGTATGTTGGCAATGTCTGTAGGATCAGTAATCTTCACATCATTTTTGACTAGTTCTGAGCATATCTGGGAGTTTCCTCCCAGGTTTCTAACATAGCTAAAGAATGCCTTATGATTGTCTTTGAGTCTTTAGCTATTTTTCTCTCAAAATTTGCTTTGGATGATTTTATGAGAGCTCTTAGTTTTTTACTTATAGTGATCAAGGGTGTCTTACCTTTTAAGGATTTTGCTCTATCTTGTAGTAGCTTTCTCCTTTTGTTGTAGAGTTTGTTTATGGCTGGGGTCCACCAGAGTGGACGCTTGCCTTGGTACAGAGAGTCTTTGTTTTGCTTGGGATTGCCTTATCCATGCAGTCCTGCAGGTGCTGGTAGAAGGCATTTGTGAGTGATTCAGCGGCTTGAGTACTGTTTTCCACGGCTCGGGGCCTTAAAGGAGACCACACTAGTCTTTAGAAGTGTGAAGTCGGCTTTAGAAGTTTTACTGTGGTCTTTTTATTTCAGGTGGGGTGGGATGAGGACCTCCAGCGAGATTAGTTTGTGATCTGATCTCACTAGTGAGGGGTATACTTCCGGTGTTGAACATTGTGCTCCCATGTTCGTGATGATGAGATCAAGTATGTTATCTCCTCTTGTGGGGATGATGACTAGTTGTTCCATGGCATTTGAGTTTATGAATTCCAGGAACTTTTGGGCTAGGGTGTTTGGGCTTGAGTAGTGTTCCCAGTCTATATTAGGGTAATTGAAGTCACCTAGTATGATGGTGTTTGGTGATACATTTATCCCTCTAGTGTTTTCAGGAAGGCCATGTGAGGTTCCTGAGTTTGTGAGGGTGGCCTGTAACATGCTACAATTTGCAGAGCAGTCTTGCCTATGGTTAATTGCACCTGGATGGTCTCCGATGCATCGTGCGTTGCCACCAGTCTTGAGGTGTGGGTGTCCTTGATGAATATGGATACCCCTCCTTTCTTGGTATTGTCCGGATTTTGGGAGCGGAACGCATGATATGAGGTAAAACCTGATAGTGCTGGGGTGCTCTCAGGAGCCTTGAACCAGGTTTCTGTCACAGCACAGACATCGATGTTCTCCATATTGAGAAGGGCCTCGAGTCGTGCATTTTGAGATTTAGACTTCTGGCATTGAGCAGCATTACCCTTAGTTTTTCCTTTTTGTGTTCTAGTGTGCTAAGTTAAGAATTTGAGCCTTGCCTAAAAAGTGCACTATGGGGGTGGCAAGAGCCTTTGCCAATATCCGGAATCCCAGGGTGACAGGTGCAAGCCGTCCCTTGAAGCAGCGTGGCTTGTCCAGCATGTCATCCCAGGCAGACAGACACTGGATCCCCTTTGAATGACACCAGTGGTTAAGCCAATTGTTAAAGCTGATCATCTTATCTCTGTATTGTGGCATCATTCTTGGTGAAGGTAGGATACTGCTCAAGGTCAGGGTCATACCTGCCTGGGCTACATAATCAGAGAGCTCCTCAATGTCTCTTTTCATGTAGTCCAAGGAGGTACGTCTCAGGTCGTTCACACCAGCATGGACAATGACTGAGTCATATTTGTACCTGCTGTTGTGAGACCTGAGTGCTTGCGTTATGTGGCGGATTCTAGCGCCCGACAGGCAGCTTACTGTGACCTTCTCCTTACTCAGTCTGGTGAGCGGAACGTCAGTGTGTCTGACTATGGAGTCACCAATGACTAGTGTGTCTGGCATTGTGTTTGGCCTTAACTGTGCTACCCACAGTTTGGGGTCTGAATGTATGATAGGATGAGTAACCTGGAATGGCTGGGACGCTCTCCGCAACTTTGAACCAGGTTTCTGTGAATGCACAAATGTCAGTGTCTTCCAGGGTTAAGAATGCTTGCGATGAGTGCAGTTTCATGTTTTGACTCAACCTTAATTTGCATTTTGATGACATTTTCATGTTGGTAGTTTTGACCTCATGGCATTGCCTAAAAAAGGCACTATGGGGGAGGCAAGAGCCTTTGTCAGAAGCCTGAAGCCCAAGGGAGACAGAATCTCTAACAAAGTATCATGGCTTGTAAATCATGTCATTCCAGGCTGTCAGGTACTGGATCCCCTTGGAATGACAACAGAGACTAAGCCAGTTGTTGAAGTCAATCATTTTCTTCAAGAGTTTTTCAAAACTCTGTAAATTTTAGTTTATTGCTTCAAGGTGACTATATTCACAATCAAATGGAAAGGTGAAACACGTGGGCCAAACAGTAAAGATGGAATGAAGAATTGCAATAAGTCAGAAGAGATGGACATTCATTTAGTGAAGCCAAAAAACACGTGCAACACATATCTCACAAAGCCAGTGTGCCGAACAGTCACAGCCCTTAAGGCTAAACAACACACCTGATACACTTGTAATAGGTGACTCTATCGTCAGGCACACTGACGTCCCGCTCACCAGGCTGAACAAGGAGAAGGTCACGGTGAGCAGCCTGTCTGGCGCTAGGATCCGCCACATAACACAAGCACTCAGGTCACTCCAAGGCAAGTACAAATATGACTCAGTCATTGTCCATGCTGGTGTGAATGACCTGAGACGTACCTCCCTGGACTACATGAAAAGAGAAATAGAGGAGCTCTCTGAGCATGTAGCCCAGGCTGGTGGTGTGAATGACCTGAGACGTACCTCCCTGGACTACATGAAAAGAGACATAGAGGAGCTCTCTGAGCATGTAGCCCAGGCTGGTATGACCCTGACCTTGAGTAGCATCTTACCCTCACCAAGAATGATGCCACAGTATGAAGACAAGATGATCAATTTCAACAATTGGCTTAAGTATTGGTGTCATTCAAAGGGGATCCAATGCCTATCAGCTTGGGATGATATGCACGACAAGCCACGATGCTTTGCTAGGGACGGCTTGCACCTGTCACCCCTGGGCTTTCGGATATTGGCAAAGGCTCTTGCTACTGCCATAGTGCCTTTTTAGGCAAGGCTCAAAAGACAAACCCACCTCCATAGGTATCACAAGGGATAAGAAACTAAGAGTAATGCTACTCAACGCTAGAAGTCTAAACCTCAAGATGCACGCCTCAAACTCTCCTTAGCATGGAGAACATCAATATCTGTGCAGTAACAGAAACCTGGTTCAGGGGTCCCAGAGCACCCCAGCACTACCAGGTTATACCTCATACCATGCTTTTCGCCCCAAAACTTGGACCGAACCACAAAAGGAGGGAGTATCGATATTCATCAAAGATACCCACACCTCCAGGTTGGTGGCAAAGCACGAAGCATCGGAGACTATCCATGTGCAACTAACAGTGGGTAAAACTGCCTTCCAGTTTATAGCCTGCTACAGACCACCCTCCCAAACCCAGGAACCCCACTCGGCCTTCCTGAGAACACTGCAAAATATGAAGGTCTCTCCGAACACCATTATATTGGGCGACTTCAACTACCCAAACATAGATTGGGAGCATTACTCTAGCTCCAACACCCTTGCCCAAAGGTTCCTAGAATTCATAAACTCAAATGCTATGGAACAACTTGTTACCACTCCCACAAGAGGGAAAACATACTGGACCTGATCATCACCAACATGGGGACTCTATGCTCCAGACCAGAAGTGTATCCCTCACTGGTAAGATCAGACCATAAACTGATCTCACTGGATATTCACATCCCGACCCCACCCCCTGCCCAGAAAACCACAGTGAAAAACTTCTCTAAAGCAAATTTCACACTCCTCAAAACCGAGGTGGAATCCTTCAAAGCCCCGGCCTGTGGAAAATACGGCCCAGACCGCAGAATCCTTTATAAATGCATTCTATGAACACCTTCAGGACTGCATGGATCATGCAATCCCAAATAAAACCAAGACCCAATCCTCCAAAGGCAGACGACCTGTCTGGTGGACCCCAGCCATAAACAAACTATACAATAGAAGGAGGAAGCTACTACATGATAGAGCAAAATCCCAAAAAGGGAAGGCATCTCTGATCAGTATTAGCAAAAAACTAAGGGCACTCATAAAATCTTCAAAGGCCAGCTTCGAGAGAAAAATTGCACAGGACACTAAGGATAATCACAAGGCTTTCTTTAGTTATGTTAGGAACCTGGGTGGGAATTTCCAGATATGCTCAGAATTAGTCCAAAATGACAAAAATACACTGATCCCACAGACATTGCCAACATCCTAGCTGACAGGTTCAGCAAACTTCTCCCTCCCACCAAAGGGCAAATATCTATCCCAGCAGAGTGCTGCCCCTGACATCTCAGATGCTCAGGTGGGAGCCGCCTCTCCAAAGCAAAAACACAGCATCAATGGGACCAGACGGTGTACCAGGCTGCGTCCTACATGAACTCCAAGAAGAGCTAAACCCAAACATAAAACTACTGTTCAATCTCAGCCTTACTACAGGATATGTACCCAAAGAGTGGTGTACAGCAACAGTGGTCCCTCTCCACAAAGGTGGTGCCTCAACGGACCCTGGAAACTATCGCCCCATAAGCCTGACTAGCTTGGTCTGCAAAGCTATGGAAAGGATCATCATGGACCTCATAAATAAAGATATTGGGGACCTACAGACACTGGATCCTACCCAGTTTGGCTTTGTTAAGGGCAGATCCTGCCTATTAAACCTGGTTGACTTCTTTGAAACAGTCACCAAGGCCATTGACGAAGGGAAGGTTGTCCACACAGCCTATCTGGACCTCGCAAAAGCCTTCGATACAATACCCCACTCGGGCATTATAGATAAGCTCACCAGCTTAAATATAAACCCCTATGTCACTAGATGGGTTGCAAACTGGCTCAAGGACAGAACCCACATGGTTAGAATTGCTGGAGCCATGTCAGACTCCAAACCAGTTACAAGTGGCGTCCCACAAGGCTCAGTCCTGGGACCTCTCTTGTTTGGTATGTATTTCTCGGAGGTACAAGCCAACACGGAAGGACTGTGGCTGACCAAGTTCGCAGATGACTGCAGACTGGGTGCCATAATCGACTCTCCAGCCGACACAAGCATCCTCCAAAAGGGCCTCATAGAAACAGACAACTGGTGCCAGAGCCATGGCCTCAAGCTAAACACCAAAAAGTGTATAGTCATCCCTTTGGCAAAAACAAAGTGCCCACAAATTACCACATAGGTGGTAATCCATTAAGTACAGAAGAAGTAATTAGGGACCTGGGGACCCAAGATGATAGCAATCTCTCATTTGACAACCACGTGGCCAAAGTGGTTAGAAAAACATTTTATATAGCCCACCTAATCATGAAGGGATTCACATCTAGATTGGGTCATCGTGCCTCTTTACTCATCCCTCATCAGGCCCATAATTGAGTACAATGCCCCTTTTGGGATGTACCTTACCAAACACCTGCAGCAACTGGAAAGACCCCAAAAGTACCTCACCAAGAAGATCAAAGGGCTCAAACAGATGCCATATGCTGCCCGGTTAAAGAAACTCCAGCTCTACTCAGTGGCATACCGCCTGCTCAGAGGTGACCTGTGCCTGATGTATAAGGCCATGTCCAACCCGGAATTAAGGGACATGCTGCACCTCAAAAAATCCAAATCCCATCGAGCTACACGCTCGAGAGACTTGAACCTCAGCACTGAAATAAATAGGACATGCTGGAGGGACAGATTCATAACCCAGAGGCTCCCTTCACTCTGGAATAAAATCCCAGTCCAGGTTAGGCAGAGTCCCTCATTGACTCTTTTCAAGAGGAATCTTGATGAGTGGATGGGAGATCATAGGTTTACCCCAGGTATCACTTCTGTGTCACTGTTAGACAGAGGCACAGTATACTAACCTCGAAAAAGGGCATAGCAAAATTAATTTAAAATGGGTGGCGAAAGCCAAACATACTCTGGCTAGGCTTATAAATGCCCTAGGGCAGATAGCCTAGTATGAACCTATGAACCTATGAACCTATGGACTATAGAAACACACCTTTGCAAGTTGTAGACCCCTCACCTTCGCACTTGCTGATGGGAGGAAGAGCATGATCCAAGGTCCCTAAAATGTGTGAGTTTCAGTGCCAGAAAGCAGAATGCAAGCCTCATGATCACTGAAGAAAGGACAGATGAAACAGAAGTGATACTATGATAAAAGTGCCTGAAACTTATCTCATTTACAAAAATGGGGAAAGAGTCACAATGACAGTAAATGAAAAGTTTTAGTAGAAATCTGTCATATTGCCATCTGTATTGTCATTACCACAGTCTGATATCACACAATGCTCAAGGAAAGCACATGCAGCTATACAAAATAAATTAATAAATTGTAGTCATCTGCAGATATCACCAAATCAAGGTTATTTTACAGGGAATTTGATTCCTGAGATGTCTGAGATGGCTTACATTCCCTGTGCAACTGCAGTAAGTAGTGATTCCTTACCTAGTGCAAATAGCCAAAATACCAAATATGACAGACACATAAACAAGCCATTCACAGTGACTTGCATAACATTTATTTATTGGTTTATTTGATGTGTATTGTCCCATGCCTAAGACCCACAGTGTAAGTATAAATAAAATGCACAAAGTATATAAATAGTACATACTTATAGATTACTGGTATACACTTATAGTCTTTCTTTTTTTTTTCTAGTAAAAGGAATAATGATACATGAGGACATGGTTCTACCTTACATAGTCGACAGTGCAGAACACCGACAACGCAGTCATCGACACCACATAATCGACAGTGCATAAACACGACACCTCACATGCCCGACAACGAAATAACCGACGGTTCACAAACACGAAACCTCATACGCTGCACACACCACAATAACAACAATCAACAAACAAAACACATCCCCTGTCCAAAAACCACACACACAACACAAGCACACCAAAATCCTTACAAACCCACACTAAACCTCACATACGCAACTATCTACAACCCTAACCTAAACCCTAACCCTAAGGTCCGTCACTATCGCACACTCAGCTAACCCGTGCCCTAACCCTAACTCACTTAACCCACCCCTAACCCAAAGACTTTCACTACCGCACACTTACCTAACCAGCTAACCTAACTCACTTAACCCGCCCCTAACCCAAAGACTTTCACTGCACACTTACCTAACCGGCTAACCCTAACTCACTTAACCCACCCCTATCCCCACAGACCGTCAATATCCACACTTACCTTACTCGCACCCTAACGTCCGTCACTACCGCATACTTACACGGCCTTTTCTCATGTCGGTATCCTCGGCGTCTGTGTTTTCATCCGTCGGTCTTCTGCATTTTCGATCTTCTGGCAATCACAATTGCATTGTCGATGTTCTGCACTGTCGACTATGTAAGGTAGAAGCGAGGGCATACATCATGTGACCCTGAACAAGTGGCATGTCTGTGTGAGTTTTGTGTCTTTATTCACTAGTCTTTATGTTTACTGTGGTACAGGTTGTGGTTATGCTTCAAGCAGAAGATGAATCTGGAAAACCCAACTCTTAATTAATTCACAAATGTTTTTCAGATTAATGATGGTATTCATATTCTTGGTATGCATAAATGGGCAAGGTGAATGCGCTAAACATGCTGCTATGCCTATATGCAAATGCTGTAAATCTGAATGAGCTGCAGTCGCTTTCACACTTGTGAAACCTGCAAAGAAGTGCCCATATAAACTGTGCAGAGCTGAAACTGTGTAAAGGCAGCTATGATGCGTGCAAGAATATGCATATCTTTTGCACATGCATGTAATTGCTGTACATGCCTGTAAGTTCTCAAGTAATTTCATATATTTTTGCCAATCTATGGTGAGCACCAAGTTGCACTAGTATTGAAAGGATTGACTGCAAGAACCTGCATGTATTGGAGCTCAGTGCAGCTGGCTGGCAGAATATAGCAACTATGGCAGGTTCACTATACTGTGGAAGTATCCTTTTATGGCTACCCATGTTTGGTCTTTTATAAGTATAGATAATATAATATTATATTGTAAGTATAGTAATCATAGGCTCATAAGATCATAGGAGGTCACTAGGCTAACACCCCCAGGGCCCTTACAAGCCTAGCCAAGTTCATCTCATGTTCTCAAGGGTGTCTTGTTTAAGCAGACACTAAAATCAGCACCTTGCATCCAAAGGGGACACAAGTAGAACCCAAGGGGTGAATTTCTTGTTACCCATCCAATCGTCCAAATTATGCTTAAATAGGGCCAACAAGGGACTTTGTTTGACATGAATAGGAAGCTTGTTCCAAAGGTAGGGCAACCTTGTCTCTCCAGCAAGTTCTGTTGATGTCACATACCAGGTTAAGGTCCTTTGAGTGAGTGATCCCATATTCCATTCGACTTGCGAATGTGCAGCATTTCCATTAAAGCTGGGTCAGAGATTGCTCTATATGCAAGGCACAGGTCACCTCTGAGCAGTCTGTATGACCCAGAGTAAAGTGACAATGATTTCATTCTGTCTCCATAAGACAGATCTTGAAGACCCTGCATTTTCTTTGTAAAGAATCTTTGTGGTCTCCAGTTGCTGCAGGTGTTTGGAAAGGAACATAGGGAACAAAGGGAGTGTTTCACTCTAATATTGGCTTGATGAGGGAAGAGTACAAAGGGTTATAACCTCTTTTTTTCTGGAGGCAATGCCCTTACTTATGAGATGAGCAATATAAAATACCCTTCTTACCACTGTGGAGACATGGTGATTGAAATTAAGGTTGCTGTCGACCTATGAGTCCAGATCTCTCACTACTGACTGTGTACTTAGGGTATTGCTATTGATGTTGTAGTTTGCAGGAAGATCACCATTGCCAAAGGGGATGATAATGCATTTTTTTGCATTACATTTAAGATCATGACTTTGGCACCAGTCATTAGTCTGACTAAGACCTTCTTGCAGGATGTTGACATCACTAGGAGTTTCAATGATCACTCCCAGTTTGCAGTCATTGGCAAACTTTGTCAGTCACAGTCTTTTAGTTTTAGCCTGTACGTCAGAGAAGTAGATTCTGAACAATGGGGGTCCAAGAACCAATCCCTGTGGAACACCACTGGCTATGGGTCTGCTGGAGGAGGTAGAGTCCCTTATTTTGACCATATGAGTTCTATCAGTGAGCCAGTTTGCAACCCGCCTAACAATATATGGGTTGGTACCCAGCTGGGTGAGTTTATCAATGATGCCTGAGTGGGGGATTGTGTCAAGTCCTTGGCTAAGTCTAGGTAGGCCATATGCACATATTTCCCCTCATCTAGGTCTTTGGTGACTGTCTCAAAGAAGTCCAGCAAGTTTAACAAGCATGATCTCCCCTTGACAAAGCCAGACTGGGTGGGGTCGAGCATTTGCAGATTTCCTATATCTTTGTTAATAAGGTCCATGGTGATTCATTCCATGGCCTTGCAGATAAGGCTGGTCAGGCTAATGAGTCTATAGTTCTCAGGGTCCATTGATGCACCCCATGGATGCACCCCCTTTGTGCAAAGGGATGACAGTAGCTGTTTTCCATACTGCTGGGACAAAGACAATTTTTAGGCTGTGACTGAAAAGTGTGTCCAATAGTGAGGCTAAGTCCTGTTTTAACCCATTTAAAACACAGCCCTGGATATTGTCTGGTCCCATACAGGCTGTGTTTTTGGCCTTGGAGAAGGGGTGTAAGACCTACTCCTCAGCGATACTAGGTGGGGGACAGGTGTTAGGGATGCTTTGGGGAATATGGGGCAGGGACAGGAGAATGAACTTTCACTGAACTTGTCAGCCAGCATGTTTGCTATATCCACAGGTTCTGTATATGTAGTACCATTAACTATGAGTTCCACGCAAATCTGGGCCTTACCTTTCAGGTTACAGATGTAACTAAAAAATGTCTTGTGGTTATCCTTAGTTAGGGAAGCTAATTTGGATTTGTAGTTAGCTTTGGAAGATTTCACCAGGAGTCTTATTTGCTTGTTTAAGTTGAGGAAGAAGTGTTTTCAGTTTTGAGACCACTCCTTCCTACTTTTAAACAGCAATTTCTTTCTCCTATTGTATAGCCTATTAATGGCAGTTGTCCACCAGGCAGGTTTGCTTTTCTTTGAAGATCTTGCTTTGGTTATATCAGGTGCAGCAGAGTCAATACAATTGTACAGGTGCTCATATATACCATCTGTGTATAACTCAGCATAGGTGTCTGTTCCATCAGTGGGGGAAGGGACTATGAAGCTATTTATGCTGTCAAGTAAGAGGTTATAATTGGCCTTGGAGAAGTTTTTTAGTCTAGTTGTTGCTAATTGGGGGGGGTCTTGTGTTATAGTTACTTCTAGTGAGACTGATTTGTGGTCAGATCTCACCAGGGATGGCCACATACTGGGGGTGATGCAACTGTCCCCCATGTTGGTGAGCACCAGATCCAGGATGTTTGAGCCCCTTGTGAGTGTATCAACCAGCTGGTCCAGGGTATTGGAGTTTGAAATTCCAGGAACCTTTGGACATGTGAGTTAGAACATGTATAATTTACCCAGGCAATGGATGGGTAATTAAAGTCACCGAAAACCAGGGTGCTTGGTTGTATCTTGACTGACTCAAGTAGATCGAAGTAGGCTGAGTAGATGCCCTGATTCATGGATGGGGTCCTACAAATGGCAATCGTCTGAAGAGGAGTCTTACCTATAGTCAATTGCACATGAAGTAATTCAAGGGAATCATGCTGTTAGAGGTATATTTGGCAGGTTTGTTTTTCCTTGAAGATCTTGCTTTGGTTATATCAGGTGCAGCAGAGTCAATACAATTGTACAGGTGCTCATATATAGCATCTGTGTATAACTCACTCAACTGTTTAAAATTTGTAGTATTTAACTGTATAACAACTAGTACCTGTATGTTAGCAGTCTAGTAATCTCTTGGAGCTTATCTCCCCGGGACTCTACTGAAAATGGACATAAATCCAGTTAGACTATCCCAGTCAACAAATGTAAAATAAAATAAATAAAATAAAATATTTATCTTTAATGAATATTGATGCACCACATATACATGAACATGTGGAAGGAAATGTAACCTGGTATAGCTGGGGTGCTCTCCACGGCCTTAAACCAGGTCTCAGTGACTGCACAAATGTCAGCATCTTCCAAGGTAAAGACTGCCTTCATTGAGTGCAGTTTCTGGTTTAGATTCCTAGCATTTAGCAGCATACCTCTGAGTTTTTGTAGAGAGTATTTTTTCGTTGGGAATTTTGTTCTTGTGACATTGTCTAAAAAGGCACTATGAGGGTGATAAGAGCCTTAGCCAATAAGTGAAATCCCAGGGGAGACAGATGAAGACCATCTCTGACACATGTCATCCCAGGCTGACAGATACTGGATCCCCTTTGAATGACACCAGAAACTAAGCCAATTGCTGAATCAATCATTTTCTGTTTGTACTGAGTTATCACCCTAGGTGAAGATAAATGCTGCTTAAGGCTAGAGACATACCTACCTGAGACACATAAACAGAGAGCTCAGTCATGTCTCTCTTCATATAGTCCAGTGAGGTACATCTCAAGTCATTCACACCAATATGGACTATGACAGAGTCATAACAGTGTCTGTTGTTGAGAGACTTGAGTGTGTGTATGTGATATGGTGGATCCTGGCAACTGACAGACAGTTGACTGTGACTTTTTCCTTATCCAGCCTGGTGAGAGTGACATCTGTGTGCCTCACAGTTGAGTCGCCTATGACCAAGATGTTTGTTTTTGTGTTATGCCTTAGGTCCTTGACTGGTGAGACACTGTTGTGTGATATATTATGTGTACTATGTCCTGCAGAGGATGTATTATGTGAATCGTGCTTGTATTTCTGTTTGGGATGTCTCTGATGTTTAAGTAAGGTTCTCATAAGGACCTCCAAATATGTAGATTTATGTGTTGTTGGTTTGGTAGGTGCAGGAAGTGAGGTGTACATGCTGACAACCTGCTTAGTATCAGATGAATTGACTGGTGAGTGAGAAAGTCTGGATTCTAGGTTCTTGATATAGATGCATCTCTCACATAATGAATTTCCGTGGACTAGAAGAAGTGGGTCATCAGTGTACATGAAGCAATTGCTACATTGCTTCTGGATGCCCATGTCAACCAGGGAGAGAGAAACTGGGAAATTGTCCATCCATAATATTAGTTAAGTTGATGTGGTCAGAAAACAGGATTAGGACAGGAAGCACCAGGTAAAGTAGATGACAGGAGAAGTGGACAAAAAATATGAAGGGCTAGTGGGTAGGATCTGTGTTAGTACCTCAGGAGCTTTGTAAATAAAACAACCAAACTGTAAGCAAGAGAAGCTGCACCAAAGTAATAGCGTAATCAGTAGTTTATTTCCGCTTTCGTCAGGAGCTTTGCTGAATGTACCACCTGTCAGTCAGGGACAATCGCGAGAACTCACCAATGGAGCACCAGCAGAGTACTAAGGGAAAATTTGCAGGCAGATGTGTTTGTGTCTATAACCGTCAATGATGCCAACCACTGCTTGGCAGTGCACAATGTGCAAACAAGCACAAACCTGTGCAAACACAGTGCTTATGTAGCAAATGAGAGCAAACTGATTTAAACAAATTAACCAATAAAATAGCTCAAAACTGAGCTCTGTTCTAGCAACCTTCAATCAGATGAGTTTTAACTGCACACTCCTGATACTAGGGTGCAGGGGAATCCTCTTCGACAAAAGATGGCCTGGTTTGATGCTCAAGTTATATAAACAGAACTAGATTCAGCAGGTCTGAATCGAGTCAATATTACAGCAAACAAAGTGCAACAATTTCAGAAAAAAAAACTGTTCAAATAAGCAGTGATATGATACAAATGCAGATCAAAACTGCAATACAGAGTGAAAAATTCTACTTAAGTTTTGCAGAGATAAGCATATGCTTTGGATTGATCAGATAATTACAGCAGAGCAGTAGCTGGTTGCCAAACTCTGTGGAGCTTTGCTAAAGCAAGCACAAACCCAGTGCTTATATAGCAAGCAAGAGCAAACTGATTTAAACAAATTAACCAATACAAAAGCTCAAAAATAAGCCCGGTTCCAGCCACCTCCAGTCAGATGAATTCTAACTGCACACTCCTGCCACTAGGGTGCAGGGGATCCCTCTCCAACAAAAGCTGGCCTGGTTTAGTGCTCAAGTTATACAAACAGAACTAGCTTCAGCAGGTCTGAATCTAGTCTATGCTACAGCAACAAAGTGCAACAATTTCAGAAACAGTTCAAATAAGCAGGCACAATAAGCCTTCAACCAGCAACTCCCAGCTCAGAAGAGCAGAGGCTATGCTCTCCTCCCACAAGAGTGTAGACCACAAGCCTTCTTAATGTAAAATAACTGCCTGAAGCCCAAGTGCTTAAACAAGAACTAAGACACTTTTAGAATAACAGACACACTAAGCCTTCAACAAGCAATTCCCAACTTAGAAGGATGTAAGCTACCTCTCCCACCAGAAGAGTGTAGTCTTAATGTAAAACAACTGTCCTGAAGCCCAAGTGCTTAAACCAAAACAAAGAGGCATAGAATAACATTTACAGTTTAATCAGGCTACTAACAAGCAGTAATAAATGCACCAGAATAAATACAATTGAACACTTTTAGGAACAAGCAGCAAAAGCAAAATAAAGTAGGGAAAAAAACACAAATTCAGTAAAAGTAGCTGAAAAAAATGCATTTTCTTAAGTTAAGTGGGAAGGGAAGAAACACAAGATAATTCAAGGTTAAGAAATTAAGGGATGGACCTTCCCAAATGATCTTTATGTACTCAGTAGAATGATCCTTAGAGATGGGACTGAGAAGAGTGTCCAAAATCAGATTTATAGTAGGGGCAGGCACTTCAAAAGCTATCATGTTTAAAAATACAAAAAAATAAAATACAGACAGAGATCAGCAATATTCAGGCAAAGTACAGCAAGCAAGCCAAACAAGCACTTCAGCTAAATCAAGATATTTCTAGCTAAATGATGAATGCTAGTTCTCAGCTCATCCCACTAATTAGCTGATGATATTCACTGTTTGCAAATGAATTTGTTGCTAACTTTTCTAAGTGACCTTAGTAAAGACCTCTTAAAACTTCAACAGAACAGAAAATTTAAAGCAAAATGAATGTAATACAAGAATAAGATACAAAATAGAAGTGACCAAACTTTAAATGAAAATCTTCAATTTAAATTAAAATGCAGACAGAGATCAGCAATATTCAGGCAAAGTACATCGAGCAAGGAAACAAGAACTCCAGCTACAGATATTTCTAGTTAAATGAGGAATGCTATTTCTCAGCTCATTCCACTAATTAGCTGATGTTATTCATTGTTTGCAAAGGAATTCTTTGATAACTTTTCTAACCGACCGTAGCCAAGATCTCTTAAAGCTCCGACAGAACAGAAAACTTAAAACAAAAAAAATGTAATACAAGAATAAGGAAAGCACTTCTAAGAAAAACACTTCCATTCAAAATAAAATACAGACAGAGATCAACAATATTCAGGCAAGATAGAAAAGTAATGAAAGGGGAGAGAGCAGACAAGGGAGAAACAGTAGGTTGACATAAGAAGGTTGTCCTAGAAGAGGTGGGAGAGGATTATCAATTCTTTTTTGGTAGGGTCAGGCCCCTTTTTTAATATATCGATAGACAGATAGAGAGATAGCTAGATAGATATAGATATATAAGGGAAGATGGGGAAGGAGAAAGAATAGTGAAGGAAGGAATGAGGTTTAGGGCAGAAACAAGGGCATTCACAAAACCATGAAAAGACAGGCAGAGTCGGTAGTTACACACTTGATTGGGTTCACAAAAAGAAGGTGAAACAGATAAACATAGGATGGACACACAGACGGTGGGGGATAAAGGGGTACACAGGACTTCTACCATCATCACTCCAATTTGGAGAGTCTCATAAGAAGCCCTGGCCTGAAATTCCAGAGTTGGGGACTTTATTTGTGTGAGGACTGAGGCTTCCTGTGGCTTGGTGGCTGGAACTGATCTGTTCAGAGAGTCTTGCACACACTGTAGGAGGGTGTGGCATAGGTCCTGCCACTTGTCCATAACCCTCTCTACTACAGCATCCACCAGGTCCTGGAGCTCAGACTGCCCATCAAGTTTGGAGACAGTGAGAATCGAGTCTTCACCCACTGGACTGTCATTACTGTCACCTTACTCCACTTGTGGCTGGAATGCTTGATGTCTCCTCCTCCTTGTCCTCCTATGGTCCATGAGGGGCAGCAGCCTCTCTATCTAGCATAGGCATACACCAATGATGTGGTGCATGGCCCTATACACTATCCCTGGCAACTCAATGTGGGTGATGAAATCACTGCCTCCTCCACTGCTCCTGGTGGGAACCACTCCACCAGCTTCCAGGGCAGGACTACCTAATGGTGCAGGTAGTACAGGGGAAGCAGAGGCAGTGCTGCCAGGTTGGCCTGCAGACGTGCTGGAGAGTGATGCTTGAGCAGGTGGAGCAGGGATAGGCTGATCCACTGGGGCTGGCCTACCTTGCTGTGCTGCAGAGCATTTAGTGATGTGGTACACATGGATGACATGAAAACATTTTGACAGCACATAATAGAAAATAAAAAAAGAGAGATAATGGTTGGAGTGAGAGAAAAAAGAGATAAAATTAGTACCATCACATGTAACATACAGTGCATTAATACAATTATACAACTATTTTATCTTAAGGATTACATTTAAGTATACCTCCTAACAGATACACACTACAAACTGCTGAAAGTAATCCTTGAAATGTGTCTATATTGTACATATGCATGTTCCAGTTATACAAATTACAGTTTACAGCAGGGAATTTGTGCTACTGGTATAGAGTTTTTAATTTAATGTAAATATTATTAAAGAAATAACAGTATTGTATTGTTGTGACTTGTGGTATTTGAACCTACAACCTCTGACTACAGTCTAATATTGGACTCTTACAATTGGTTTGTACTACAGACTAATGCATGCATACTTGCTTTTACAGTTGGGATATGAATGCTGAATTTGATAGAATTCTATAAAATACCAAAAAAGCTACCTTTAACTTTTAATGCCACAATAGCACTTCACTTTGCTGTATACATACCACTTGTTTCCCTCAGTCTCTTCAATCGAGCAACATGAGCCTGCACATTGAACTCACACTTGCTGCCAGCTGGGGAAAGAACATAAAAGAACAGTACAATGATTATGCTATCGGAATAACTTGACAAAAACTACATTTCACTCTGATCGAAAAGGGACTTTTGAATGTCGCACTTGTAGAGCATGCAAATATATTCTAACAAACACCTCATTTCTGCAACCCAGTACTGGTGTTGTAATACCAACTGTAAGAGTAAAAATCTAGTTTATTATGCAGACTCTACTGTCTGCAGTGCCGTTTATGTCGGCAAAATGAATCACATGCTAAAAGAAAGGGTTATGGAGCATATAAATGATATAAATAAAAAAAAAACTAGCCAATGCCCTGGCCAAGCATTTAATGGAACAAGGTAGTGATCACTCATTCAAGCTTTTTGTGCTGGAGCTAACTTCACTGAATGTGCGGGGTGGAGATCAGAATAATATAACACAATGCCATGAGCTACATTGGATACTACTTCTACTACAAGCACACCTTCCACCAGGATTGAATGGGACAATTTCATTGAAGCCAGTATTGAAATCTCACCCCCTTTGTCATTGAATTACACATTTGGGGGCTTGGCTCATAATGAACACTTAATTGGATGATTCATTTATGAGTCAGCTGACTACATGAGTTTTAGTTACTGGACCTTGTTATATTTTTAAATGCTCTTTCTTTAGTGTTTTTTATATCATCTGAAGAAGCAGATTGAATATCTGTGAAAACACTTACCTTTTATTTTACATTTTCCGTTTTATTAAAGTTTATAGTTTATTTTCATCCATGTTGATTGGAGTTTTATTTATTTTCTTAGGATATTGTGATTCCACCAGAGTGGCTTGTCTTTTGAGTTTGTCGTATTCTTAATATGAGTGGGAACAGCTCACTGTATACAGCTATCAATATGTCTGTACAGAGATTTTGTAAATAGCTCAGTGTATTCTTTGGTGTTTATTGAGGGTGCTTGTAATTCATCCAATGTGTTACTTAGTAGACAGAGGTTAACCTTGGAATAGTTCCTAAAGGTTTTTGGTTTCTCTGGATCCCAGATTTAATTTGTATTTCACGTAATGCTGCCTTATGGTCAGATCTGACAAGTAAAGACTTTACACTGGATGAGGAACATTGGCCCCCGATGTTCATGAGTACAAGGTCAAGGATGTTTGTACCCCTGGTAGGAGAATAGACCAACTGTTCCAGGATGTTGCTATTAACAAAGTTTAGGAATTGTTGGGCTTTTGCATTAGAAGCAGGATTCCCAATCTGTAGAGTGGTAGTTGAGATCCCCCATGAATATCATATTGGGTTGAATGGTGAGGGACTCTAGTACAATGAGATAGATAGAGTGGGTTTCCTGGAACATGGAGGAAGATCTATATGTTGCAATGATATGATATGACAATCTGTTTATGATGAGTTGCACATGTATGAGTTCTAGTGGGTCATACACTTTAACTAGTCTGGATGTGAGATTGGTCTTAATATAGACTGACATTCCTCTACCTTTAGTTTCCTCCTGTGCAGTAGCTGGTCTAAAGGTGTGAAAGGCATTATAACCTTGCATTGCTGGGGTACTCTCAGTGACTTTAAACCATATCTCTGTTACTATTCAGATGTCTACACTTTGCAAGGCTTGCAAATAGTGGAGTTTCTTGTTAAGACTTCTGGCATTGAGCAGTACCATCTTCATATATTCCTTCATAGGTTCAGTTAAGTCTGTTGCAAACAGAAAGATAGACCACCCAATCAGTATAACAGTTAGCAAATATGTTGTCAATTTTCTTTCAGAAGTGCCAAAACTTTAGGTCGTCATTTCAGCTACTATAAACATAATTTATCTGGTTTAAGTATGATTTAGGGTACACTGGATGGCACTAAATTGGTTGGTTGATTTCCCTGCAGTCATTGCTCATTTTGTAAACACATCTGTCAAAGAAAGGAATTTACTAGTAAAAATACACCCCAGATGTTTAATATCAACATATTTGCCAATTGTAGTATTGATTGGGTGGCCTGTCTTGCTGTTTGCACATGTTCAGCATTTTATATAGGTCAAACTTCCAGACCAATGAGGCTACGTATATCAGAACACCTGAGTAATATGAGAAATAAACATTCTACAAATGCTTTATACAGGCACACTGTTAAACATGCCACTGCTAAATTTCACTTTATAATCATTGACAAAATACATGGCAATAGGAGTTGTAAGGCTGGATGGCATAGTATTTTAAATAAGAAAGAGAAAGCTTGGACTGTAAGACTGGGGAGATTATTTCCACCTGGTTTGAATGATCATTTGTGAATACAATGTTGATTGGTTGGTTTACGATGGCTGTTTGAAATTTACCCATATGTATGGGATTTCTAACTACAGTTTTTTGCACATTGATAAAGGTTTTTGGGCCGAAACTGGTCTGTGGACTGTGGTTTGACTTTAATAAAGTCTTATTTCCTCTCACACCAGTGCTGGCTGTTTTTAGGTTTGCTGTTTCATACCTACCTGAGACACATAATCAGAAATCTCAATCATGTCTTGCTTCATACAGTCAAGGGAGGTATGTCTCATGCCATTAACACCCACATAGACTATTACAGAGTCATACTGGTACCTGTGGTTCAATGGCCTGAGTGCCTCTGTGACTTGACGGATCCTAGCCTCAGAGAGACATCTAACTGTGACTCTCCTTACACAGTCTGGTGAGGGGGACATCAGTGTGCCTCACTATAGAATCACTAATGACCAGGAAATTTGGCTGTGTGCTGATTTGCCTTAAGGCCTTAGCAGTGGAGGCAGTGTTATTATGTTTAGCTGCAGGTGATGTTTTAACAGAGTGTTTATGTGATGGCTGAGAACCCTTTCTTTGATTGTACTGTGCAGGAGGTCTTAGTGTTTTGGGAAAGTTACCCATAAGTGCCTCAGCATAAGTAGTTTCATGTATATGTCATTACCCTGTGCAGTAGTTATGGTGCAAGTGTCACTGACAGCCTCTATAGGATTATTTTTGATTGTATGAGAAAGTTTTGCCTCCAGCATTAAAGTATATTTACACCTCTTGCATACACTATCTGTTTCATTAAGAATAAGTGGGTTGTCAGTGTAAATGAAGCAACTGCTACAATGCCTCAGAAAACCCATCTCAAACAGAGTGGCCACAGATAGAGTCAGGAAGTGTATATCCATAGCCACTGATCTACTAGGATGGAGTGAGGAAAACTGAAATATTGAACAAGTCAATAAGACAAGCGACTTGAGGAGCAACACTCAGCTATGAACAAACTAGATGCTCTAGCAGTTAAAAAAATCTGTCCAGACAGTAATACCACAAGATTGCAGACCACAGACAGAATAAAGACATTTAGAATAACAGACACAATAAGCCTTCACCAGCAATTCCCAGCTCAGAAGAGAGAAGGTTACCTTTTCCTCATACTAGAATGTAGACCACTAACCTTACTAAAGTAAAATAACTGGACTGGGGCCCAAGTGCTTAAATCAGAACAAAGACACTTAGAATCGAATTTTGAATTTTTTTGTGGTGTCTTATAAACAAATAGCTTATAAACAAAAGGATTGTGTCTAGATCTTGGGATGTCATTATCCCCCTTCACGCAGTCCTCATTAAAATAACTGAAAATAATGCTCTTTTGGCATGCATCTGTCAAGACACATGCAGCAACTGGAATGCCCGCAGAGATACCTTACTAATAGGATACAAGGCCTATACAACATGTCCCACATGGACGACTCAAAGCCCTGCCACTATGTCTGGTATCTTACAGACTGCTAAGAGGTGACCTGTGTCTGGCATACAAGGCATCCTCTGACCCAATACTTATGGATTTACTGTACATTAGCAAGTCATATGGCATCAGAAATACTTGGTCTAGGGATCTAAACCTCCTCTGAAACATCAACAAAATGGTTTAGAGGGACAGGTATATCTCGAAGAGGATGCCACTGCTGTGGAACCACCTCCCCATTCATATAAATCAAAGTTCATCACTGTTCATGTTCAAGTGCAACTTGGATCTATGCATGGGAAACAGAACATTTACCCCAGGAATGCCCCAGTACTACTAATGGAAAGAGGTAGTTCTTAAATGCTTTATCTTATGCATAGGTCCCCTCAAATTATCTATGGTATGGTCTCAGTTATTCTCATTAGGCATAATATATAATTATCAACCACTGGTTGCTTAAAGTCAGTCTTTAACCAAATGGGATAAGTTAATTCAAGAACAAAAAGGGAAACTGGTTAGGCTTAAAACTGTCTGCAAGGACAGATAGCCTAGTACTTATCTATGAACCTGTGGCTATAACCTGAGTCATGTATACTGTACAATACTCAATATGTTTTGTGGCATCTGTGCCGCTAAATGTGTCATTTCCTCTCTATATAGTACTGAAGATATTGTTATGGATTTTATTTTGACTGTGCTACACTTTCACATTGCAGCAAACAAGCATTGCTATAGCACACAACTGTCAGCTAAGCATCTTCCTATTACTATATTGAAGCTACTGGTTAGGCTTAAAATTGTCTTCAGGTTCAGCAAGCATATTACTTACCTATGAACTGTGGCTGTAACCTGAGACATTTACTTTGTATAATACTATGTGTTTTGTGGCATTTGTGCCTCTAAATGTCTCATTTCCTCACTCCTTCTTCTTCTTCTTTCGGCTCTTCACGGTTAGGCGTTGCCACAGCGGATCACCTATCCACTCATGATTGGCAGTGGAGTTTTACAGTGTCAAGTTGCCAGCCCAGCACCCAACCTTCCACAGAAGGCATACACATGCATGCACCCATGCCTAGGGCCAATTTAGAGTGTCCAATCCACCTACAGCATGTCTTTGGGATGTGGGAGGAAACCAGGGCACCCAGAGGAAACACACACAACCACAGGGAGGACATGTAGACTCCGCACAGAAGGCCCCCCAGCTGAGGATCAAACCGGAGAACCTCTTGTTGTTCATAGGTTCATAGGTTGATACTAGGCTATCTGCCCTAGGGCATTTATAAGCCTAGCCAGAGTGTGTTTGGTTTCGCCACCCTTTTAGATTAGTTGATTGTGCCTCTGTATAGTAGGTCACAGAAGATAGCCCTTTTAAGGTTAGTTTACTGTGCCTCTGTCTAGTAGGGACACAAAAGAGATCCCAGGGGTAAGCCTACAATCTCCCATCTACTCGTCAAGATTTCTCTTGAAGAGGGTCATTGAGGGGCTCTGCCTAACATGGATTGGGATTTTGTTCCAGAGTGAGGGGAGCCTCTGGGATGTGAATCTGTCCCTCCAGCATGTCCTATTTATTTCTGTACTGAGGTTTAAGTCCCTGGAGTGTGTAGCTCTAAGGGATTTGGATTTCCTGAGGTGGAGCATGTCCATTAATTCTGGTTTGGACATGGCTTTATACGTCAGGCACAGATCGCCTCTGAGTAGGCGGTAAGCAACTGAGTAGAGCTGGAGTTTCTTTAGCCTAACTGCGTAGGGATCTGTTTGAGTCCCTTGATCCTCTTGGTGAGGTACTTTTGGGGTCTTTCCAGTTGCTACAGGTGTCGGGTAAGGTACATCCCAAATCGGGCATTGTATTCAATTATGGGCCTGATGAGTGATGAGTAGAGGGGCACAATGACCTCTCTTGATCTAGATGTGAACCCTTTCGTGATAAGGTGGGCTATATAGAAGGTCTTTCTAACCACTTTGGCAACGTGATTGTCAAAGGAGAGATTGCTATCTACTTGGGTCCCCAAATCCCTAATTACTTCTTCCAGATTAATGGATTACCACCTATGTGGTAATTTGTGGGCACTTTGTTTTTCCCAAAGGGGATGACTATGCACTTTTTGGCATTTAGCTTTAGGCCATGGCTCTGGCACCAGTTATCCATCTCTGTGAGACCCTTTTGGAGGATGCTTGTGTCAGTCGGCGAGTCAATTATGGCACCCAGTTTGCAGTCATCTGTGAACTTGGTCAGCCATAGTCCTCCCATGTTATCCTGTACCTCAGAGAAATATATACCAAACAAGAGAGGTCCCAGGACTGACTTGTGGGATGCCACTTGTAACTGGTTTAGAGTCTGACATGGCACCTGCAATTCTGACCATGTGGGTTCTATCCCTGAGCCAGTTTGCAACCCATCTTGTGACATAGGGGTTGATATTTAAGCTGGTGAGCTTATTTATGATGCCTGAGTGGGGTATTGTGTAGAAGGCTTTTGCGAGGTCCAGTAAGGCTGTGTGGACTACCTTCCCTTCATCTATGGCCTTGGTGACTGTTTCAAAAAAGTCGACCAGGTTCAAGAGGCAAGATCTGCCCTTAACAAAGTCAAATTGGGTAGGATCCAGTGTTTGGAGGTTCCCAATGTCTTTGTTTATGAGTTCCATGATGATACACTCCATAGCTTTGCAGACCAGGCTAGTCAGACTTATAGCACGATAGTTTCCGGGGTCCGTTGTGGCACCACCTTTGTGGAGTGGGACCACTGTTGCTGTACATCATTCCTTAGGTACATATCCTATAGTAAGGCTGAGATTGAACAGTGGCTTTATGTGAGGGTTCAGTTCTTCTTGGAGCTCATGTAAGACGCAGCCCAGGACACCGTCCAGTCCCATTGATGCGGTGTTTTTTGCTTTGGAGAGGGCAGCTCTCACCTGTGCATCTGTGATGTCAGGGAGGCTACACTCTATTCGTATAGACATTTGGTCTTTTGATGGGGAAAGGGGGGAGAAGTTTGCACTGAACCTGTCTGCCAGGATGTTGGCAATGTCTGTGGGTTCAGTGTATTTTTTGTCATTTTGCACTAACTCAGAGCATATCTGTGAGTTGCCACCCAGGTTCCTGACATAACTAAAGAAGGCCTTGTGATTATCTTTAGCGTCTTGTGCAATTTTTCTTTTGAAGGTGGTCTTAGATGATTTTATGAGGGATCATAGTTTCTTGCTAGTACTGATCAGAGATGCCTTCCCTTTTTGGGATTTTGCTCTATCATGTAGTAGCTTCCTCCTTCTGTTGTATAGCTTATTTATGGCTGGGGTCCACCAGACAGGTCTCCTGCCTTTGGAGGAGTGAGTCTTGGTTTTATTTGGGTAGCACAATCCATGCATTCCTGTAGGTGTCCATAAAATGCTTTTGTAAAGAATTCTCCGGTTTGGGACGTATTTTCCACTGGCCCGGGGGCTTTGAAGGATTCCACCTCAGTTTTCAGAAGTGTGAAGTTTCCTTTTGAGAAGTTCTTCACCGTGGTTTCCTTGGCTGGGGGTGGGGATGGGATATGGATGTCCAGTGAGATTAATTTATGGTCAGATCTTACCAATGAGGGGTATATCTCTGGTATAGAACATAGACTCCCCATGTTGGTGATGATCAGGTCCAATATGTTTTCCCCTCGTGTGGGAGTGGTGACCAGTTGTTCCACAGCATTTGAGTTTATAAATTCCAGGAACCTTTGGGCTAGGGTGTTGGGGCTTGAGTAATGCTCCCAGTCTATGTTTGAGTAGTTGAAGTCACCCAATATAATGGTGTTTGGAGAGATCTTCATATTCTCCAGTGTTTTCAGGAAAGCCGAGTGGGAATCCTGATTTTGAGAGGGTGGTCTGTAACATGCTACAAACTGAAAAGCAGTTTTGCCCACTGTTAGTTGCACATGGATGGTCTCCAATGCTTTGTGCAACGCCACTAACCTGGAGGTGTGGGTATCTTTGATAAATATGGATACTCCCCCTCCTTTTGTGGTTCGGTCCGAGTTTTGGGGCCGAAAAGCATGATATGAGGTATAACCTGGTAGTGCTGGGGTGCTCTCTGGGGCCTTGAACCAGGTTTCTGTCACTGCACAGATATCAATGTTCTCCATACTGAGGAGGGCTTTGAGTGCATGCATCTTGAGGTTTAGACTTCTGGCGTTTAGCAGCATTACCCTTAGTTTCTTATTCATTGTGTTGTCTATGGAGGCGGGTTTGTCTTTTGAGCCTTGCCTAAAAAAGGCACTATGGGGGTGGCAAGAGCCTTTGCCAATATCCGAAAGCCCAGGGGTGACAGATGCAAGATGTCCCTAGCCAAGCAACGTGGTTTGTTGATCATGTCATCCCAGGCTGACAGACACTGGATCCTCTTTGAATGACACCAAAATTTTAGCCAGTTGTTAAAATCGATCATTTTGTCTTTATACTGTGGCATCATTCTAGGTGAGGGTAAGATGCTGGTCAAGGTCAGGGTCATACCGGCCTGGGCTACATGATCTGACAGCTCCTCTATGTCTCTTTTCATGTAGTCGAGGGAGATACGTCTCAGGTCATTCACACCAGCATGGACATTGACTGAGTCATATTTGTACTTGCTTTGGAGTGACCTGAGTGCTTGCGTTATGTGGCGGATTCTAGTGCCCGACAGGCAGCTCACTGTGACCTTCGATTTGTTCAGCCTGGTGAGCGGGATGTCAGTCTAGGAATGACCTATTATGAGTGTATCAGGTGTGTTATTTAGCCTTAAGGGCTGTGACTGTTTGGCACACTGACTTTGTGAACTATGTGTTGCACGTGTTTTGTTTTGGGGTAGCATTTGCTTGGATGTCTGCTTTGGAGGTCTCTGCTGCTTAGGCAAATTTTTATTTAGAGCCTCCGAGTATGTTTTTGTGTGTTTATGTGTTTGGTTTGTTGTTGTGGTAGGACTATGTGAGACTGGATTTGTGTTGTGTGAGGTTACCTTCTCCTCCTGTCTCGCTACACCAGTTTTGAGTTGAGAAAGCTCAACCTCCAGTTTGGCTATATGGTTGCATCTCTCACATATATTTGAACCTGTTTGGAGGAGGAGAGGGTTGTCCGTGTACATGAGACAGTTGTATCATTGCCTCAAGATTCCCAGATTCACCAGCTGGACTGGAGAGGAAACCATTAACTGACCTTTGGACATGCTAGAATAGTATAGGGAACTCCTTTATCACTGAATCAAAATGGACCAATAGGGGACAAGGTAATCATAGTGAGTAAATGAGGATGTAGTGCTTTTAGTTTACTAGTGCTAAATTGTAAGATTGCTTTTTTGGGCAAGTGCAGGGCTTTAGAATAAGAGTAGGGTATTTAACTTTAGAGATAGAGCAGTTCTAAGGGAAAAGGTGAAGAGCAGAGTTTGTGGAGCCGGGAATAGTTTAAATCCGATTAACCAGCACTGCAATGCTGCGCTACGCACACAATCGCGCAAAGCCGCGCTAAAGTGGGTTTTTATGCAGGGAACTTTAAAGAGCTAGAAATGGCCCAAAACGGCCGATTAACTACAAGATTCGTGTGCTGAGGTCACTCCTTCAGGGACAGATAGGCTGCTCAAGGCTCCCCACTCTCACTGGTGAGCAAAGAAACTTCCTTCAATCCAAGTAAGGAAATGGGAAATGGAGGGTTGGCAAATTAATTTTCAAACCAACGCAAGGGTACATTCAAGTGTGGGGCCCGTTCACAATGTAACAGTATTTCACAAACTGAGAAAATATTTGTTTCGGCTAGGAACAGATGGATTACAGCATCTTCCTACTCCAATTACAACAAACAAGGGCTAGTATATATTGCCATCTGTCAGATATGCGAAGGGTTCTATGTCGGACAAACTGAGAGACATCTAAAACGTAGAATATATGAGCACATGTACGAAATCCAAAAACAAAACTCTAAAAATGCTCTATTCAAACATACTTTAGTTTGTAATCGAGCTAAGTTTTTGTTTTTTGAAACCCTTCCCAGGAAAGCGAGGAGTGGCCCTTGGGAAACTAAATTGGAGTACCGAGAGACGTATTGGCAAATAATATTAGAAGCCAACTGGACACCAGGATTAAATGACAATATATCTATTGTTCCCCTCCTTAAGCTAAGAGCAGTTAAGTTGTGAAACACACACATTAATAAATATACAGGCTTTTTATGTTGCTCTTTTTTCTTATGTTTCTCAATGTTTTAATAAATAATTTTCATATTAATGTTCATTCCAAATATGTACCAAGTACACACTGGATAAATTTTATGCATTAGTATTTTACATCTTATTAAATACAAAATACACGTTTGTGGCACACTAGGTATTTTTATACAAATGTGTATATAACATGTGAATTTATGGTTTATTTTGTTTGATATACCTTTAAACTAGGTAGCTAGTTGGGGTTTATTAGTTAGTGAGTTATTATTCATTTTTTATCATTTCTAAATATTAAATAATCAAGTTATATATTATTGTCTTCTAAACAATATCCACCAATTTTTTATACTTTATATTTTGTATTGTATTGTTTTATGTTGGTATGGAAGTCGCACTGGCTGGTTTGCTATATTATCTATGCACACATTATACCTTGTTGCTTTAATAGATAATTGCTTATTAATTAACTTATTTAACACTTTATGGAATTGGTATTTATTTAAATGGTCCCTTGAATTACACCTGTATTATCTGAAGAAGTCAGAGAGCTTTCTCCGACGAAAACATGTTTAACTGAGTTACAGCTGGCTTTAATATCTACTTTCAATAAACCTTGTGTGGTTACGGTTTCTGCCTCTGACTGAACTTTTTGGTGCATCGTTTTGGGTATTTTTCAGTCGTATTTCTCCTTTTTGGTTGTTCTTAATGCTAAGTCTGTTTTCATCAGTGTTGTGCTATAAAATTTGAAATTAAAGCTTTACATTATATCCAAATACCTGCTATCATTGCAGAAGTAAAGCAGAAAACAGTATTCACACTGAGAGGTTTGAAAAGTGTTTATGGTAACTGGGGAGAAATAGCCAAGTAATGGGACACTGGAATGGCTGCGGGGGAGGGGGTTGTGTATGGGGGTGGGGTGCCTCTGTATGAGGGGAGGCTAGATCCATGACCCTGCCTAGGGCCCTATTTGACCATGATCCAGCTGTGCGTGTTTTATGAAATGGGTGTAAGTGCTGACAACCCAGGTTATACTACTAATAAGTCTGAATGAGAGGTTGTCCTCTAAGGTTAGTAACTGCTTGCACCTCTCATATATAGATTCATCTAGTGGAAGAAACAACATGTTGTCATTAAAGCATGAGGCATGCAAATGTAGCACATTCACTTCTAGCCAGTATTAATCTGACAGTACCCACAGCAAAAAACTAAAAAAAAAAAAAGTTACCCACCCTCAAGGTGTTCATAATTCATAAAGACATAGACATTTATAACTATTGAAGTGTTTCCAATACACCAGGCTGGCGGCACAGAGAGAATGAGAGATAAAACCCTGGCTTCAGCCAAGATGACCTAAGACTGATTAACAGCGTAAGTGTTTGAATGAGATGGCGGGGAGGAAGGCATAACATCCAAAGAGGGGAGGGGGCAGAGTCAGTCATGGGCTTAAGCTGTCTTTTGGAAGAAGGAGGTAGGCCCATGTTCTGAGGATGTTTGTGGTGTGGCACAGCAAGACCCCAACCAGTAATAGTCTTCATTGAGCAAGTACACAGGAGCATGCACTTGAACAGAGAAAGCATTGTGGCTCCCACAATTATGCAAGTTGCATATCCCCCTGCCAAGGGGATGGATTAGGCTAAACTACAAAATGTCTTCATTGCCATGGTCCTAACAAGAACACAAGCAACCCCCATTATTGCCTGAATGATGCCCCCCCCCCCAAATTGCACTGAAAAAGCAATTATCTCAAGTTCAATTGGAGAGGAATGATGGTTAGCAGGCAAGGCAGCAAAAAACATAAAGAAAAAAAAAAAACATGCTTACAGTGCAGAAAAAATACCCCCTTTATACTTGATATTAAATGCTTACTGCTCATTTATACTCTGCACTGAAAGTGGCAGTATGTCTTTTAGAGAGTATTCGATTTTTATTTGAAAACCTAATTCTTCACATCTAATCCAAATATTGTGAGCTAGAACACCTCCAAATCCTTGTGATTACAAGCTGTGATGACCGTGCCCTGGCCCAGCAATCAAGGAGCCTCAATCCTCACCACTAACACCAGGGAGGTTGTCTCACAGAAGAGGAACAAGGATAACTAATACACACAGTAAAGTACAATTTCCCTTAAGTGCACACAGAGACCACAGTCAGTCTGGGACTGGCTGCTCCCTTGCTCTCCAGGTCCCCAATAAGACTCCCCACTGGCACAGCTATTTACATAGGCTTTTTCCTGGTAAGGGGTCACCACAGTGGAACTCCAGTCCGCTAATGATTGGCAGTAGATTTTTTTATGAAACACCGAGGTGCCAGCTCAATACCCAACCTTCAACGAAGGCACGCTCATTTACGCACGCATGTCTTTTGAACGCTACTCTATAAATATGCAATGTACTCTAGAACTTATCTCTATACAAATCAGCCACAGGTCCCCAATAAGACTCCCCACTGGCACAGCTATAGGGTCCAGGTCTCAGCCTAACTGAGCAAGCTAAAACCTCCAGTTTCCTCTCTGTCCAACCAGTGCTTTGTGTCCCTGCCAAGTAGCTCACACATTTTGAGATAAGTATTTATACAATTTCACAGACACTCCTGGGAAAGGCTGACACAGATTCTCCAACTGTGCCTCTTTACCCAGACTATACGGTAGTAATTACTGCCACCACCCTGGTAACAATATCAGCTACTAAAAGGCCCTTAAAAGGGTGTCCAGTTATTATTGTGCAATATCATTATCCAATGGTAGTATGACTAACAGTCAAGGCTTACTTTAGAGTGGCCTATTACAATGTTGTTGTTGTTTGTCTTTCGGCTTTTTCCCAGTAAGGGGTCACCACAGCGGAACTCCATTCCACTAATGATTGGCAGTAGATTTTTTTACGAAACGCCGAGGTGCCAGCTCAACGCCCAACCTTCAACGAAGGCATGCCCATTTATGCACGCATGTCTTTTGAACGTTACTCTATAAATATGCAATGTACTCTAGAGCTTATCTCTATACAAATCAGCCACAGGTAGAAGGTTTTAAAAATATTTAATAATAAATAATTAAAACACAAAACAAAACTACTACACCACAGAGATATCTAAGAGTTCACAGATCGCACAGAAACTTAAAATAATACAGTAGGACAGGTCTGATTTCAAAGAAAAATACCTAATTAATCTTTACTAGCTTTAACTATTCCTACAAGAAATCACAGTGCTAAAACTTACACGTGAGCACAAGGCAGAGTGCTGGTAAGTTGGATGTCCAAAGTCAAAATGCTTTTCAGTCTCTTGTGAGAAATAGTATTTAAACATTACTAACAAACATTTCTCTAAGGCCCTCCTAAAATTACATCACTTTTGACACTTTGGTTTTCCCCGTATTCATATTGCATCATCTTAACACCTGGTCTGAGTCCTCAGGCCACAAACTGCATTATTTAGCAATCTAACACCTTCTCAGAAACTTACGACAATACAAGACATTTCACATGTATATGCTAGCAGAAACCAGAGCAATAAAGCACCTTCCACATCTAAATTCTAGTCATAAACTTTAGCCTTAAAACAATGGGCATGAAATCTTCATCCAGCCGCCCTGGAGCCGAATTCTAACATGAAAGGGTACAACATGCTTCACTGGGCCAGTAGAGTGCAATGTTGTCACATATTTTACAGTTCCACATTTCACAGTATTCTTTACACTTAAGAAACATGCCTGTATTTTACATTTATTTACAAATTCCAGAATTATATATCAAATTCTATTTGACTAGGCTGCCAGCCTTCACCCATTTCTCCCCAATCGTCACACAAGCAATTTCACTTCCATTGTATGGCCATTTATACAACCCCCTCAATGAAATTACCTGCAGCCCATGAGACATAGCTAAACAAATAAGGCTCTCTAGCTATAAACTATCTATCCATAAACTGGCTAACGTACACCACAAATATCAAATATATATACAAAGTGGTACGTGAAGAGCATCATTCCCAAAGTTATCAACCAATTAGTCATCTGTCCTACTAGGGGATCAAACCTATTAGATCTGAACCTTATAAATATGACACTATTATGTAGCTGTCCTCTCTTTGGTCAAATCTGACCATTGTGTTGAAGTATTCCCCATAAGACTGCACCCTAAGACAACCTCAAAATCTACTGTCTTCAGAGATGCTTCCAATGTTAACTTCCTTGTACAAGCTTCTATCCTAATGAGATTTAAAAAGCTTCTCACTCCATTAGGACCCATAGATAAAATGGTCACTTATACTACTGATTTCTATTCCCATTTATCTCCTGCATTAAAACTTCTGTCCCCATCCACCACAAATGCAATGCCAGGTTCAGATACAAATGCTTTTGTGGAACAACAAATTAGACAACAAGAGGAAAAAAGTCCTGGTTCTAAGAAATGAATCCAAATCTCTTCATTCCAAAATCAACATCAAGGAAGATGATAAAAAGAGAGCTAAGGCAAAAGGTCTGCAAAGCTACATATGAAATAAATATTGCTACCACATCCAAAGATAGCCATAAAGCCTACTTTAAATATATCATCAGCCTCCAAAACAAAAACCAGCACTGAGTTGATATCAAATGGTACCTCTGATATCCCAAACATACTAGCAGACAAATTTAGCTCTGTCATATCCATGCTCTCTCCACAGTCAGTAAGTCCCTGTGATTACCTCAGAATAAGTAGTAAAAGCCCAACTAAACCCAAAAACACTAGCATGATAGGCCCAAAAACATACCAGACTGTTTTCTTGTTAGTACAAAACATTGCCTTAAATACTCCTTTGTAAACCTGTTTAATCTCTAACTCTCCACTGGTTATGAACCTGAAGCATGGAGAATAGCCATTGTATCCTCCTCCACAAAGGTGACCTCACTACTGACCATGAAAGCTATAGACTGATTACTCTTACCAGCCTCATTTGCAAAGTAATTGAATGTGAAGTAATCAAATTAAGCAATTTATAAATAAATATGGATATCGGCAACTTATAATCCATTGACCCAAACTAATCTGGCTTTGTGAAGGACAGTTCTGTCTATGCCAACTTTTTGATAGTCACAGAGGCATTAAACAAAAGGCAGATCAGTACACATTGTCTTCTTAGACCTAGCCAAGACTTTCAACACTATCACAGGCTCTGGAAATATTGTTAAACTGACCCACCTAAATATAAACCCTCACATAACTCACAACATAGCAAAATGACTAACAGAAATAACCCACTCAATCAAGGTTGGTGATATATATTGCTCAAAAAGGCACACCAACATTGATGTCCCCAAGGCTGTGCTCTGGACCACCACTCCTTAGCATATATTTGGAGAAGTATGATCTGCATCTAGTCAAACATTCAGTCTAACTAGAAAAAAAAACACAACATTTCCTTAGGGAAAAAATTGTAGCTATGAGCTTCCTAAGCTATACAGAGTATCTAAAAGCTCTGTCACTCTATTCTGCCTCTTACAGACTCCTGCATAGTAGTCCCTGTTTGACCTGACCAACAATGTTGGAAATGATCCTTTTCTGTTTAACTTCCTGCATCCTTGTAAAACTGGGAACACCACAAATACCTGTTTTAGGGACCAAGCTCCAACAGCACATCAGACAAAATAGTTACTCTCTTTAAATCTGATTTAGATTAGTAACCATAAATTCACCAAGTATCTGGCCCCTCTATCCCTTATTGCAGGGAAAAGTAGGTAAAATGCAGCAGCAAGGCTCCTAATTGTCTTCTATTGATTTTATAGAACAAACCTTTGAACCTGTGAACCATAAGCCATTTTGCCTATAAATGGCTATTGCTGAAGTGGAGGCATCTACGACATTCAGAGTGGAAGTGTTGTGCAGAAGTGTATTGGGCTTATGCAGTGAATTACTAGGAAATGACTATACAAGGACAAGTATAGTAAATGTATTGAAACTGGTACTAATTAAACTGGAGGGACTTCCTTCACTGCAAAGTGTAATCTCTCCCATGAAAAAAGGTTAGTGATTTGCATGATTCACAATACTTCTGTTACTCTGTGATAGTTATCAGCAGTATAATATGAAACTATTTATTCTTTAAACTGGCACAGCATGAACTTCCATGCTTTGTGAAAGGTTCTGTACTGACAAGTTGGAAAAGGCCAGCGGTTGCACAGACTACAGAATTTCTTGAGCACCTAACAAGGTATACAATAAAAAGAATGGTAGCTACTCTTTATTTCTGTACTCTGCTCTTTAGAGACAGACATAACATGTGGCAGCCACCACTGTTCTGCAGTCTGGTAAATCAAGAACTAAACTTCGGCAGAGTTTAAACCTCACAAATTCTGTCCTCTAAAACAGAGCACTCATGGTAAAAATTGTCCTTGGGTTGTTTTAGACTGAAAAGTCTGTAATGGGAGCATTCCAGTTGCAAAAAGTCTAGAAATACGATTTGCTAAATACTGCTCACGTGCAGACAGCTGCATGCACCCTCTGCAACAACCCCATATTGTTAGGCCATACTTCATTCCTTAGTCTCTCCTTATCTAGCTGTGTTGACATTCTGCCTACAAGTAATGCTGCTGTCTCATCTCTCAGACTATCAGTGCAGTAATTGTCAGAGCAGTTCTAAAAGGAAAAATGCTGATTTTTTATGGTATGGTATGCTGATAATACTGTAAATTATCACTTGTTTGTTCACTCCATTATAATCAGTAACGAGGGGGAGGCTAATTTTGGAAAATTAGGGTATGAGGTTTTGATAGGATAAGACCACTAAAAGCTGAAAGATAAAAAGATGACTAATTAGTTTTCTGCAATAGTCATCAGACCCATCACTAAAAACAGACACAGTAGCAGTGCACAGTAAACAGTCTGCTACTTCACTGAAGAGAAAAATATCTTTATGACCTGCAATACTATATCCACCGAGTATTAGATAAGATTACTGTAGCTGAAACACGTAGGACATCTGCTTCAGACAACCCACTACGCCTTCTGTCTTCCACTGTGACAATGCAGAAGAATTTACATTTGCCTTACATGCTCCATAATGTGGAACTCTTTCATTGCTTACATTACTGGAGCCTTGAAACATTTCAGACTTATGCTAGTATACAACTAATTGTCTGAATTAACTGATACACATGAGCTTCCCATGTCAATTCTGTTCTAAATTTGTTTTACCTGATGGCTTATTGCAGTATATTATTTTTGTTTTTCCCAATGTTCTAAGTCACTCAACAAGTGAGTTTGATCACAATGGATGTACAGGATCATTGAAAAGATACTTTACATAAAGCTTGCAAGCACTGTCTGTAGCAAATGACACTTTTCACTGGATAAATGGGGAGCCCACTAGGCACTGCTGCTTTATTTCAGGAGTGATCTGTGAACACTGTAAGATTAAAAAGAGTTCCTTGGTCACTAAATTGGCAAATGGACAGCATGTAAATCAAACCCAAAACTATAGGATAAAGCTAGCTAAACGCCTGAACACGGTTCTGTACCGATAAACAGTAATATGACTGAGTTCTGAAAGGATGTATGCACATACACAAAGTACTAAAAGAAACGTTGTGGATGCAAGGATTTTTTTTTTCTTTTTTTGCCCCCCCCCCCAGCACCTTGCAGGAAGGTTCACTATTGGTACCTTACTGATTCATTCATTCTGTGTGTACAGGAGCCAGGTATTCCAAGCTACCTGACAGTCCCATGGCTGATTTGTTCCTGTCCAGGAATCCCAATAAGTTCTCCACTCTTTTTTAATTTCTCCAAGTCTTCTGGGGTTCTAATACCATTGCGGGAATGGACCCCATTCCTATGTCAAAATATGATTTAAGTTCATGAAATGAGTATTGTTTCAGTCTTTGACGTCAGCCAGTAGTGCTCTTCGGAGCAGCCGCAATGTGCCCAGTAATGACTCCGTCTGCAATTTGTACAGAGTTACATATATTGGTAGCATATCTAAATACGACTGTATATTCTTTCTTATGAGACTCGTTGCTCCTATTACTATTGGAACTGTCTGGGTATCTGTCTTCCACATTGCTCTTGTTTCTGCCTGCAAATTCTGATATTTTATGACTTTCTCTGTATGTAAGACACCGTAGTCACTTGGTATAACGATTTCAATGATCAGTGCTACTTTTGTCTTC
The DNA here is from genome assembly GCF_019279795.1 of Protopterus annectens. Taxonomy (NCBI): domain Eukaryota; kingdom Metazoa; phylum Chordata; order Ceratodontiformes; family Protopteridae; genus Protopterus; species Protopterus annectens. The sequence goes on along the minus strand of NC_056751.1, from coordinate 427,274,410 downwards.
CTTTCATGGACCACTATATCTGGACAATGATTGACTTTAACAATTGGCTTCGTATCTGGTGTCTTTTCAAGGGGATACAGTACCTGACAGCCTGGGAAGACATGAACGAAAGACCACAATCCTTTGCAAGAGATGGCCTGCATCTGTCTTCCTTGGGTTTTAGGCTTCTGGCAAAGGTTTTTTCCTACCCCATAGTGCCTTTTTTAGGCAATGCCATGAGGTCAAAACTATCAACATGAAAATTTCTTCAAAACGCAAATTAAAGGTCATGCTGCTAAACACTAGGAGTCTAAACATGAAACTGCACTCATTACAAGCATTCTTAACCCTGGAAGGTGCTGACATTTGTGCAGTCACAGAAACCTGGGTCAAAGTTGAGGAGAGCACCCCAGCCATACCAGGTTACTCATCCTATCATACATTCAGACCCCAAACCACGGGCAGCAAAGCAAAAGGAGGTGGAGTTTCAATATATATTAAAGACATGCACACCTCCAGGCTGGTCAAACAGTATGACGCACAAGAGACACTCCAAGTGCAGTTAACCACTGGCAAGACCCCTATTCAAATCATAGCTAGCTACAGGTCCCCAACTTTGACTCAAGATGCCCAATCCACATATCTGGAGTTCTTCAAACCTATCAAGATTCAACCCTTTACCCTAATCCTGGGTGACTTTAGCTATCCAACCATAGATTGGAAGAACTACTCATGCCAAAACACAAATGCCTAGAGATTCCTTGATTTCTTTAATGCAAATGCCTTGGACCAGCTGGTAGACCCCCCACAAGAGGTGATAATATCTTGGACTTGGTATTAACCAACATGAGTAACCACTGCAGCATCCCTACAGTGTTATTCTCTCTGGTAAGATCCGACCACAAAGCAGTCACTTTCAAAAGCACCATCCCCCCCGACACCCCCCCCCCCCCATAGAGTCAAACAAAAAACTTCTCCAAAGCTGATTAAAACTTCATGAGGGAAGGTATAAAGAGCTTCACAATCCTCTCACGATCCATAAGAACTGGCACAAATGTACAAACCTACACCAAAGTACTATATAAGCATTTATATAGCTGCATGAAATCAGGACTACCCAAAAAGACAAAATCCTCCTCCTCAAGGAAGAGTAAACTTGTCTGGTGGACATCTGCAATAAATAACCTCTATAATAAAAGGAAAAAAAAATACTGTCAAGGACCAAGAAGGAGTAGGTGCCTAATTGGAAGCAATCTCTCCTTAGCCTGAACAAGCAAATAAGAACACTAGTGAAATCCTCCAAAGGAAACTTCAAGTCAAAACTGGCCACATCTACTAAAGACAATCATAACGCCTTCTTCACATAAGTCTGCAATCTCAAAGGAAGCACTCAGATCTGCTCAGAACTGATGGTCAAGGACACCATATACACAAATGCCATAGATATAGCCAAGGTACTGGTAGACAGGTTCAGTGAAAACTTTACCTCTGTGTTCCCCCACATCAGCAAATTAGGACATCCCAGCACCTGCCCCCCTCCACTTATCTGTAGGGAGCAAGTCATCACTGCCCTCTCAAACTCAAAAAAATACAACCTCCATGGGACCTGATAACATCCCAGGCTGCATCCTACATGAACTCAGGCAGGAACTTGCAACACCATTAGGTATTTTATTCGACCAAAGCCAGAGTACTGGCTTCATCCCAGCTGAGTGGAGGACAGCCAATGTCATCCCTTTGCACAAAGGTGGAGTGTCCACTGATACAGGAAATTATAGCTCCATCTGCCTAACTAGTCTGATGTGCAAGGCCATGGAACAGATTATCATGGACCTCATTAGCAATGACTTCGGCAACCTCCAAACACTCAATTCCACACAGTTTGGTTTCATCAAGGGGAAGTCATGCCTGTTAAATTTGGTTGACCTTTTTGAGGCAGTCACCAAAGTCATGGAGGAGGGGAAGATGGCATACATCGCCTACCTTCACCTGGCCAAAGCCTTTGATTCTATTCCTCACTCAGGTATAATAAATGAACTCTCTCAACTAGGCATCAATCTGTATGTTACCAGATGGGTAGCAAACTGGCTCTCTGATAGAATCCACCTAGTCAAAATAGGGGAAGCCACCTCAAGCAGTAGACCCATACTGAGCGATGTACCCCAAGAATTGGTCTTGGGGCCTCTGTTGTTTGGGATATACTTTTCTGAGGTGCAGGCCAAAATCAGTGGGCTATGGCTGACTAGGTTTGCTGATGAATGCAAGCTGAGCACTGTCATTAATTCTCCAGTGATATGGACGTCCTCCAAGAGGGTTACATCCAAAGAAATGAGTGGTGCAAGAAACATGGACTCAAGCTGAATGCCAAAGCATCATCATACCCTTTGGGGAGAGTGATGTTCTCACAAAGTATCACATTAATAACAAGGGCCTAAGCACACAATCAGTCGTAAGGGGGTTGGGCACTCAAGTTGATAGCAAACTGACTTTTGACCACCATATTGCCTCTGTTGTACGGAACGCTTTCTACATTGCCCACCTCATTAGGAAAGGTATCTCATCCAGAGACAAGGAGGTTACAACATCCCTGTATCCTTCCCTTATAAGACCCATTATTGAGTATAACATCCCTTTCAGCATGTACCTCACAAAGCACATGCAGCAGCTAGAGAGAGACCACAGAGGTTGCTCACCAGAAGAATCCAGGGCTTCAAACAAAGGTATCTCATCCAGAGACAAGTGTATCCTTCCCTTATAAGACCCATTATTGAGTATAACATCCCTTTCAGCATGTACCTCACAAAGCACATGCAGCAGCTAGAGAGAGACCACAGAGGTTGCTCACCAGAAGAATCCAGGGCTTCAAACATCTTCCCTACACAGATAGGCTAAAAGCCCTGTCCCTTTACTCAGTCTCATACAGACTCCTCAGAGGTGACCTCTGTCTGGCATACAAAGCAATCTCATACCCCTCCTTGATGGAACTGCTGCTTATCCACAAGTCAAGCCCCACTGGAGTAACCCACACGCGAGACCTCAACCTGGTCTGTGACATCAATTGGACTTGTTGTTGGGAAAAAATTGTGCCCCAGAGACTCCCCAATCTGTGGAATATACTTCCTCTCCACATCAAGCAGAGTACCCATTAACCCTTTTTAAGTGCAACCTGGATAACTGGATGGGTAACAGAAAATACACCCCTGGGATTCCACCTGTATCCCTGTTGGGCAGGAGCATTGGGTGCTGACTTGTTGGAACATGGGCTAAATTCTTGGCTAGGTTTGTAAAAGCCTTAGGGTCAATAGCCTAGTAACTTTCTAAGATCCTATGAACATAGAAACAATATTAAGCAAACAATCACAGAGATTATAAGATACCTAGCATTATACATCTTGAAGTAGATATATTTAAAAGTTCTTTTGAACATTTTCAATTATTCCCAAACTGAGCAGGCCATGCATGATAATCCTGGGGCAAATTTGTGTCTAGCCACGCAATCGTCAACACTTGGCTTAATGCAGTACTTTGACATGCAGTGCTAACTTATTCATTATACACTGACTTACAAACTTATCCCCTCGAGCGAATCTTGTTTATTTTTTGTTGTTGCTTGAGATCCACAGTACAGGTGATTGTAGAGCCACTTATTTTGCAAAGGACTAGGATGTCAAATTGGACTGGGTCTTTCATGGTTCAAAAAGTGAGACATAGGTCACCTCTGAGTTGATGGTTGGCTACTGAATATAATAAGAGTCATGCCAATCTACCAGGATAGCTGAAAGATTCAAGGCATTGGTTTCTTAGTTAGAAATCTTTGGGGTCTTTCCAGATGAGTGATATGCTTAGATATGCACATAGCAAAGGGTTGTAGGGCATTGTATTTGATGATTGATCTGATAAGGGAAGCATACAGCAGTATGATGACTTCCTTGGATCTTAAGGATGTTTGTTCCCTTGGCTATTAACTGGGCCATATAGAAGGATTTCATGACTATGGAGGAAACATAATGATCAAATAAGAAGCAGTTGTCTTCATAAGGACTCAGGTCTCTTATGACTATGTCTGTATATTAAGGAGTACCCTTTATAATGTATGAGGTGGGAATAGCTTTTTGCCAGAAGCTACTATGCTGCACTTTTTTGTACACTGAGTATGTGGATGTTCCAACCTTTACTGGAGCTGTTTAGTATCTATAGATGAGCAGCTACAGTGCCCAGCTTGTAGTCATCAACAAACTTGATCAACCACAATTCTAGGACATTGGGTTGGATTTCTACAAAATAAATACTGAACAGTCAAGGGTCCAGCACTGCACTAAACTGTGTGGTACCCTATTAATTGCAATTTTACATTCAGAGAGAATACCAGCAACTTTCACATGTTGAAATCTGTTGGTAATCAAACACAAAACATAAGGTTTATGTTCTGCTAAGATTATCTTAATTTAACAGCAGCATGGATGATAAAGTCAAAAGACTACTTAGACTGAGATAAGCAGCATGCATTTAGTGGTCAATGTCCACTGTCTCTGTGACATCTTCAAAGAAAACAAGGCAAAAATAGTCAGTATAAGTGAGTTGATGAGTCCAGTTCTTTAAAATTAAATCGAAAAGTATCAGCAAAGAAAAGCAACTGAAACCATGAATGATCTTAACAAATGCTCGTTTATTAAAGGTTAATGTGCTAGTGCATAGAAAAAAACACTTTCACCATCCAGACTTCTTCAGGCTTAGAACAGATTTCTAATATAAGGTTAGGCCTTATATAATTTAGCTAATCAGCTGACTTCAAATGCTATCACAGGATTTGTCACATGATCTTATGAATTCAAACTAACAGCTGATTTCAAATGTCATATGACACATTGGGTGAAGCTATTTCATGGTTGTCAACATGCTTAAGTAATAAACAACATACTTAAATCAAAAGTAATAAATATATAAAAATATATAAAAATATATAGAAAAACATGTATATAAGAACATTTTTAAAAATAGTTACCATATATCTAAAACATAAAGGTACATAAAAATTCTTTATTATATATATATTAATTATCTTGAATTTAAAACTTTCCCTGCAGTCAGTGTATCTGTATCCAGTGTAGTCAGTGTACAGAGTATCCCTGTATTCAGATACACTGACAACAGGGAAAGTTTTAAACTCAATGTGATGCCCATGCACTGGCCCAGTTATCAAGGAGCCTCAATCTTCACCACTAGAACCAGTGAGGGGCGTCCACATTGGGAGGATAACAAGTACACATACAGGAAAGTACAATTTCCCTTAAGAGCACACAGAGATAACAGTCAGTCTGGGGCTTGTTTCTGCCTTTGCCTCCAGATCCCCAATAAGACTTCAGTTTCAAAATACGTTTGTTTAAACAATCAAAAGTATTTTGAAACTGAAGTCTTTAATGCGTTATGAGAATATATGTATACGTTTTGCATTTTTTGTCTATATTTTGATTAATTTCATGTATAATTAGGACATGGATGGACTGGATTGTGTTTTTTATATGTTTTTTCAGTGGTTTGGTACTTTAAATAGCGGCTTAACTTCTGTGAGTAGGAAATGCTAAACTTAGTAAATGAAAGCGCTAACTTTTATCATTTGTCCAGTGTGGTTTGTCCTCTATAATTTTGATTTTTAAGTTTGTAGTTTTGTTTTTTTACAAAGTTTGTTTTGGTTTAATTATATTAAGCTGGTGGTGGCAGTAATTACTGCCGTATATTCTGGGTAAAGGGGCACAGCTGGAGAATCTGTGTCAGCCTTTCCCAGGAGTGTCTGTGAAGTTGTATAAATACTTATCTGAAAGTGTGGGTGTGTGTCAGCTACCTGGGCAGGGACACGAAGCACTGGTTGGACAGAGAGGGTACTGGAGGTTAGCTTGCCAGCTAGGCTGAGATCTGGACCCTATAGCTGTGCCAGTGGGGAGTCTTATTGGGGACCTGGAGAGCAAGGGAGCAGCCAGCCCTAGACTGACTGTGATATATGTGTGCACGTAAGGGGAATTGTACTTTACTCTGTGTATTAGTTATCCTTTCTTCTTCTAGGAGATGACCTCCCTGGTGATATTGGTGAGGATTGAGGCTTCTTGATTGCTGGGCCAGGGCACAGTCATCACAGTAGGTAGTGTGTTGCTTTATCTGAAAGGTTTCCTATTACCTGAGAGAGCATTTAGGTTAGCAAATACCTAAACATCGAACTGGTAATAGCGAAACCAAAAAATCCACAAACGGATGATTTAACACAGGGAAAGAATTCCCTTGTCCGTTATGCAGATTTTTGCCCCTTTCCCCACTGTAGAGCAATCTCGGAGTTGGCATATTTAGTTAGTGGGTGTGTGGTTTTGGTTGAAATTTTTTTTTTGCAACCGAGGGAATTCATTCCCTATGTTATATCAGCCGTTCACCGTTTTAATTTTTCGATATTACTAGTTCAACGTTTAGGTATTCGCTAACTTAAACATTCAATCAGGTAATATAGATGCATCTGAAATGTACAAGGAGTTTATTCAAAAGGTTTGGACTGAGTTGGCTTATGAACCTGTTACTTTTGCAGATGTTGCTAATCTTAAACTCAAGGTTGAGTCAGTCTATTATTCCTTCAGTTCTGTGAATGTGAGGGAGGTTGAAAAGGTAGGGACTTTTGGTGTTCTAAAGGCCAAACAGAATTACCCTTCAGCATCCTATATGACACAGAGGAGTGGGATGGCATTTTAAATCTGTGAGGGTAGTTCCGTTTGTGTAGTCACAAATCTTCTTGGTCAGAAGACTTTAGGAGTTTTCAGGCTAGTAAAGGTACTTTGAGTGGTACATTCCAAAACAGGCATTGAATTTTAGGATAGGTCTAATAACATAAGAGTATAGTAGGACCACAACTACATGAGAACTAGAGGAGATACCTCTATAGATTTGCTGAGCAAGGTAGAAGGACTTCCTAACCAGAGACATGGTGATCAAAAGAAAGATCATTACCAAAATTGAGTAATGTCTCATCAGCGTACAAACGAAGAAGAAGGTGAGGAAGAGCCAGTGGAAGTTTATTCATATAAAGAGAGAGAGAGAAAGGGAGAATAGCAGAGGGACAAGAACAGAGCCTGAGGTACTCCTTCAAGTAGAGGGGAAGTGTGGGAGTTACAGAACTTATAGTTAACTGTGAAATGTCTTTGTTTTCTGCAAGATAGCTCTTGAACCAGGGAATGGTATTAGAGCTGATGCCTAGTTCATTCAGGTGGAGTATGTGAGAGGAGTGGTTAACCAGGCCGAAGGCACTGGTGAGAGCTATGAAACTGGATGCAGAACATCACCTGTAAGTGTTTATATGACTGTGGTAGTGCTATTTCCTGACCAGAACCCATGCTGTTTATGAGAGAGTAAACAAGATATTTTGAGATATAATCTTTAAGTTCAAGACAGACAATTTTTTTCATAGATCTTGCACATGACTAGAAGAATAAAAATGGGATAATAGTGGGAGGGGAGTGTGGGCTGCTTTTTGCTTGGAAGTGGTTTTACTGTGGCAGTTTTCTAGATATTAGGTTTGGCACTAGTACTGAGACAGAGGTTAAAGATGTGTTGTAGAGGTTTACAATATAGTCTTGTTGGTGATAAATGAACTAAGGATGGAGACTGTCTACACCTGGAGGTCCCTCCAGTTATATTTCTTGTAGTAGCGGTTGGATATATTTGTATAATGTCCATCTGAAATGAAAGAAAGGAAGATATTCAAGAGGGGGTGGGGTATCTGGCATAGTTGGGAAGGCCACTGAAGTGTTTGTTTTTTTAAATCTGCTTATAGATAAAAGGAAGTAATGTAATTTCAGTGGGGTAGGTTGCATCCAGTAAGAGTACCGTCTTCTTTCCACAATGTCTTTGTGCTTTTTCTAAGAGAATTTTAAGCTTGTAGCTTGGTTTATTTTCTGTCTTCTAATGGCAAGAGAAGTTGCAAGTTGTGTTATATTAGTATTGGGGCTGGTACTGGGAGCAGGGCAAAGGATTTACTTCACACAGTATGATGATTTCTTGTATACTGGATGCTGTCCAGCAAAGAATGTCTACCAGAATAAGGATATTATTACCAGGAGGTATATATGCTCTAATAATAGCTAGTTGCTTATGGTTGTTAACTTGAGCATAGAGATGAGTACTTTTGCATATTTGAAATTAGGAGTAGAATGAATTTAAGAGTCACATGAAAGGTTTATTGAGGGTGTTTAGATGAGAGCTGTCTATATAGTACTCAGAAAGGATTATGATTGGTTGGTCTGGGAGTTTGTGTGGACATCTCTGCTTAGTTTTTGGGCAAGTATATGTGATGATAAGGGTAGAGGCATTTATATATGGTTTAGAGTTGCATTGTTATTCATATATCCTTGGATTTTGTTTGGAATAATTATTTTTTAAAAAACTAATGAAGATGATGTGGTAGAGGGTTGTAAAGAGAGAAAAGTAGGAGTCAGCAGAGTTTTGAATGATTTTTTTCAACTTAGTATAGTATATAATAATGAAGGAAAGTTGTTGGTAAGAAGTTGTACTGTCTGCTAGTAACGTTACAGATAAGGCTAATATGATGTGTGGTAGAGCCATTGTTATGTGGTAAACTTTGAGTGGAGTAGGAGTGGAGGGAATAGAGTCCTAGTGGTGGGAAAAAGGTGTAACATGAAGTTGACAATAGTATGTGAGATATAGAGGTATGGCAAATTAAATTAAGAATGAGGATAGGAGCATGATAGATAAAAAACTACCATAAGGAATTGTATTTTTAAATGTATGTATATAACTGTATATATTACTGCACTTTCTTAACCAAATACATATTTTCTGTTTTACTACTGTACACTCTATATTGTACACATCTGTAACTTTGCATCGTACTATGCTATGATATACTATTATTTGCTCTATTAATTTGCACTCATCTCTGACTTTTGTATTTTTATCATATATGTGGAGCTTTTGTATTTTTTATGATTGCCATATATGTGGAGCCTTTCTCCCTGGGTCTCTACTGAAAACGGGCACTTGATTGCCCAGTCAGACCAACCTGGCAATCAAATATAAAATAAAATAAATAATTAATTAATTACAGAGGTGTTAAGTGGATTAAATAGATATGCAGACTGTGCCCAAAAGGAAATTGGGATGAGCGTGAGATGCTATGGGATATTGTATTGCAGAGGTAGTATGAAGAGGATGTAAGTAGTAGAACAATGCTATGCTGAAGGATGTGTGTAAGTATGGCTATAGCATGGACAAATAATAGCATGGGAGTGTTGTTAGGCTGTTTGTATTACATGGGAAGAGATAGATGGGATAAATGAAACAGAGAGTTTGGATAATTATTGCTTAGAGGTAATATAAGGGAGGGAAGGAGTAGGAGTGGATATAATGCAAAGCAATATGGGAGGGAGAAAATGTTGGGAATGATGTCAGTTATTAAATAGAAGTTGGGAATAGGTGAAAAGGAAACATTGATTCTCTGATGGTAGATGAGGTTTGGAGAGGTATAGGAGTTTGATGTCAGACATCATAGGTTGACCTGAGTAGCATAAAGCTTGAGGAAGGTAGGGTGGGTGGGAATTTGAGGTAGGGTAGGAGAGCGCAGTGAAGTGAAGCTGAGCATAGTGAAGCTATGTGTAGCAGAACTTAACTGACATCAGAGACCCTTTGTTGTAAAAGCAATCCGTTTAGATCTGGTGTTCAACCATTAGCATGAAAGCACAAAGTAAAACAGATTTTGTTTTAGTTGCTGAATGCAGAGACTGGGGAACTAGGGGTAGAAAGTAGCTGGTTTAGACAATGTAATCTAATGGCCATGTGAAAGATCAGTGGCCAATTAGGTAATGTTTTCTGACATTGTAAGGATTACTCTTTGGGGGGGGGGGATTTTCTGAGTTTAAATTAAAATACAGCTATCTCTTTATTTTACACCTGCTTATATTGCACCATAACAATAATCACAGTAAGCTGCTGCTCACAGGTTCAACCTTTGCAGAGAGCCAGTTCTCAGTGATGTGAATTGTAGCAGGACTCCTGGTATTTAAGTGACAGAAGGCACAGTATGATATCCATGTGTGCTGAAAGGAAAGAAAAATAAGAAAAGCACTGTAGTACTAAATATCAACCTAAGGAGATAAAGCTAACACATAAGAAGCTAGCTTATTCCCAGAGATGGATGATGGAACAAGGTGAGTCAAATTAAGAGATGCTAGGCTATTCTAAGAGTAGAAAGAAGGTAACAATATGTATGAAAGTAAGGAAAGTTACTCGACTTCATTGCACGTCAGGTGTATTGATAAAAAACACAGTGATAAACTGTTTAGAGCTGTACAGAACAAATTATCAGAACTACACTAAGTAAGTTAAAAAAATAATTTAGTGATCATCACTACACCAAATCCGTATGTCAAAAGGAAGTTATATATAAAAAGCACCATCATAAAAATGCATACTTGAATCACATACTCATTAACGGGCACAACTTCAGCATAGGTAAAACATACATAACTACAATAAAAACAAAACTAATACAGCACAGTAACGAAATCTATTCACTTTTCTACTCACTCATAAAACAAATGAAATATAATATTACATGACATATAGTGGCTCTGTGGGAAGAAAATAGTGGTTGAGTGGATTTTGAGACCTAACTCAGGTGGAGATTTAGGAGTACATTCTAATTCAGTAACCCATACTCAATCTGGGGATGAGACTGTTAACTCAGCCCAATATTCAGCTCTTTTTTACAAAAAAGCAGCTTAACACAAATGTCATTTTTTCCTTTCTTCTTAAGCTGTGTTTTCTCCCTAATAATGCAAACTCAGGAGTACCACCTGTAAAGAAACCATGCATTAAATATGTCAAAACATGTTGAACAGCTTGCCAGAAAATAGTTGTTTACTTGTTTGGAGGCATTAACAAGTCTATCATACAGTGTTTCTAAATACATGACTTACAACTCACACTTTCACGCTGACTTACTGGGTCTATATTATATCATTGACCACTTAACTTGTCAAATGCCTAAACGTCGACAGCTAAGGGTCGAAAACTGACAATGTCGAACAGCCAGTTAAGCGCATTCTTTCATCAGGATAGAATTCACTTGACCATGCCAAAGTAACATAAACTTCCAAGCCATAACAAAGTGGGGGACTTCGCCCCCCACACCTCCCAACTAAATATACCAACTCCAAGATTGCTCTACATTGGGGAAAGGGCAAATTCCTGATAATGGCCAAGTGAATTCTTTCCCGATGAAAGAGTTCGCTTAACTGGCCATTTGACATTATCAGTTTTTGACACTTAGCTATCGACATTTAGGCGTTCGACAAACTAAGTGGTCGATTATATAAAATAGGCCCTAACTTACCAAATGTCCCTGTATATCAATGCCTTTTATTTTTTTATTTTTATTTTTTATTCTTTTCATTTTGTAGCTGTAATCAGTGTCCCCATTTGTTTTGCTAATGCCTTCATTGTCTATCAGCCCCTTATGTTTTCTGCCTGCCTTAATCAAAAAGTGAGTCTTTAATGTTACATACATTGTAAAAAGTACTAAAAACAAATAATGAGATATGCTACAGAAAGCTAAAATGACATGCAGAAAAACTGTAGCCCTGTTTATTGACAGAAAACTGGGGAAGACATGTTTAATCTATGATTTCATTATAGGCAGTTCTCCTGGGTTTGCATTATTAGGGAGAAAGCACAGACTATAAAGAGAGGAAAATGGCATCTCTGTTGAACTGTCTTGTTTTAAAAAGTATTTCTTTCCTTTTATTCTTGTGGTTGTGCTGTCTACACAAAGCTTGCATGATTTATTGCTTTTCTCAACATTTGTAATCAAATGAAAATAAAAGTACTTTGTTATTCAGTTTCATTGCACAGTTCATAAGCTAGGTACTGAAAGTTATTCCTTGGGTTTGGGATGATTTCAACAGGAGTTACAATACAACAAGCAGTGCTATTGATGTTCTTTGCAGTTCCTTTCTTACATTTACATATTTTTTTCAAATTATGCTAAAGATTGCTGGTCCACTACTTTCTGATATTTGTGAGCAGGCACACAACTGTTTAAAAGTCTGCAAGGACAGCAAAGTCAAGTTTTCAGTGGGGCAAAACTAGCCTTTTCTAGGGGTGGACAAGTAAAAACAACCAATAATCAGTTAGAATCTGCTACATGCTCCACATCCATCTGCTTTAATATTACAACTTTGAAGTCACAGCATCTTAGGGAAGGAAGCATTCCCTATCCTCCCGAACACAGTTTGACTGTGGAGTTGCAAGGATAAATGAGTAGGACTATGGGGGATGCAGCATTGTTCTTCCACATACTGTAATACACAGACTGAAATACGTTATAAAATTATCTTCTACATTAATTACAGGCAATGAAATCTGTTTAATTTAGCAATGACTCCTTACTATTCATGTCTCAGAAGTATGTCTTTTGATATTCTGGCACTTTGATTTCATGCTCCTCCACCACATACCCATGAAAAACTCAACAGCATGCCCCACCTCCTCATACCCATGATGCAGTTCAATGTATACCTCATCCCCTCATACCCAATAATGCACTACAGTAGTCTGACAAACCTCCTCCTGCTGGTCCATTGACTTGTGGATCTCCTTCTGCACTTTTCTGGATCTATTCCTGAACACACATAATATACATCCAAAAGCAAACACACTGCTATTGCATAACTGCAATGATTACTGAAAAAGTGAAAATAAGGTATACCTTTGCTTAACAACATTATTAAACAAAAATTGTAATTGCTAGAGAACAGACTGCCAGTTAATATAACAAGCAGACAAGTGCAATATCCATCACAGCAGTAAAGTAAGACCATAGTTATATATTGAGAAATTCTATTAAGAAATTACATTTCCATTAAATATTTACTATAATAGTAGGTCCACATCAAATAACTTATTTTGCCAGCAACCTACAACATATTGGCCCTCCAGTCATGCAAAACATCAGATCTAGGCCATGATCCACTTCTGCACCTCATAAGCATATGGCATTTCTGGTGGAACAAAACATGACATGATAGAAACAGTTAAGTAAAACATTTCTGTGGAAATCAAATATGGATGTTATGAACAAAAAAAGAAGAACTTGGAAATTATATATGTACAACATAAAATTCAGAGTTTTTCTGTGTTTGGTAGCATCCTGTCACCTTCACATCAACAAGGCCATGACCTAGATTTTGCTTGTGGCATGTATTATTCCCAAGGGTTAACTTGTCATGTGGACTCCATTAAACACTGCTGAAGGGCGAGTACCTATATTATCTGTTAATGTCCATTCTGCTGTGTTTATCTTTCAGTAATAATGACATTAACATTAAGAGAAACTCTCGGCATTAGACATGATAAGCTTTTAGGGGTTCGGTGATGCAGCCTTCTAAGAATCCTTCTGGATAACAGATGCGGCAAGTGAAATATACCTGAATCTGATATTATGTGTTAGAAACACAATAGAAGAAGTATAAATTGGTGATATTAGTTTGAAGAGAGGCTGAATGAATGCTTGGAGCATTAAAACTGAAAAGGGGGCCACTATCTCAGAGGTGGGTGGCCTGCCTGTCTTTTGTGAACCTATATCCAGAAGCAAGCATTGACTGTAATAGGATATTCGGATGTAGAATAGGTTAAAGAGATATAGGGCAGGAACTTCCTGTCTACAGCAGCCATGCTTTACTGCTTATAAAGACTGGAGGAGAAGGGTCTTAGTATATTGCGGGCGGCACAGTGGTGCAGCGGTTAACGTTGTCACCTCACAGCAAGAGGTTCTCCGGTTCGATTCTCAGCTGGGGTGCCTTCTGTGTGGAGTTTGCATGTTCTCCCTGTGTTCGCATGGGTTTCCTCCGGGTACTCCGGTTTCCTCCCACATTCCAAAGACATGCATCTGGAGCGTTTCTCCCCGGGCCTCCGCTGAAAACAGGCTCTGTGGAACCTAGTCGGACATTCCCGGTCAACAAATGTTAAATAAATAAATAAAATAAAATAAAAATATTGCTGAAGAGACCAGAGGCTATGATTAGACATGTCAGCATACATGAACAACACTATGCCAGACCTTGCAACAGTATCACATAGACTCATTCAGAGATAGATAAGCAGTATCTGAAGGCCCCCTCAAAAGTACAGTCCACTGATGCTCTCTTTATATAGGACAGCAAGTCATACCCCTAAGTTGCTATGATTTAGGAGTAGCACTGATGTTTTTCTTCAAGCTTTGCTCCTCCAAGATTTATAGATTTTCTTTGTAAAGTACCTACCTTATTAAGTATCAAAAGTAAGCCTGTAGAAATATTTCTTGTCACTAACTGTATGGGGTGTAGTATATGAAAATGATCTGTTCTGAAAAATAAGATAGTGCTCTTCTTTCTTACCCACTGCAATGATTTTTGAAGGTTAGCAGTTTGATTTTTAATGATAACAGGCTAACAGTTATGCCTGAAGTACATGCAAAAGACCGACTTATAAATGAGGAGAAATACTTGGAGGAGAATCTCATCAGGGCCAGTCTAAAGTCAATTAGACCTGTTTTACGTAATAGTACCTCATCCTTCAACAGGCCCCACACTGGACTATGGCAGCATCATTACAACTTAATATGGCCCAGAGAAATTTGTGAGAGACAATAGAGCAAACTGCAAGGCATTTTCCTACCAGTAGTCTTGTTCCTGTAGCATTTACAAGTCTTGTTAGTGGAGCAGAGAGTATTTCCCATCATTTATTGGAGTAGGAGCTCGTCCAGTATTATTGGCAAAGGCAGCTTCACATCTCCTGTATGGCAGACATTGTTAACTGCTCACACTCCCATGGTGGTCAGTTGCTGTTGCTGAGTGCTCAACAAGATTTTCAACCCAAAACTGGTTGAATTAATCATCTGTTTTCTTTTTTTTCTTTAAGTTACAAGTGGGTGGTAGTGAGCATTGCCATTTCTACACAGTCCTAGTTGGAGGATAACATAATGATTAAGGTGTTTACCTCATAGACACAAGGTTGTTGTTGTGTCTTTCAGCTTTTCCTGGTTAGGGGTCGCCACAGTGGAACTCTGGTCCGCTAATGATTGGTAGTTGATATTTACGTGCCGAGTTACCAGCCCTGATGCACAACTTTCAACGAAGGTACGCCCATTCACACGTCTCCACGCAGAAGACGCTCTAGCTGAGAATCGAACTGGACAGCGTCTTACTGTGAGGCGACAATGCTACCACAGCACCACCACCGCAGGTACCTCATAGACACAAGGTTCATAGGTTAGAACTAGGCTATCTTCCCTACTGGGCCATGTTACACCTAGCCAAATTTCCCATCCCAGAGGTAAGAATAAAACCTCATAGACACACGGTACAGAGTTTTATTCTTACCTCTGGGATGGGAAATTTGGCTAGGTGTAACATGGCCCAGTAGGGAAGATAGCCAAGTACTAGCCTATGAACCTAAGGACAAGCCTAAGATTGTTACTACTATTACTGTTGTGCATGTTGAGGAAGTTCAACAGCCTTATCTTGGTTTTGTGTAAAAAAGCTGAGTGTAACAATGTATGAGAATTAACTGGGCAAGGAGCTAGAAAAAATCAGAGCAAGTGGAGGAGATTACTGGAAGCCCATAAAGGGGTAATATGAGATAAGAGTGCATAAATGGAGGTTAAACATTTTTATGCTTCTTTTGCCCCCATCCTTCCACAGGCACTAAGTATAGCCCCACTGATTTATTTTCCCAGTACTTCCTGGCATCTGAGAACACTGAATATGGGAGGCAAGAGCCAGGGACTATGAGGAATCAGAAGATTTAACCAGGTTTCATGTTTCAAAATGAGCCTATTTCTTAATACATGGCTTGCCTGTTGCTTTCTGCAGCACCTCCCAAAGGTACTGGAATGTGTAAAGTACTTAACTTACAAAGAAATTTTCATTTATTGCATTTAAGCATTTAAAGTTTGTTAAGCAAGACAGAGTACTGAGTCATCTTGTCAAATTTCGGGGTCAGCATGTTGGAAATACAACAAAAGAAAAAATAAACTTTAAATAATTGCAGTGCAACAGTGCTAATGTAAGAACATGCATGCAGAGAGATTTCGGGGATACAGTCATGTTGGAAATACAACAAAAGAAAAATAAACAAATTTTAAAAACAG